>NW_027478401.1:1253235-1559272 GCF_051014685.1 Ptiloglossa arizonensis | reverse complement strand
ATCTCGCGAACGGATCGACTAACTCGAGAAATTCCTGTTGCATCTGAAACTAGATACTCGCACGATTAGAATCGTGTGTGTACTTTCCCCTAGGCCGGTCCAGTTATTGGTTTCGAGTGTCAGACTTGCGAAAATTTTGATGGATTCTCAACCATCTCTTATCTCCAAACTCCCATATCTCGCGAACGGATTGACGAACAAGAGAAATTCCTGCTGCATCTGAAAGTAGAAAGTCGCCCGAATACAACGGTATGTGTATTTTTCACCTAGGCCAATGTAGTTACTGGTTTCGAGTATCAGACTTGCGAATATTTTGATGGTTTCCCAACCATTCCATAACTTCACAACCCCCATATCTCGCGAACGGATCGACGTACTCGAGAAATTCCTGTTGCATCCGAAAGTAGAAACTCGCCCGATTACAATGGTGTGGGTGCTTTTCCCCTAGGCCATTCCAGATATAGATTTCGACTATCAGACTTGCGAAAATTGTGATGGTTTCTCAACCATTCCGTACCTTCAAACTCCCATATCTCGCGAACGGGTTGACGAACTCGAGAAATTCCTGTTGCATCTGAAAGTAGAAAGTCAACCGATTACAATGGTGTGTGTACTTTTCCCCTAGACCATTCCAGCTATTGGTTTCGATTATCAGACTTGCGAAAATTTTGATGGTTTCTCAAGCATGCCTTAACTCCAAACTTCCATATCTCGCGAACGCATTGACGAACTCGAGAAAATCCGCTTGCGTCTGAAAGCAGAAACTCGCCCGATTACAACGGTGTGTGTCCTTTTCCCCTAGGCATTTGTAGTTATTGGTTTCGAGTATCAGACCAGCGAAAATTTTGATGGTTTCTCAAGCATTCCTTAACTCCAAACTTCCATATATCGCGAACGGATTGACGAACTCGAGAAATTCCTGTTGCATCTGAAAGTAGAAACTCGCCCGATTACAAAGATATGTGTGTTTTCCCCGTAGGCCTTTGTTGTTATTGGTTTCGAGTATCAGACTTGCGAAAATTTTGATGGTTCCTCAACCATTCTTTAACTTCACACTTCCATATCTCGCGATCGGATTGACGAACTCGAGAATTTCCTGTTGCATCCGAAATTTGAAACTCGCCCGATTACAATGGTGTGGGTGCTTTTGCCCTGGGCCATAGTAGTTATTGGTTTCGAGTATCAGACTTGCCAAAATTTTGATGGTTTCTCAACCACTCCTTAACTTCAAACTCCCAAACCTCGCGAACGGATTGACGAACTCGAGAAGTTCCTGTTGCATCTGAAAGCAGAAACTCTCCCGATTACAACGCTATGTGTATTTTTCCCCTAGGCCATTGCAGTAATTGGTTTCGAGTATCAGACTTGCGAAAATTTTGATGGTTTCTCAACCATTCCTTAACTTCAAACTCCCATATCTCGCGAACGGATCGACTAACTCGAGAAATTCCTGTTGCATCTGAAACTAGATACTCGCACGATTAGAATCGTGTGTGTACTTTCCCCTAGGCCGGTCCAGTTATTGGTTTCGAGTGTCAGACTTGCGAAAATTTTGATGGATTCTCAACCATCTCTTATCTCCAAACTCCCATATCTCGCGAACGGATTGACGAACAAGAGAAATTCCTGCTGCATCTGAAAGTAGAAAGTCGCCCGAATACAACGGTATGTGTATTTTTCACCTAGGCCAATGTAGTTACTGGTTTCGAGTATCAGACTTGCGAATATTTTGATGGTTTCCCAACCATTCCATAACTTCACAACTCCCATATCTCGCGAACGGATCGACGTACTCGAGAAATTCCTGTTGCATCCGAAAGTAGAAACTCGCCCGATTACAATGGTGTGGGTGCTTTTCCCCTAGGCCATTCCAGATATAGATTTCGACTATCAGACTTGCGAAAATTGTGATGGTTTCTCAACCATTCCGTACCTTCAAACTCCCATATCTCGCGAACGGGTTGACGAACTCGAGAAATTCCTGTTGCATCTGAAAGTAGAAAGTCAACCGATTACAATGGTGTGTGTACTTTTCCCCTAGACCATTCCAGCTATTGGTTTCGATTATCAGACTTGCGAAAATTTTGATGGTTTCCCAACCATTCCTTAACTTCACACTTCCATATCTCGCGAACGGATTGAAGAACTCGAGAAATTCCTCTTGCATGTGAAAGTAGAAACTCGCCCGATTACAACGGCATGTGTATTTTTCCCCGAGGCCTTTGTAGTTGTTGGTTTCGAGTATCAGACTTTCGAAAATTTTGATGGTTTTCAAGCATTCCTTAACTTCAAACTCCCATATCTCGCGAACGGATTTCCGAACTCGAGAAATTTCTGTTGCATCTGAAAGCAGAAACTCGCCCGATTACAACGGTATGTGTATTTTTGCCCTAGATCATAGTAGTTATTGGTTTCGAGTATCAGACTAGCGAAAGTTTTGATGGTTTCTCAACCATTCCATAACTTCAAACTCCCATATCTCGCGAACGGATTGACGAACTCGAGAAATTCCTGTTGCATCTGAAAGCAGAAACTCGCCCGATTACAATGGTGTGTGTACTTTTGCCCTAGATCATAGTAGTTTTTGGTTTCGAGTATCAGACTTGCGAAAATTTTGATGGTCTCTCAAGCATTCCTTAACTTCAAACTCCCATATCTCGCAAACCGATTGACGAACTCGAGAAATTCTTGTTGCATCTGAAAGTGGAAAATCGCCCGTTTACAAAGGTATGTGTATTTTTCCCGTAGGCCTTTGTAGTTATTGGTTTCGAATATCAGACCTGCGAAAATTTTGATGGTTTCTCAACCATCTCTTAACTCCAAACTCCGATATTTCGCGAACGGATTGACGAACTCGAGAAATTCCTGTTGCATCTGAAAGTAGAAACTCGCCCGATTACAATGGTGTGTGTACTTTTCCCCTAGGCCATTCCAGTTATTGTTTTCGTGTATCAGACCAGCGAAAATTTTGATAGTTTCTCAACCAGTCCTTAACATCAAACTCCCACATCTCGCGACCGGATTAACGAACTCGAGAAATTCCTGTTGCATCTGAAAGTAGAAACTCTCCCTATTACAACGGTATGTGTGTTTTTCCCCTGGGCCATTGTAGTTATTGGTTTCGAGTATCAGACTTGCGAAAATTTTGATGGTTTCTCAACCATTCCGTACCTTCAAACTCCCATATCTCGCGAACGGGTTGACGAACTCGAGAAATTCCTGTTGCATCTGAAAGTAGAAAGTCGACCGATTACAATGGTGTGTGTACTTTTCCCCTAGGACATTCCAGTTCTTCGTTTCTAGCATCAGAATTGCGAAAATTTTGATGGTTTCTCAACCATTCCTTAACTTCACACTTCCATATCTCGCGAACGGATTGACGAACTCGATTATTTCCTGTTGCATCTGAAAGCAGAAAGTCGACCGATTACAATGGTGTGTGTACTTTTCCCCTAGGCCATTCCAGTTATTGCTTTCGAGTATCAGACCTGCGAAAATTTTGATGGTTTCACAACCATTCCTTAACTTCAAACTCCCATATCTCGTGAACGGATTGCCGAACTCGGGAAATTCCTGTTGCATGTGAAAGTAGAAGCTCGCCCGATTGCAACGGTATGTGTATTTTTCCTCTAGGCCTTTGTAGTTACTGGTTTCGAGTATTAGACTTTCGAAATTTTTGATGGTTTGTGAAGCATTCCTTAACTTCAAACTCCCATATCTCGCGAACGGATTGACGAACTCGAGAAATTCCTGTTGCATCTGAAAGTAGAAACTCGCCCGATTACGACGGTATGTGTATTTTTGCCATAGATCATAGTAGTTATTGGTTTCGAGTATCAGACTTGCGAAAATTTTGATGGTTTCTCAAGCATTCCTTAAGTTCAAGCTCCCATACCTCGCGAACGGATTGACGAATTCGATTATTTCCTGTTGCACCTGAAAGCAGAAAGTCGACCGATTACAATGGTGTGTGTACATTTCCCCTAGGCCATTCCAGTTATTCGTTTCTATCATCAGAATTGCGAAAATTTTGATGGTTTCTCAACCATTCCTTAACTTCAAACTCCCATATCTCGCGAACGGATTGACGAACTCCAGAAGTTCCTGTTGCATCTGAAAGTAGAAACTCGCCCGATTACAATGGTATGTGTACTTTTCCCCTAGGCCATTGCAGTTAATGGTTTCGAGTATCAGACCAGCGAATATTTTGATGGTTCCTCAACCATTCCTTAAATTCAAACTCCCATATCTCGCGAACGGATAGACGAACTCGATTATTTCCTGTTGCATCTGAAAGCAGAAAGTCGACCGATTACAATGGTGTGTGTACTTTTCCCCTAGGCCACTCCAGTTATTGTTATCGAATATCAGACTTGCGAAAATTTTGATGGTTTCTCAACCATCTCTTAACTCCCAACTCCGACATTTCGCGAACGGATTGACGAATCCGAATAATTTATGTTGCATCTGAAAGTAGAAACTCTCCCAATTACAACGGTATTTGTATTTTGCCCCTAGGCCATTGAAGTTATTGGTTTCCTGTATCAGACTTGCGAAAATTTTGATGGTTTCTCAAGCATTCCTTAACTTCAAGCTCCCATAACTCGCGAACGGATTGAAGAACTCGAGAAATTCCTCTTGCATGTGAAAGTAGAAACTCGCCCGATTACAACGGCATGTGTATTTTTCCCCGAGGCCTTTGTAGTTGTTGGTTTCGAGTATCAGACTTTCGAAAATTTTGATGGTTTTCAAGCATTCCTTAACTTCAAACTCCCATATCTCGCGAACGGATTTCCGAACTCGAGAAATTTCTGTTGCATCTGAAAGCAGAAACTCGCCCGATTACAACGGTATGTGTATTTTTGCCCTAGATCATAGTAGTTATTGGTTTCGAGTATCAGACTAGCGAAAGTTTTGATGGTTTCTCAACCATTCCATAACTTCAAACTCCCATATCTCGCGAACGGATTGACGAACTCGAGAATTTCCTGTTGCATCTGAAAGCAGAAACTCGCCCGATTACAATGGTGTGTGTACTTTTGCCCTAGATCATAGTAGTTTTTGGTTTCGAGTATCAGACTTGCGAAAATTTTGATGGTTTCTCAAGCATTCCTTAACTTCAAACTCCCATATCTCGCAAACCGATTGACGAACTCGAGAAATTCTTGTTGCATCTGAAAGTGGAAAATCGCCCGTTTACAAAGGTATGTGTATTTTTCCCGTAGGCCTTTGTAGTTATTGGTTTCGAATATCAGACTTGCGAAAATTTTGATGGTTTCTCAACCATCTCTTAACTCCAAACTCCGATATTTCGCGAACGGATTGACGAACTCGAGAAATTCCTGTTGCATCTGAAAGTAGAAACTCGCCCGATTACAATGGTGTGTGTACTTTTCCCCTAGGCCATTCCAGTTATTGTTTTCGTGTATCAGACCAGCGAAAATTTTGATAGTTTCTCAACCAGTCCTTAACATCAAACTCCCACATCTCGCGACCGGATTGACGAACTCGAGAAATTCCTGTTGCATCTGAAAGTAGAAACTCTCCCTATTACAACGGTATGTGTGTTTTTCCCCTGGGCCATTGTAGTTATTGGTTTCGAGTATCAGACTTGCGAAAATTTTGATGGTTTCTCAACCATTCCGTACCTTCAAACTCCCATATCTCGCGAACGGGTTGACGAACTCGAGAAATTCCTGTTGCATCTGAAAGTAGAAAGTCGACCGATTACAATGGTGTGTGTACTTTTCCCCTAGGACATTCCAGTTCTTCGTTTCTAGCATCAGAATTGCGAAAATTTTGATGGTTTCTCAACCATTCCTTAACTTCACACTTCCATATCTCGCGAACGGATTGACGAACTCGATTATTTCCTGTTGCATCTGAAAGCAGAAAGTCGACCGATTACAATGGTGTGTGTACTTTTCCCCTAGGCCATTCCAGTTATTGCTTTCGAGTATCAGACCAGCGAAAATTTTGATGGTTTCACAACCATTCCTTAACTTCAAACTCCCATATCTCGTGAACGGATTGCCGAACTCGGGAAATTCCTGTTGCATGTGAAAGTAGAAGCTCGCCCGATTGCAACGGTATGTGTATTTTTCCTCTAGGCCTTTGTAGTTACTGGTTTCGAGTATTAGACTTTCGAAATTTTTGATGGTTTGTGAAGCATTCCTTAACTTCAAACTCCCATATCTCGCGAACGGATTGACGAACTCGAGAAATTCCTGTTGCATCTGAAAGTAGAAGCTCTCCCAATTACAATGGTGTGTGTTCTTTTCCTTTAGGCCATTCCAGTTATTGTTTTCGAGTATCAGACCAGCGAAAATTTTGATGGTTTCTCAACCATTCCTTAACATCAAACTCCCACATCTCGCGAACGGATTGACGAACTCGAGAAACTCTTGTTGCATCTGAAAGTGGAAACTCGCCCGTTTACAAAGGTATGTGTATTTTTCCCGTAGGCCTTTGTAGTTTTTGGTTTCGAATATCAGACTTGCGAAAATTTTGATGGTTTCTCAACCATCTCTTAACTCCAAACTCCGATATTTCGCGAACGGATTGACGAACTCGAGAAATTCCTGTTGCATCTGAAAGTAGAAACTCGCCCGATTACGACGGTATGTGTATTTTTGCCATAGATCATAGTAGTTATTGGTTTCGAGTATCAGACTTGCGAAAATTTTGATGGTTTCTCAAGCATTCCTTAAGTTCAAGCTCCCATACCTCGCGAACGGATTGACGAATTCGATTATTTCCTGTTGCACCTGAAAGCAGAAAGTCGACCGATTACAATGGTGTGTGTACATTTCCCCTAGGCCATTCCAGTTATTCGTTTCTATCATCAGAATTGCGAAAATTTTGATGGTTTCTCAACCATTCCTTAACTTCAAACTCCCATATCTCGCGAACGGATTGACGAACTCCAGAAGTTCCTGTTGCATCTGAAAGTAGAAACTCGCCCGATTACAATGGTATGTGTACTTTTCCCCTAGGCCATTGCAGTTAATGGTTTCGAGTATCAGACCAGCGAATATTTTGATGGTTCCTCAACCATTCCTTAAATTCAAACTCCCATATCTCGCGAACGGATTGACGAACTCGATTATTTCCTGTTGCATCTGAAAGCAGAAAGTCGACCGATTACAATGGTGTGTGTACTTTTCCCCTAGGCCACTCCAGTTATTGTTATCGAATATCAGACTTGCGAAAATTTTGATGGTTTCTCAACCATCTCTTAACTCCCAACTCCGACATTTCGCGAACGGATTGACGAATCCGAATAATTTATGTTGCATCTGAAAGTAGAAACTCTCCCAATTACAACGGTATTTGTATTTTGCCCCTAGGCCATTGAAGTTATTGGTTTCCTGTATCAGACTTGCGAAAATTTTGATGGTTTCTCAAGCATTCCTTAACTTCAAGCTCCCATAACTCGCGAACGGATTGACGAACTCGAATATTTCCTGTTGCATCTGAAAGCAGAAGGTCGACCGATTACAATGGTGTGTGTACTTTTCCCCTAGGCCATTCCAGTTATTCGTTTCTAGCATCAGAATTGCGAAAATTTCGATGGTTTCTCAACCATTCCTTAACTTCAAACTCCCATTTCTTGCGAACGGATTGACGAACTCGAGAAATTCCTGTTGCATCTGAAATTAGAAACGTGCCCGATTGCAATGGTGTGTGTACTTTTCCCCTAGGCCATTCCAGTTATTGGTTTCGAGTATCAGACTTGCGAATATGTTGATGGTTTCGCAACCATCTCTTAACTCCAAACTCCGATATTTCGCGAACGGATTGACGAACTCGAGAAATTCCTGTTGCATCTGAAATTAGAAACGTGCCCGATTACAATGGAGTGTGTACTATTCCCCTAGGCCATTCCAGTTATTGGTTTCGAGTATCAGACCAGCGAAAATTTTGATGGTTTCTCAACCATTCCTTAAATTCAAACTCCCATATCTCGCGAACGGATTGATGAACTCGAGAAATTTCTGTTGCATCTGAAAAAGGAAACTCGCCCGATTACAATTGTGTGTGTACTTTTCCCCTAGGCCATTCCTGTTATTGGTTTCGAGTATTAGACCTGCGAATATTTTGATGGTTTCTCAACCATAACTTAATTTCAAACTCCTATATCTCGCGAACCGATTGACGAATTCGAGAAATTCCTGTTGCATCTAAAAGTAGGAACTCGCCCGGTTGCAATGGTGTGTGTACTTTTCCCCTAGGCCATTCCAGTTATTGGTTTCGTTAACGTCTTCACCCTCTCACACGCCTTACAAAAATCTTGTTTTCTACTTGTTCTCACATCTTAAATAATTATTCTAAGTTCGCAGCCAATTAGCTCGGCGTTACTCGTGGTAAGTGATACTTCGTCGCGAGTAATACCGATTACCAGGTCTCACCACGTGGAGGTTGCTGCGAGCGGAGACCCGGAAAGAGATAGATGGAATCAAAGTTTCATCGATCTCCCTCGACACGCGATACAAACGAAGATACTAAACCAAAGAGATGGAAAGAATCAATTTTCCTTCGATCTCCTTGTTTAGTTCCGCCAAGCAATTACATTATGGAAAAATTAGGCAAAATTGGGAAAGACGTGACACGAACCGTGCAGTTGGTCCTACTAGGTCTATCCCGTTTCCCCTCCGTGGTTCCGATTCCAGAGAAAACGAACGACGCCTACCACTCCCCTAGAGGAGTGCCCCGTTTCTCCATCTTTACGACGAGAGGGTCTTATTTTGGAGACTTTCGCAGGGACCGGCAAAAATGCCTGCTCCTGTGGTCGCAACATGCCCCCTCTGGAAGCGGACACACCGGAGGAGACGGCGATAGACCGTTCGGACTACTTACACGGCCGGCCACTTGCTTGTACAAGAAGCAGTGGTGACCGGACCGAGGAACGAGGAAGCGAGCAAAATTAAGCTAAAGATTGGATAATTGCTTGGCAGATCACAGCCTTAAAACTAACTTATTCTAACTGCAGAGATGGACGGAATCAATGTTCCTTTGATCTCCTCGTTTAATTCTGCCGAGCAATTACATTATGGAAAAATTAGGCGAAATTGGGAAATACGCGACACGAACCGTGGAGTTGCTCCTACTAGGTCGGTCCCGTTTCCCCTCAGTGGGCCCGATTAAAGAGGAAATGCACGACGCCGTCCACTCATATAGAGTGCCCCGTTTCTCCCAACTCCGCGTCAGGAACCACGCAAATCGTGGACCTGACTCACGGAGGATGACAAAGAGAGGGTCTTGTGGCACAAGGACTTCCGCAGGGACCGGTGCGAACACCTGCCCCTGTGTTCGCAGCATATTCTCTCTCAAAGCGGACGCACCAGAAGAGACGGCGATCGAGCGTTCGGTCCACCTCCACGGCCGGTCACTTGCTTATGCAACAAGCAGAGGTGGCCGGACTGAGATACGAGCAAGCGAGTAAAAAGAAGTTAAAGATTGGATAATTGCTCGGCAGATCACAGATACTCGTACATGGTAACCTTAAAACTAACTTAGTCTATACTTAGAATTAACAGTCCCGCGGAGGATGCAATACATCAGTCCTCTTCGTTCTTCGTTCTTCGTTTTCCGATACATCTAAGAGTATGTATCTAAGAGAAACCTAAGAGAAACCTAAAGTCATGGTATAATAGAAAATAGAAATGAATTTGGTTAGTGGAAAAAAATAAACATGTCAAAACAAGTAGAAATTAAAATCAGAGTACAAATGAAATGAATTAGACAAAGAAACAGTTAGAAAAAAAAAAAGAAAGGATTGAGAGAGTGGTCGCCAGTACTGACCACCGCTTACCGGCGGCCAGTACCGGTTACCAAGGTGAGGGGTCCCCCTTCCCTAAACCTAAAACGAAGAGATGCGTCCACCTCGGAGGCTTCGGGAACAATGAAATTTTAAACAACCGGGGGCTCCTTATATACCCTCCCCAAGGTGACTTACCGTTTCTTCCATTGTCTTTGTTCGATCTAATCGAAATCTTCGAAGGCGAACGGTTTCGGTGAATGTTTGTTCATTTCCGCGATTGTTACTAACATTTATGCATGTTTCCAATATTGATCGAACAATGTGCATCTTATTTATGTATTGCAATTAATTAAGAAACTTATAGAAATTGATTTTGATCGAGACTCGATGTTAAAACGTGTTTCGTAAAGTTTTAAAGCATGGAAAGTAACAATTGTTCATTAAATACATTAATTTAACATTTGTTTAATTCTTATAATTTACACAATACGCGTAGAAGTGGTATTTTTTACATAAAAGTGCCGAAATTCAATTAATCGCTTTTTTAGATAGAAAAATCATCGCGATGAAGACTTGTGAATCGATAATCGATACCTCTAGCCTTGAAAATGTCAGTTGGATCTCAGCGAAAAATTCCTTCGCGAAAAAAGAATATTTCAACGAAATGATATTTTAAGACATTATTTATATTAGGAAATAGTTAATAATTGTTCAAACTACGGTCCTACGACGGTTATTAATAATTATGATAAATAAACATCAAGATATTGCAAAATCTGCGAAGGCGAACGGTTTCTGTGAATGTTTCTTCCTATATGCGATTGTTATTAACTTTTTCGCGTGCTCCCAATATTAATCGAACAATGTACATCTTATCTATGCATTACAAATGATTAAGTAACTTATAGAAATTGATTTTGATCGAGATTCGAAGTGAAAAAGTGTTTCGTAAGGATTTAATGCATAGAAAGTAGTAATTGTCTATTTGGTACATTAATTTAACATTTATTTAATTCTTATAATTTACACAATACGTGCAGAAGTTGCATTTTTTACTTAAAAGTGTCACAATTCAATTAATCGCTTTTCTAAATAGAAAAATTATCGTGATGAACACTTGTGAATCGATCATCGATACCTGTAACATTGAGAATATCAGTTGGATCTCAACGAAAAATTCCTTCGTGAACAAAGAATATTTTAACGAAATGATATTTTAAGCCATTATTTATACTAGGACATTGTTAATAATTGTTTAAAATATGGTCCAACGACGGTTGTTAATGATTATGATAAATAAACATCAAGATATTGCAAAATCTATGAAGAAGAACGGTTTTGGTAAATGTTTTTTCATTTCCGTGATTGTTATTAACATTTACGCACGTTCCGAATATTAACATTACAATGTGCATCTTGTTTGTGCATTATAAGTCATTAATTACTTTACAAATATTAATTTCGATCGAAAATCGAGAAACATATGAATACCACGTTTTACTTCAATTCTCGATGAAATTTAATTTCTATAGGCAAATCAATAATTTACAATGCATAACTAAGATGCATTCTCTCACATAAATGTTCGAAACCTGCATAAATGTTAATAACAATCGCGTGGATGAACAACAATTCACTGAAACCGTTCCCCTTCGCAGATTTCGCAATATCTTGATGTTCATTCATCAGAATTATTAACAACCGTCGTAGCACCATGGTATAAAAAATTATTAACAATGTCCTGGTATAAATAATGGATTAAAACATTATTTTTCATAGAAGTATTTTTCATTCGCGAAATCGTGGCACTTCCTCGCATATCATATACTCCTGACAACAAGAGTCCCAACATTGAACATTTTCTACAATTTATGTCTGAATTTCATCCTTTGGTATGAGGAGAACACTGTCGCCAAGGAAGTATGCATTTCGATTTCTCAAGTACTAATCAAATGTTACATCGATATATCTAATAGACAATTATTACTTTCCATATTTTAAAACTTTAAGAAACACCTCTTTACTTCGGAGCTCGATCAAAATTAATTTCTATAAGTTTCTTAATCATTTGTGATGCATAAATAATATGCACATTGTTCAATTAATATTGGGAGCACATATAAATGTTACTAACAATCGCGGAAATGGACAAACATTCACCGAAACCGTTCGCCTTCGCAAATTTAGCAATATCTTGACGTTTATTTATCATAATTATTAACAAGCGTCGTGGGACCGTAGATTAAACAATTATTAACATTGTTTTAGCATAAATAATGGCTTGAAAGTCATCACTTTCTGGAAATATTTGTTAGATTGAACAAAGACAATCGAAGTAACCGTGCGATAAAATAAATGAATATTTCTCTACATATCGTAATTATAGTCTGTATATATGCAAATATATATTCTGAACGCTCAGTGACACACATATGTCACACGGCAATGAAGTGGGTTGCCATCTACTAGAGAATAGGTAACCTACACTTAAGGTGTGAAAACACCTGGCGGAGAAACGCTCAAGTTTCTTGAATTGTTCTTATTTCCACCAATAGATAGCGCCACGAGCATAAATTTACCGACATTAAAGATATGTAATCCCATTTGTATTATATTCCCTATAATATAACATTGATAATAAGTGTCTAAAGTATGGTCCTATGGCGGTTGTTAATAAATATGATAAATAAACATCGAGATATTGCAAAATCTGCGAAGACGAACGGTTTCGGTGAATGTTTGTTTATTTCCGCGATTGTTACTAACATTTATGCATGTTCTCAATATTAATTGAACAATGTGCATCTTATTTATGCATTAAAAATGATTAAGTAACTTACAGAAATTGTTTTTGATCGAGATTTATAGTAAAACGTGTTTAGGAAAGTTTTAAAGCATGGAAAGTAACAATTGTTTATTAGATACATTAATTTAACATTTGTTTAATTTTTATAATTTACACAATACGCGTAGAAGTTTCATTTTTTACTCCAAAGCGGCGAAATTCAATTAATCGCTTTTCTGAATAGAACAATCTTCGCGATGATCGATACGTGTAGCCTTGAGAATGTCGGCTGCACCTCAATGAAAAATTCCTTCCTGAACAAAGAATATTTCAACGAAATGATATTTTAAACCATTATTTATACTAGGAAATTGTTAATAATGGTTTAATCTACAATCCTACGACGATTGTTAATAAATATGATAAATGAACGTCAGGATATTGCGAAATCTGCGAAGGCGAACGGTTTCGGTGAATGTTTGTTCATTTCCGCGATTGTTACTAACATTTATACATGTTCCGAACATTTATCTTACAACATGCATCTTATTTATGCATTATATATGATTGATTCGCCTACAGCAATTAATTTTGACCGAGATTCGAGGTATAAACGTGTTTCTTAATGTTTCAAAGCATGGAAAGTAACAATTGTTTATTAGATACATTAATTTAACATTTGTTTCGTTCTTATAATTTTCGGATTATGCGTGGAAGCTGTATTCTTGATGTAAAAGCGTCGAAATTCAATTAATCGCTTTTCTAGATAGAAAAACCATCGTGATAGACGTTTGTGAATCGATAAACATTTCCAGCCTTGACAATGTCGGTTTGATCTCAATAAGAACAATTCCATCGCGAACAAAGAATATTTCAACGAAATGATATTTTAAGCCATTATTTATACTAGGACATTGTTAATAATTGTTTAATCTACGGTCCTACGACGGTTGTTAATAATTATGATAAACAAACATCAAGATATTGCGAAATCTGAGAAGGCGAATTGCTTTAGCGAATGTTTATGTCTCTAGGCGATTGTTAGAAACATTTTTCCACGTTCCGAACTTTTATGTTACAGTATGTGAATTAAATTTTATCGGAAAATTTAACGAAGAGTTTGGTATACATATATTTCTCCATTTTTTATGAAAATTAACATTTGTAAACTAAATAATGGTTTGCACTGTAAAAGTTGGGAATATGAATGTTACAAAATGCATTTTCTTTTGCATTGTAAATGAATAATTTGCTTATAAAGATTAATTTAGTTTGCAAATCGAGAAATATATGAATATCAATATTTTGCTTACATTTTCGAAATCAATTAATTTCTGAAAACTAACTAATGATTTATGATACCTAAATAAGATGCATATTGTTCGATCAATATTGGGAACATGCATAAATGTTAATAACAATCGCGGAAATGAACAAACATTATCCGAAACCGTCCGCCTTCGAAGATTTCGCAATATCTCGATGTTTATTTATCATATTTATTATCAACCGTTGTAGGACTGTAGATTAAACAATTATTAACAATGTTCTAGTATAAATAATGGCTTAAAATATCATTTCGTTGAAATATTCTTTGTTCGCGAAGGAATTTTTCGCTGAGATCCAACTGACATTTTCAAGGCTACAGGTATCGATTATCGATTCACAAGTCTTCATCGCGATGATTTTTCTATCTAAAAAAGCGATTAATTGAATTTCGGCACTTTTATGTAAAAAACACAACTTCTACGCGTATTGTGTAAATTATAAGAATTAAACAAATGTTAACTTAATGCATTTAATGAACAATTGTTACTTTCCATGCTTAAAAACTTTACGAAACACGTTTTAACATCGAGTCTCGATCAAAATCAATTTCTATAAGTTTCTTAATTAATTGCAATACATAAATAAGATGCACATTGTTCGATCAATATTGGGAACATGTATAAATGTTAGTAACAATCGCGGAAATGAACAAACATTCACCGAAACCGTTCGCCTTCGAAAATTTCGATTAGATCGAACAAAGGCAATGGAAGAACCGGTAAGTGACCTTACGGAGGGTATATAAGGAGCCCCCGGTTGTTTAAAATTTCATTCTTCCTGGAGCCTCGGAGGTGGATGGATCTCTTCGTTTTAGGTTTATGGAAGGGGGACCCCCACCTTGGTAACCGGTACTGGCCGCCGGTAGGCGGTGGTCAGTACTGGCGACCATTCTCTCAATCCTTTCTTTGGTTTTTAATTGTTTCTTTCTGTAATTTATTTTATTTGTTCTCTGATTTTACTTTGTACTTGTTTTTCCATGTTTATTTTTTTGTCATTCTTGCCTTTATTTCCTTTGTTACTGAATGACTGTATTTAATCACTAACCAACTTCATTTCTATTTTCTATCATTTTTTTTATCATGCCTTGACTTTAGGTTTCTCTTAGGTAGGCACACCGGAGAACGAAGAACGAAGAACGAAGAACGAAGAACGAAGAACGAAGAACGAAGAACGAAGAACGAAGAGGACACTATCGTCGCAACCGCCGTGTGATCTTTAGTTAAGCTTGGAATAAGTTAATTTTAAGGCCACCGTGTACAAATATCTGTTATCTGTCAAGCAATTATCCAATCTTTAGCTTATTTTTGCTCACTTCCTCGTTCTTCAGCCCGGTCATCACTGCTTGTTGCATAAGCAAGTGACCGGCCGTGTAGGTGGTCCGAACGGTCGATCGCCGTCTCTTCTGGTGCGTCCGCTTCCAGAGAGAACATGCTGCGACCACAGGGGCAGGTGTTCGCATCGGTCCCTGTGGAAGCCCTGTGCCATAAGACCCTCTCTTCGTCATCCTCCGTGAGTCAGGTCCACGCTTTGCGTGGTTCCTGACGCGGAGTTGGGAGAAACGGGGCACTCTATATGAGTGGACGGCGTCGTGCATTTCCTCTTTAATCGGGCCCACTGAGGGGAAACGGGACCGACCTAGTAGGACCAATTGCACGGTTCGTGTCGCGTCTTTCCCAATTTTGCCTAATTTTTCCATAATGTAATTGCTTGGCAGAACTAAACGAGGAGATCGAAGGAACATTGATTCCTTCCATCTCTTTGGTTTAGTATCTTCGTTTGTATCGGGTGTCGAGGGAGATCGATGGAACTTTGATTCCATCTATCTCTCTCCGAGTCTCCGCTCGCAGCAACCTCCACGTGGTGAGACCTGGTAATCGGTATTACTCGCGACGAACAGTAATTATTCGTCGTGGGTAGTACCGAGCTAATCGGCTGCTAGTTTAGAATAGTAATTTTTACGGTACAGTAAAGTACTTTACGGTACAGTACTTTCAACAAGTTCAATTGATGTATTGAAATAAAATCAATTTCACTGACAGCAGAAACTTTATTTTTGTCCATTATTTGTTTCCATTTTTTTAACCCGATCCTATCAAACTGCTAAAACTACTTAAAACTATATGTCCTCAACTATCATGTTCTCCTGGTACAAAGAAAATCGGGATCCATGATTCAGAAATTCGTTCGAAAGTACAACAAAATTTCGATTCGCGGAAATTCTTGGAATTTGACGTCAATTCTAAGAATCCGCGAAATCGTGCCACTTCATCGCATATCGTACACTGACACCAAGAGTCCCAAAATCAAACATTTTCTAAAATTTATTCCTGAATTTCAACCTTTGGTATCAGGAAAATACCAAAAATTTCGATTCTTCAAGTATTAATCAAATGCTAAATTGATATATCTCATAGACAATTATTACTTTCCATGTTTTAAAACTTTAAGAAACATCTCTTTACTTTGAAGTACGATCAAAATTAATGTAATCATTTAATCTAAACGGAGAAACGGAGAAACGGAGAAACGGAGAAACGGAGAAACGGAGAAAAGGAGAAACGGAGAAACGGAGAAACGGAGAAACGGAGAAACGGAGAAACGGAGAAACGGAGAAACGGAGAAACGGAGAAACGGATCAGTTCCTATTTCTTTAAATTTAATTGGGGAGGTATTTTTATTCATTAATTTGATTGTTTTGTTGAAAATGTTAGTAATTTTATTTTTATTTATGAGTTTTTTAAATTTTTTACATTCAATATATTATATATATATATATATATATATATATATATATATATATATATATATATATATTTATTTATATTTTTCATGGGAAAGGTAATTAATTTTACAAGTATATAAATAACTCTTCAGTATTTAATTGTGTAATAGTTTTAATACATTGAATCCCTTTAAATTTTATATTTTTAGATATAGTATTGTTTTATAATTAAGTTAAAATAGTTTATTAAAATTATTGATTTGTGGAATCAAAGGTATAAATTTTATTTTAAATTATGAATTTTTTTTTATATATTTTTATTTTATTATTTATTAATAGTGTGCGTTTCATATTTTTAAGTTTATATTTTTATGTGACAAAAATTGATTTCATTATGGAGTGATTTTAATAAATTTAAATAGGATAAAATTAAATTTTTTAATTTATTTAGATTTTATGAGTTTAATATATTTAGGAGTAGTTTTATTAATTTCATTGATGATTGTAATTTATAGGGTTGGATATATAGAGGGTGATATATATATATATATTGATCGGTATAAATATATGTTATTATTATTTATTATATCTATATGTATTATAATTATAAGGCCTTGAATTTTAAGTATTTTAGTTGGATGGGATGGTTTAGTATTAATTTCATTTTGTTTGGTAACTTATTGGTTTTATGTAATCGAGTAGGTGATGTGTGTTTATTCATTTTAATTGTTTTGGCTTCAGTTAGGGGTTCTTGGGGATATATATTGATTGATAGAATAGGAGGCTGTATGATTTTGATAATATTAATTTGTGGAATAACTAAAAGAACTCAAATACCGTTTTCTTCTTGATTACCTGCTGCGATAACTGCTCCTACCCCTGTTTCTTCTTTAGTTCATTCTTCAACTTTAGTTACTGCAGGAGTTTATTTACTAAATCGATATAGAAATATAATTATAATGTATAATATAAATTTTGTATTATCATTAATTTCTAGTTTAACCGTATTAATGGCGGGTTTAATAGCAAATTTTGAGTATGATTTAAAAAAAATTATTGCTTTTTCTACTTTGAGTCAATTAGGGTTTATTCCAATAATTTTGAGATTAGGGTACCGAGATTTGGCTTTTTTTCATTTAATTGTGCATGCTTTATTTAAATCTAATATATTTATATGTGCAGGGGATTTTATCCATTGAATAATAGGAAATCAAGATATGCGGAAATATGGCGGTTTAGTTAAAATTTTTCCTATAAAGAGGATAATTATGATTTTGTGTTTATTGAATTTGGTAGGGTTTCCTTTTTCGTCTGGATTTTATTCTAAAGATATATTTTTAGAATATTTTTGTATGGAAAAATATAATTTAATTATAATCTCTATTTAATTTAAATATATCTCTACCTTTTTGACTATTTCTTATACAATTCGTTTGATTAGTTGGGTTTTATTTAATAAAGAATTAAATTTTAGACCTTTAGTAAATTTGGGGAAAAATAGTTATATGGTAAGGTCTATAGTTATAATATTACTATTTATATTTTTTTATGGATGAATATTTATAAATATATTTATGTGAATGTATGTTACTCCTGTGGGGGGGATTGATATGTATATAGTGTTAAAATTATATCTAGTTGGTTATTTATTAAGAGGAATTTTTAATAAAGGATTAAAATTAAATATTAATTTAGTTAAATTATTAAAATTTATTATATGAATATTTTGTTTAAATTATTTTTCTTTAAATTCTTATGGATATTTATTTAATATAGTGTATAAATATGAAGTTTGTGTTGAAAACGAGTGATTTGAATTAATTTATGGTTTAAATATTTATTGATTAGTAAGATTAAGAAAATTAATTGAAGGGGTAAAATTTAATATTATTAATATAATAGTGTGGTATATTTTATTTTTGATAGGGATGTTTTTATTAAATTTGTATTGTTTAAATAGCTTAAACAGTATAATATTGAAAATATTAGAATAATGCATATTTTGTATTTTTAGACAGAAATAAAATAAAAGAATTTCTAATTCTTTTAAAATGATTAAAATCATTTTATTTCTACATTATGAAAATATAGGTATAATTTCATTATTGATTTTTAATAACAAATTAAGTTTTATAATTTAACTAATACCGAAGTTTATATGGTTTATAAAAATATTATATTTTCAGTATAAAGATAAATCAATGATTTTATAATACTATATATATTAATAAATATCTCTCCAAATTGGTGTATAGAATATATATATATATATATTTATTAAATCAAGCTATTAATTGGAAATTAATTATATTTTATTATACTATATATATATATGATTTATTAAATCAAGCTATTAATTCGAAATTAATTATTTTGTATTATACTACAATATATAGTACAATATGCAATTAATTGGAGATTTAATTCAATGAAATTATTAACAATAATTTACCTCTATTTTGGTTTCAATTAAAGTGTCATTTTAGAAATTTTATGTATCATTCTAGTCAGGGGGTCAATAGTGGAATTCAGATGATAGAAATAAAAGAATAAAAAGTGGTTATTTCATAATATTTATTAAGAGTAGTGATTATAGGAACAATTAATATAATTTCGATATCGAAAATTAAAAAGATTAAAGCAATTAAATAAAAATTAATGGAAAATGGTAGGCGATTTTCTGATAGTGGGTCAAATCCACATTCGAAAGGAGAAATTTTTTCGCGATTTTTAAAATTGGTTAATGAAAATAAGTGATTTGCAATAAAAATAATTATGGGAATAATTAGAATAATTATTATTTTAATGAAAATATGAATCGTTTTAAATATATTTAAACAATAAAAATTTAATTATAAGTTAAATATAATTATTTATTATATTTATTTTATATTAATATATTCATCAGTAAATTATTATATATAGAAATAATCATACAACATCTACAAAATGTCAGAATCAGATAGCAGCTGTAAAATTGAAATGACGAATTGAAGAAAAGTGATTATTATTTATTCGAATTATAATAATTGATAATATAAAGCCCCCAATTAAAACATGTAATCCATGGAATCCTGTTGCTATGTAAAAAATTGATCCAAAAATCCCATCATTTATAGAAAAAGAAGATTGTTTATATTCATTAAATTGAAGACTTATAAAAATTATACTTAATAATCATGTGTATAAAAGATAAATTTTTCTATAAATTTTATTTTCTAACAAAAGAAAATTATGCCTTAAGGTTAATGTAAATCCGAAGGAAATTAAAATGATAGAATTTAATAATGGGATATCAAATGGATTTAGTATTTTAATTGATATAGGGGGTCAATTTATACCTACTTCAAT
Source organism: Ptiloglossa arizonensis (assembly GCF_051014685.1). Lineage (NCBI taxonomy): Eukaryota > Metazoa > Arthropoda > Insecta > Hymenoptera > Colletidae > Ptiloglossa > Ptiloglossa arizonensis. The sequence continues at coordinate 1,539,322 of NW_027478401.1, read as the reverse complement.
TCTTGGGGAAATTGAGTTATGAATATATGTCCAAAAAAAAGAAATAAAGAAAACTAGTTCAGAAATTATAAATAATAATACACTTATTTTTAATATAGAATGAATTGATTGAGAGTGAAATCCTTGAAGTGTTCTTTCTCGAATGGTATCACGTCATCATAATGATAAGCAAGTAATTAATATACATGGATTTGTTACTAATAGGGTAAAAAGTTTTGAATTTGTGAATAAAATTAATCTTATAAATAAATTTATAATATTTATAGAAGTAATTAAAGGTCATGGTCTTGGGGTAACTATGTGGTAAGGATGCGTAAATATTTTCATAATTTGATTCATTAAAATATAGGGTTAATAAAATAATAAATACGTATATTTGAATTAAGGAGACTGAAATTTCTAAAATAAATAATATGTTTTGAATTAAAATTGTAAAAGGTATCCAAATTAGAAATTTTCTAACAGTTGAGCCTAATAAAGGTAGTAGAAGATGCCCTGCTAGTATATTAGCTGTTAATCGAATAGTTAATGTTCAGGGTCGAATAATGTTTCTAATTGTTTCAATTAATACTATAAAATTTATTAATATAAAGGGGGTATTTCTTGGTACTAGATGAATAAATATTTTTTTAGCATTGATAGTCCACCCAAAAATTATAAATCTAATTCATATAAATAATGATATAGATAAATTAATTGATACATGTCTTGAAGGGGTAAAAATGTATGGGAATAATCCTAAAAAATTAAAAAATAGGATTATAAATATAAGTCTGTTAAAGATTAGTAAATTTTTAGTAAAGTTTTTTTTTGTCAAGATTTTAAATTCTGAGTGTAAAAATTTTAAATATATGTTTCAAAATGTTTGATATCGTGAATTTAGAACTCAAAATTTTATTGGGATAAAAATGAATGGCAGTGTAAGTCTAAATCAATTTAATGATAAATTATTTCTTGTCGATGGGTCAAAAATAGAAAATAAGTTTGATATCATTTATCATATATTTGTTCAATTATTCAGGTAAAATTTTTTTATTGTCAATAATTTTATTTTATTAATGTTGATAGAATAAATATTTGAAAGTATAATAATTAATAAGATTAGAATAGTTAAATATAAAGATGATCAGTGAAGGGGTATTATTTGAGGGATGAAATGTATATATATTTTCATAAGAAGGTAAGTTTTTAATTTGATTAAAAATCAAATTATATTTATTTTATTTTATGACAAAAATATTATTTTGTAATAATTTTAAAATGACAATTTAATGTTATAGATTTAACTAATTTTAATTAGGTTTATTTAATCATTAGAAGTAATTTATTACTATAATTTGATTTAAAATATCAATTCTTTTGTCAGACATCTAATGATTTGATTTAATTAAATAATATATGAGTAGGTTAAAATTTAATTTTGGTTGTTAATTCAATTAATAAAGTTTGAATAATTAGTTCTTTCCACAACAATTGGCATAAATCTGTGATTAGCTCCGCAAATTTCAGAACATTGTCCGAAAAATACTCCAGGTCGATTAGTAATTAAATTTATTTGGTTAATTCGCCCTGGTACTGAGTCTATTTTTAAGCCTAAAGACAGAACAGTTCAAGAGTGAATTACGTCGTTTGATGTTGTTAATATTCGAATTAGTGTATTAGATGGAATAATTATTCGATTATCTACGTCTAGGAGACGAAAAATGTAAATATTATTTAAATCTTTATCTATATAGGAGTCAAAATTTAAATTATTAAATTCTGGGTATTCATAGGATCAATATTATTGGTGCCCAATTGATTTGATTGTTAAGTATACGGGTATTCATAGTTCATCAATAAAATATAGGGTTTTTAAAGAAGGAAGTGCAATTACTCCTAAAATTATTATTGGGAGTAAAGTTCATACAATTTCAATATGATGATTTTTAAGTAAAAATCGATTGATAAATTTATTAGTAAAAATATCTAACATAATTATTAGAGTTAATGAAGAGATTATAATTATTATAATTATTGTGAAGTTGTGAAAAAGATTTAAATTATCGGCATATGGCGAATTGGGGTCTTGGAAATTAATTATTTTTCAATGGGACATTTTCAATAAAAATATTAAATTTTATAAATGAATCTTAAATTCATGCACTAATCTGCCATATTAAGATTTGTTTTTAATAATTAGAGGAATAGAGAGGAATGAGTGGTCTTTTGGGGAAAAGTTTTGGGGTCATTCTAGTGATGATTGATTAAATTTAAATATAGCTAGACGTTTAGTTATAAATCTCTCCAATATAATAAACAAGAGTAAAATTATTCTTTTGAATGAAATTATTGAGCCAATAGATGATAATAAATTTTCACAGTAGTAGGAATCCGGGTAATCTGAATAACGTCGAGGTATTCCTATCATTCCTAAAAAATGCTGATGGAAAAAAGTTATATTTACCCCAATAAATATTATATAAAATTGAGTTTTAAGATAAAATTGATTTAGGGTAAATCCTGTGAATAAAGGGAATCAATGAATTAATGAAGCAATAATAGAAAATACTGCTCCTATTGACAGTACATAGTGGAAATGAGAGACAACATTGTATGTATCATGTAGTATAATATCAATAGATGAGTTTGATAATATAATTCCTGTTAATCCTCCTATTGTAAATAAAAAAATAAAGCCAAATTATCAAATAATAGAAGGATTAATAATAAGTTTTGACCCGTAGTACGTAGCTAGTCATCTAAATACTTTGATTCCTGTGGGAATTGCAATGATTATAGTTGCTGAAGTGAAATAAGCTCGTGTGTCTACATCTAAGCCTACTGTGAATATGTGATGTGCTCACACAATAAATCCTAGAAATCCAATTCCGAGTATTGCATAAACTATCCCTAGGTTCCCAATAGTTTCCTTTTTCCCTCCTTCATTGAAAATGATATGGGAGATTAATCCAAACCCGGGTAAAATTAAAATATAGACTTCAGGATGCTCAAAAAATCAAAATAAATGTTGAAATAAAATTGGGTCCCCTCCCCCAGTAGGATCAAAGAAGGTAGTATTTAAATTTCGTTCTGTTAATAACATAGTAATAGCTCCGGCTAATACAGGTAGTGAGAGAAGAAGCAAAATTGTAGTAATTAATACTGACCAAGCAAATAAGGATATTTGATCGAATTTTAAAGCATTATTTTTTATTTTAAAAATTGTAACAATAAAATTAATTGATCCTATAATTGAAGAGATACCTGCAATATGCAAAGAAATAATTGTTAAGTCTATAGATGAAGATGGGTGATAAAGATTTGATGACAAAGGAGGGTAGATTGTTCATCCAGTTCCCGAGCCTGGGAATAATAGTGTTGTAAGAATTAAAAGTAATAATGAAGGGGGGATTAGTCACAATCTTATATTATTTATTCGGGGAAATGCTGTATCAGGGGATCCAATTATTAAGGGAATTATTCAGTTTCCGAATCCTCCGATTATAAATGGTAAAACTATAAAAAAAATTATTACAAAAGCATGTGATGTTACAATAGAGTTATAAATTTGGTCGATATTAATTCAAGTTCCTGGCCTATTTAATTCTATTCGAATTAGTATCCTTAAAGAAGAATCAATTATACCAGATCATATAGCTGATATGAAATATAATATCCCAATATTTTTGTGATTTGTTGAATACATATATTAATTATGATAAAAATTAATATAACCAGTAGATCATAAATATAAATATAGATATTAAAAAAGTTATAAATAGATAATAGTTTAGAAAATTAAGGTTAATTTAGTTATATATTTTTTATTTAATTGAAGGGAAAAAATATAACAAGGATATATTTAAATAATTTCATGATGTAATTAATCTTATAAAAAGATATACAATTATTAAAAGTATAAATTTTATTCTTGAATTTATTAATGTTTCTAGGACGATTCATTTCAGTATAAAGAGTGCTATAGGTGGGAAATTTGTGTACATAATAATTATTGAGTATAAAATAATTTTTCTTTTATTAGAGGTTAATATATTAAATAAGGAAGAAGAATTAATCTTTATTATTTTAAATATACAAATTAAAATTGAACAAATTATTGAATATAAAATGAAATATGTTAAAAATGTATTTTTGTTAATTATTAATAAAATAACTATAATAGATGTTTGTATAACAGATGAATATCCTATAATTATTTTGATTGGTTTTTTTATTTAAGCAAATGATAGGGGCAATAATTACATTGATAAGGCAAATAAAATAAATTTCATTATTAAATTTTAATACGAGTTCTATAATAATTATAGGGATTAATTTTATTAAAGTTATTATAAAGAATAGATTAATTCAATTTAATGAATAAATTAAAGAAATGAATCGAACATTAAAAGAGTACATCCCAATTTTTAAGATAAGTGAAAAAAAGATAATTATTATTAATAAATAATTAGATTTCTTTTCGATTATGTGTAAATTATTATATATAGTAAATAGTATAAATAAAATTCTTCTGGAGGCTAAAGAGATTAAAAAATATATTAAATATGTATTTAGAGTAATAGTGTCTAATTTAACTATAGATCAAATGATTTATAATAGAAATTATAAATATTATAATCATTTAATCGAAACGGAGAAACGGAGAAACGGAGAAACGATGAAACGAAGGAAGAAACGGAGAAACGAAGAAAGAAACGGAGAAATGAAGAAAGAAACGAAGAAACGAAGAAAGAAACGGACAAACGAACAATGAAACGCAGAAACGAAGAATGAAACGGAGAAACGAAGAAAGGAGCGGAGAAACGAGCAAAGAAACGGAGAAACGGAGAAATAAATGGAGAAACGAAGAAACAAACAGAGAAACGAACAACGAATCGGACAAACGAAGAAAGAAACGGAGAAACGGAGGAACAAACGGAGAAACGAACAAAGAAACGGAGAAACGGAGAAATAAATGGAGAAACGAAGAAATAAACGGAGAAACGAAGAAAGGAACGGAGAAACGAGCGAAGAAACGGAGAAACGATGAAAGAAACGGAGAAACGAAGAAAGAAACCTAGAAACGAAGAAAGAAACGGAGAAACAAAGAAAAAAACGGAGAATCGGAGAAATAAATGGAGAAACGAAGAAATAATCCGAGAAACGGAGAAAGAAACGGAGAAACGAACAAAGAAACGGAGAAACGAACAAAGAAACGGAGAAACGAACAAAGAAACGGAGAATCGAACAATGAAACGGAGAAACGAACAAAGAAACGGTGAAACGACCAAAAAACAGAGAAACGAACAAAGAAACGGAGAATCGAACAATGAAACGGAGAAACGAACAAAGAAACGGAGAAACGAACAAAGAAACGGAGAATCGAACAATGAAACGGAGAAACGGAGAAACGACCAAAAAACAGAGGAACGAACAAAGAAACGGAGAAACGGACAAAGTAACGGAGAAACGGAGAAATAAATGGAGAAACGAACAAGTAAACGGAGAAACGAAGAAAGAAACGGAGAATCGGAGAAATAAATGGAGAAATGAAGAAATAAACGGAGAAACGAACAAAGAAACGGAGAAATAAAGAAAGAAACGGAGAAACGAACAAAGGAACGGAGAAACGAAGAAAGAAGCGGGAAACGAAGAAAGAAACGGAGAAACGAAGAAAGAAACGGAGAAACGAAGAAAGAAACGGAGAAACGAAGAAAGAAACGGAAAAACCGAGAAACGGAGAAACGGAGAAACCGAGAAACGGAGAAACCGAGAGACGGAAAAACGGAGAAACCGAGAAACGGAGAATCGGAGAAACGGAGATACGGAGAATCGGAGAAACGGAGAATCGGATAAACCGAGAAACGGAGAAACGGAGAAACGGAGAACCCGAGAAACGGGGAAACGGAGAAACGGAGAAACGTCTCTTTCTTCGTTTCTCCGTTTCTTTCTTCGTTTCTCCGTTTCTTTCTCCGTTTGTCGGTTTATTTCTTCGTTTCTCCATTTATTTCTCCGATTCTCCGCTTCTTTCTTCGATTGTCCGTTTCTTTCTTCGTTTCTCCGTTTCTTTCTTCCTTTCTCCGTTTATTTCTTCGTTTCTCCATTTATTTCTTCGTATCACCGTTTCATTCTTGGTTTCCCCGTTTCTTTCTTCGTTTCTCCGTTTCTTTCTTCGTTTCTCCGTTTCTTTCATCGTTTCTTCGTTTCTCCGTTTCTTTCTTCGTTTCTCCGTTTCATTCTTCGTTTCTCCGTTTCTTTCTTCGTTTCTCCGTCTCTTTCTTCGTTTCTCCGTTTCTTTCTTCGTTTGTCCGTTTCTTTCTTCGTTTCTCCGTCTCTTTCTTCGTTTCTCCGTTTCTTTCTTCGTTTCTCCGTTTCTTTGTTCGTTTCTCCGTTTCTTTCTTCGTTTCTCCGTTTCTTTGTTCGTTTCTCCGTTTTTTTCTTTGCTTCTCCGTTTTTTTCTTCGCTTCTCCGTTTATTTCTTCGTTTCTCCATTCATTTCTCCGTTTCTCCGTTTCTTTCTTCGTTTCTCCGTTTCTTTCGTCGTATCACCGTTTCTTTCTCCGTTTCTCCGTTTCTTTCTTCGTTTCTCCGTTTCTTTCGTCGTATCACCGTTTCTTTCTTGGTTTCTCCGTTTCTTTCTTCGTTTCTCCGTTTCTTTCTTCGTTTCTCCGTTTCTTTCTTCGTTTCTCCGTTTCTTTCATCGTTTCTTCATTTCTCCGTTTCTTTCTTCGTTCCTCCGTTTCTTTCTTCGTTTCTCCGTTTCTTTCTTCGTTTCTCCGTTTCTTTGTTCGTTTCTCCGTTTCTTTCTTCGCTTCTCCGTTTCTTTCTTCGTTTCTACGTTTCATTCTTCGTTTCTCCGTTTCTTTGTTCGTTTCTCCACTTCTTTCCCCGTTTTTCGGTTTATTTCTTCGTTTCTCCATTTATTTCTCCGATTCTCCGTTTCTTTCTTCGTTTCTTCGTTTCTTTCTTCGTTACTTCGTTTATATCTTCGTTTCTCCATTTATTTCTCCGTTTCTCCGTTTCATTCTTCGTTTCTCCGTTTCTTTCTTCGTTTCTCCGTTTCTTTGTTCGTTTCTCCGTTTATTTCTTCATTTCCCCATTTATTTCTCCGTTTCTTCGTTTCTCCGTTTCTTTCTCCGTTTCTCCATTTATTTCTCCGTTTCTCCGTTTCTTTGTTCGTTTCTCCGTTTCTTCGTTCTTTTCTCCATTTTTTTCTCCGTGTCTTCGTTTCATTGTTCGTTTCTCCGTCTCCTTGTTCGTTTCTCCGTTTCTTTCTTCGTTTCTCCGTTTCTTTCTTCTTTCCCCCGTTCATTCTTCGTTTCGGCGTTTCTTTGTTCGTTTCTCTGTTTCCTTCTTCGTTTCTCCGTTTCTTTGATCGTTTCTCCGTTTCTTTCTTCGTATCTCCGTTTCTTTCTCCGTTTCTCGGTTTATTTCTTCGTTTCTCCATTTATTTCTCCGTTTCTTTTTTTCGTTTCTCCGTTTCTTTCTTCATTTCTCCGTTTATATCTTTGTTTCTCCATTTATTTCTCCGTTTCTCCGTTTCATTCTTCGTTTCTCCGTTTCTTTCTTCGTTTCTCCGTTTCTTTGTTCGCTTCTCCATTTCTTCCTTCGTTTCTCCTTTTCTTTCTTAGTTTCTGCGTTTCTTTCTTCGTTTCTCCGTTTCTTTCTTCGTTTCTCCGTTTCTTTCTTCGCTTCTCCGTTTCTTTCTTCGTTTCTCCGTTTCTTTCTTCGTTTCTCCGTTTCATTCTTCGTTTCTCCGTTTCTTTCTTCGTGTCTCCGTTTCTTTCTTCGTTTCTCCGTTTCTTTCTTCGTTTGTCCGTTTCTTTCTTCGTTACAACGTTTCCTTGTTCGTTTCTCCCTTTATTTCTTCGTATCTCCATTTATTTGTCCGTTTCTTTCTTCAAATCTCCGTTTCTTTGTTCGTTTCTCCGTTTCTTTCTTCGTTTCTCCGTTTCTGTCTTCGCTTCTCGGTTTCTTTGTTCGTTTCTCCGTTTCTTTGTTCGTTTCTCCGTTTCTTTTTTCGTTTCTCCGTTTCTTTGTTCGTTTCTCCGTTTCTTTTTCCGTTTCTCGGTTTAGTTCTTCGTTTCTCCATTTATTTCTCCGTTTCTTTCTTCGTTTCTTTCTTCGTTACTCCGTTTCTTTCTTCGTTTCTCCGTTTCTTTCTTCGTTACTCCGTTTCTATCTTCGTTTCTTCGTTTCTTTCTTCGTTTCTCCGTTTCTTTCTTCGTTTCTCCGTTTCTTTGTTCGTTTCGCCGTTTCTTTCTTCGCGTCTCCGTTTCTTTCTTCGTTTGTCCGTTTCATTCTTCGTTTCTCCGTTTCTTTGTTCGTTTCTCCGTTTCTTTCTCCTTTTTTCGGTTTATTTCTTCGTTTCTCCATTTATTTCTCCGATTCTCCGTTTCTTTCTTCGTTTCTTCGTTTCTATCTTCGTTTCTCCGTTTCTGTCTTCGCTTCTCGGTTTCTTTGTTCGTTTCTCCGTTTCTCTCTTCGTTTCTCCGTTTCATTCTTCGTTTCTCCGTTTCTTTGTTCGTTTCTCCGTTTCTTTCTCCGTTTTTCGGTTAATTTCTTCGTTTCTCCATTTATTATATTTCTCCGATTCTCCGTTTCTTCCTTCGTTTCTTCGTTTCTTTCTTCGTTACTCCGATTCTTTCTTCGTTTCTCCATTTATTTCTCCGTTTCTTTCTTCGTTTCTTTCTTCGTTACTCCGTTTCTTTCTTCGTTTCTCCGTTTCTTTCTTCGTTACTCCGTTTCTATCTTCGTTTCTTCGTTTCTTTCTTCGTTTCTCCGTTTCTTTCTTCGTTTCTCCGTTTCTTTGTTCGTTTCGCCGTTTCTTTCTTCGCGTCTCCGTTTCTTTCTTCGTTTGTCCGTTTCATTCTTCGTTTCTCCGTTTCTTTCTTCGTTTCTCCGTCTCTTTCTTCGTTTCTCCGTTTCTTTCTTCGTTTGTCCGTTTCTTTCTTCGTTTCTCCGTCTCTTTCTTCGTTTCTCCGTTTCTTTCTTCGTTTCTCCGTTTCTTTCTTCCTTTCTCCGTTTATTTCTTCGTTTCTCCATTTATTTCTTCGTATCACCGTTTCATTCTTGGTTTCCCCGTTTCTTTCTTCGTTTCTCCGTTTCTTTCTTCGTTTCTCCGTTTCTTTCATCGTTTCTTCGTTTCTCCGTTTCTTTCTTCGTTTCTCCGTTTCATTCTTCGTTTCTCCGTTTCTTTCTTCGTTTCTCCGTCTCTTTCTTCGTTTCTCCGTTTCTTTCTTCGTTTGTCCGTTTCTTTCTTCGTTTCTCCGTCTCTTTCTTCGTTTCTCCGTTTCTTTCTTCGTTTCTCCGTTTCTTTGTTCGTTTCTCCGTTTCTTTCTTCGTTTCTCCGTTTCTTTGTTCGTTTCTCCGTTTTTTTCTTTGCTTCTCCGTTTTTTTCTTCGCTTCTCCGTTTATTTCTTCGTTTCTCCATTCATTTCTCCGTTTCTCCGTTTCTTTCTTCGTTTCTCCGTTTCTTTCGTCGTATCACCGTTTCTTTCTCCGTTTCTCCGTTTCTTTCTTCGTTTCTCCGTTTCTTTCGTCGTATCACCGTTTCTTTCTTGGTTTCTCCGTTTCTTTCTTCGTTTCTCCGTTTCTTTCTTCGTTTCTCCGTTTCTTTCTTCGTTTCTCCGTTTCTTTCATCGTTTCTTCATTTCTCCGTTTCTTTCTTCGTTCCTCCGTTTCTTTCTTCGTTTCTCCGTTTCTTTCTTCGTTTCTCCGTTTCTTTGTTCGTTTCTCCGTTTCTTTCTTCGCTTCTCCGTTTCTTTCTTCGTTTCTACGTTTCATTCTTCGTTTCTCCGTTTCTTTGTTCGTTTCTCCACTTCTTTCCCCGTTTTTCGGTTTATTTCTTCGTTTCTCCATTTATTTCTCCGATTCTCCGTTTCTTTCTTCGTTTCTTCGTTTCTTTCTTCGTTACTTCGTTTATATCTTCGTTTCTCCATTTATTTCTCCGTTTCTCCGTTTCATTCTTCGTTTCTCCGTTTCTTTCTTCGTTTCTCCGTTTCTTTGTTCGTTTCTCCGTTTATTTCTTCATTTCCCCATTTATTTCTCCGTTTCTTCGTTTCTCCGTTTCTTTCTCCGTTTCTCCATTTATTTCTCCGTTTCTCCGTTTCTTTGTTCGTTTCTCCGTTTCTTCGTTCTTTTCTCCATTTTTTTCTCCGTGTCTTCGTTTCATTGTTCGTTTCTCCGTCTCCTTGTTCGTTTCTCCGTTTCTTTCTTCGTTTCTCCGTTTCTTTCTTCTTTCCCCCGTTCATTCTTCGTTTCGGCGTTTCTTTGTTCGTTTCTCTGTTTCCTTCTTCGTTTCTCCGTTTCTTTGATCGTTTCTCCGTTTCTTTCTTCGTATCTCCGTTTCTTTCTCCGTTTCTCGGTTTATTTCTTCGTTTCTCCATTTATTTCTCCGTTTCTTTTTTTCGTTTCTCCGTTTCTTTCTTCATTTCTCCGTTTATATCTTTGTTTCTCCATTTATTTCTCCGTTTCTCCGTTTCATTCTTCGTTTCTCCGTTTCTTTCTTCGTTTCTCCGTTTCTTTGTTCGCTTCTCCATTTCTTCCTTCGTTTCTCCTTTTCTTTCTTAGTTTCTGCGTTTCTTTCTTCGTTTCTCCGTTTCTTTCTTCGTTTCTCCGTTTCTTTCTTCGCTTCTCCGTTTCTTTCTTCGTTTCTCCGTTTCTTTCTTCGTTTCTCCGTTTCATTCTTCGTTTCTCCGTTTCTTTCTTCGTGTCTCCGTTTCTTTCTTCGTTTCTCCGTTTCTTTCTTCGTTTGTCCGTTTCTTTCTTCGTTACAACGTTTCCTTGTTCGTTTCTCCCTTTATTTCTTCGTATCTCCATTTATTTGTCCGTTTCTTTCTTCAAATCTCCGTTTCTTTGTTCGTTTCTCCGTTTCTTTCTTCGTTTCTCCGTTTCTGTCTTCGCTTCTCGGTTTCTTTGTTCGTTTCTCCGTTTCTTTGTTCGTTTCTCCGTTTCTTTTTTCGTTTCTCCGTTTCTTTGTTCGTTTCTCCGTTTCTTTTTCCGTTTCTCGGTTTAGTTCTTCGTTTCTCCATTTATTTCTCCGTTTCTTTCTTCGTTTCTTTCTTCGTTACTCCGTTTCTTTCTTCGTTTCTCCGTTTCTTTCTTCGTTACTCCGTTTCTATCTTCGTTTCTTCGTTTCTTTCTTCGTTTCTCCGTTTCTTTCTTCGTTTCTCCGTTTCTTTGTTCGTTTCGCCGTTTCTTTCTTCGCGTCTCCGTTTCTTTCTTCGTTTGTCCGTTTCATTCTTCGTTTCTCCGTTTCTTTGTTCGTTTCTCCGTTTCTTTCTCCTTTTTTCGGTTTATTTCTTCGTTTCTCCATTTATTTCTCCGATTCTCCGTTTCTTTCTTCGTTTCTTCGTTTCTATCTTCGTTTCTCCGTTTCTGTCTTCGCTTCTCGGTTTCTTTGTTCGTTTCTCCGTTTCTCTCTTCGTTTCTCCGTTTCATTCTTCGTTTCTCCGTTTCTTTGTTCGTTTCTCCGTTTCTTTCTCCGTTTTTCGGTTAATTTCTTCGTTTCTCCATTTATTATATTTCTCCGATTCTCCGTTTCTTCCTTCGTTTCTTCGTTTCTTTCTTCGTTACTCCGATTCTTTCTTCGTTTCTCCATTTATTTCTCCGATTCTCCGTTTCTTTCTTCATTTCTCCGTTTCTTTCTTCGTTTCATCGTTTCTTTCAATGTTACTCCGCTTCTTGCTTCGTTTCTCCGTTTCTTTCTTCGTTTCTCCGTTTCTTTCTTCATTTCTCCGTTTATATCTTCGTTTCTCCATTTATTTCTCCGCTTCTCCGTTTCATTCTTCGTTTCTCCGTTTCTTTCTTCGTTTCTCCGTTTCTTTCTTCGTTTCTCCGTTTATTTCTTAATATCCCCATTTATTTCTCCGTCTCTTCGTTTCTCCGTTTCTTTCTCCGTTTCTCCATTTATTTCTCCGTTTCTCCGTTTCTTTGTTCGCGTCTCCGTTTCATCGTTCTTTTCTCCATTTTTTTCTCCGTGTCTCCGTTTCATTGTTCGTTTCTCCGTTTCTTTCTTCGTTTCTCCGTTTCTTTCTTCGTTTCTCCGTTTCTTTCTTCTTTCCCCCGTTCATTCTTCGTTTCTCCGTTTCTTTCTTCGCTTCTCCGTTTCTTTCTTCGTTTCTCCGTTTCTTTCTTCGTTTCTCCGTTTCATTCTTCGTTTCTCCGTTTCTTTCTTCGTGTCTCCGTTTCTTTCTTCGTTTCTCCGTTTCTTTCTTCGTTTGTCCGTTTCTTTCTTCGTTACAACGTTTCCTTGTTCGTTTCTCCCTTTATTTCTTCGTATCTCCATTTATTTGTCCGTTTCTTTCTTCAAATCTCCGTTTCTTTGTTCGTTTCTCCGTTTCTTTCTTCGTTTCTCCGTTTCTGTCTTCGCTTCTCGGTTTCTTTGTTCGTTTCTCCGTTTCTTTGTTCGTTTCTCCGTTTCTTTTTTCGTTTCTCCGTTTCTTTGTTCGTTTCTCCGTTTCTTTTTCCGTTTCTCGGTTTAGTTCTTCGTTTCTCCATTTATTTCTCCGTTTCTTTCTTCGTTTCTTTCTTCGTTACTCCGTTTCTTTCTTCGTTTCTCCGTTTCTTTCTTCGTTACTCCGTTTCTATCTTCGTTTCTTCGTTTCTTTCTTCGTTTCTCCGTTTCTTTCTTCGTTTCTCCGTTTCTTTGTTCGTTTCGCCGTTTCTTTCTTCGCGTCTCCGTTTCTTTCTTCGTTTGTCCGTTTCATTCTTCGTTTCTCCGTTTCTTTGTTCGTTTCTCCGTTTCTTTCTCCTTTTTTCGGTTTATTTCTTCGTTTCTCCATTTATTTCTCCGATTCTCCGTTTCTTTCTTCGTTTCTTCGTTTCTATCTTCGTTTCTCCGTTTCTGTCTTCGCTTCTCGGTTTCTTTGTTCGTTTCTCCGTTTCTCTCTTCGTTTCTCCGTTTCATTCTTCGTTTCTCCGTTTCTTTGTTCGTTTCTCCGTTTCTTTCTCCGTTTTTCGGTTAATTTCTTCGTTTCTCCATTTATTATATTTCTCCGATTCTCCGTTTCTTCCTTCGTTTCTTCGTTTCTTTCTTCGTTACTCCGATTCTTTCTTCGTTTCTCCATTTATTTCTCCGATTCTCCGTTTCTTTCTTCATTTCTCCGTTTCTTTCTTCGTTTCATCGTTTCTTTCAATGTTACTCCGCTTCTTGCTTCGTTTCTCCGTTTCTTTCTTCGTTTCTCCGTTTCTTTCTTCATTTCTCCGTTTATATCTTCGTTTCTCCATTTATTTCTCCGCTTCTCCGTTTCATTCTTCGTTTCTCCGTTTCTTTCTTCGTTTCTCCGTTTCTTTCTTCGTTTCTCCGTTTATTTCTTAATATCCCCATTTATTTCTCCGTCTCTTCGTTTCTCCGTTTCTTTCTCCGTTTCTCCATTTATTTCTCCGTTTCTCCGTTTCTTTGTTCGCGTCTCCGTTTCATCGTTCTTTTCTCCATTTTTTTCTCCGTGTCTCCGTTTCATTGTTCGTTTCTCCGTTTCTTTCTTCGTTTCTCCGTTTCTTTCTTCGTTTCTCCGTTTCTTTCTTCTTTCCCCCGTTCATTCTTCGTTTCGGCGTTTCTTTGTTCGTTTCTCTGTTTCCTTCTTCGTTTCTCCGTTTCCTTCTCCGTTTCTCGGTTTATTTCTTCGTTTCTCCATTTATTTCTCCGTTTCTCCGTTTCTTTCTTCGTTTCTCCGTTTCTTTGATCGTTTCTCCGTTTCTTTCTTCGTATCTCCGTTTCTTTCTTAGTTTCTCCGTTTCTTTCCTCGTTTCTCCGTTTCTTTCTTCGTTTCTTCGTTTCTTTCGTCGCTTCTTCGGTTCTTTCTTCGTTACTCCGTTTCTTGCTTCGTTTCTCCGTTTCTTTCTTCGTTTCTCCGTTTCTTTCTTCGCTTCTCCGTTTCTTTCTTCGTTTCTCCGTTTCTTTCATCGTTTCTTCATTTCTCCGTTTCATTCTTTGTTTCTCCGTTTCATTCTCCGTTTCGCCGTTTCTTTCTTCGTTTCTCCGTTTCTTTGATCGTTTCTCCGTTTCTTTCTTCGTTACAACGTTTCCTTGTTCGTTTCTCCCTTTATTTCTTCGTATCTCCATTTATTTCTCCGCTTCTTTCTTCGCGTCTCCGTTTCTTTCTTCGTTTCTCCGTTTCTTTCATCGTTTCTTCATTTCTCCGTTTCATTCTTTGTTTCTCCGTTTCATTCTCCGTTTCGCCGTTTCTTTCTTCGTTTCTCCGTTTCTTTGATCGTTTCTCCGTTTCTTTCTTCGTTACAACGTTTCCTTGTTCGTTTCTCCCTTTATTTCTTCGTATCTCCATTTATTTCTCCGCTTCTTTCTTCGCGTCTCCGTTTCTTTCTTCGTTTCTCCGTTTCTTTCTTCGTTTCTCCGTTTCATTCTTCGTTTCTCCGTTTCTTTCTTCGTTTGTCCGTTTCTTTCTTCGTTACAACGTTTCCTTGTTCGTTTCTCCCTTTATTTCTTCGTATCTCCATTTATTTCTCCGTTTCTTTCTTCGTATCTCCGTTTCTTTCTTCGCTTCTCCGTTTCTTTCTTCGTTTCTCCGTTTCTTTCTTCGTTTCTCCGTTTCATTCTTCGTTTCTCCGTTTCATTCTTCGTTTCTCCGTTTCTTTCTTCGTTTCTCCGTTTCTTTGTTCGTTTCTCCGTTTCTTTCTTCGTTTCTACGTTTCTTTCTTCGTTTCTCCGCTTCTTTCTTCGTATCACCGTTTCATTCTTGGTTTCCCCGTTTCTTTCTTCGTTTCTCCGTTTCTTTCTTCGTTTCTCCGTTTCTTTCTTCGTTTCTCCGTTTCTTTGTTCGTTTCTCCGTTTCTTTCTTCGTTTCTACGTTTCTTTCTTCGTTTCTCCGCTTCTTTCTTCGTATCACCGTTTCATTCTTCGTTTCTCCGTTTTTTTCTTCGTTTCTCCGTTTCTTTCTCCGTTCTTCGGTTTATTTCTTCGTTTCTCCATTTATTTCTCCGATTCTCCGTTTCTTTCTTCGTTTCTCCGTTTCTTTCATCGTTTCTTCATTTCTCCGTTTCATTCTTTGTTTCTCCGTTTCTTTCTCCGTTTCTCCGTTTCTTTCTTCGTTTCTCCGTTTCTTTGACCGTTTCTCCGTTTCTTTCTTCGTTTCTCCGTTTCATTGTTCGCTTCTCCGTTTCTTTCTTCGTTTCTCCGTTTCTTTCTTCGTTCCTCCGTTTCTTTCTTCGTTTCTCCGTTTCTTTGTTCGTTTCTCCGTTTCTTTCTCCGTTTCTCGGTTTATTTCTTCGTTTCTCCATTTATTTCTCCGTTTCTTTGTTCGTTTCTCCGTTTCTTTCTTCGTTTCTCCGTTTCTTTGTTCGTTTCTCCATTCATTTCTCCGTTTCTACGTTTCTTTCTTCGTTTCTCCGCTTCTTTCTTCGTATCACCGATTCATTCTTCGTTTCTCCGTTTTTTTCTTCGTTTCTCCGTTTCTTTCTCGGTTTTTCGGTTTATTTCTTCGTTTCTCCATTTATTTCTCCGATTCTCCGTTTCTTTCTTCGTTTCTCCGTTTCTTTCATCGTTTCTTCATTTCTCCGTTTCATTCTTTGTTTCTCCGTTTCTTTCTCCGTTTCTCCGTTTCTTTCTTCGTTTCTCCGTTTCTTTGATCGTTTCTCCGTTTCTTTCTTCGTTTCTCCGTTTCCTTCTTCCTTTCTCCGTTTATTTCTTCGTTTCTCCATTTAATTCTTCGTATCACCGTTTCATTCTTGGTTTCCCCGTTTCTTTCTTCGTTTCTCCGTTTCTTTCTTCGTTTCTCCGTTTCTTTCATCGTTTCTTCGTTTCTCCGTTTCTTTCTTCGTTTCTCCGTCTCTTTCTTCGTTTCTCCGTTTCTTTCTTCGTTTGTGCGTTTCTTTCTCCGTTTCTCGGTTTATTTCTTCGTTTCTCCATTTATTTCTCCGTTTCTCCGTTTCTGTGTTCGTTTCTCCGTTTCTTTCTCCGTTTCTCGGTTTATTTCTTCGTTTCTCCATTTATTTCTCCGTTTCTTTGTTCGTTTCTCCGTTTCTTTCTTCGTTTCTCCGTTTCTTTCTTCATTTCTCCGTTTATATCTTCGTTTCTCCATTTATTTCTCCGTTTCTCCGTTTCATTCTTCGTTTCTCCGTTTCTTTCTTCGTTTCTCCGTTTCTTTGTTCGCTTCTCCATTTCTTCCTTCGTTTGTCCTTTTCTTTCTTAGTTTCTCCGTTTCTTTCTTCGTTTCTCCGTTTCTTTCTTCGTTTCTCCGTTTCTTTCTTCGTTTCTCCGTTTCTTTCTTCGTTTCTCCGCTTCTTTCTTCGCGTCTCCGTTTCTTTCTTCGTTTCTCCGTTTCTTTCTTCGTTTCTCCGTTTCATTCTTCGTTACTCCGTTTCTTTCTTCGTTTGTCCGTTTCTTTCTTCGTTACAACGTTTCCTTGTTCGTTTCTCCCTTTATTTCTTCGTATCTCCATTTATTTCTCCGTTTCTTTCTTCGTATCTCCGTTTCTTTGTTCGTTTCTCCGTTTCTTTCTTAGTTTCTCCGTTTCTTTCTTCGTTTCTCCGTTTCTTTCTTCGTTTCTCCGTTTCTCCGTTTCTTTCTTCGTTTCTCCGTTTCTTTCTTCGCTTCTCCGTTTCTTTCTTCGTTTCTCCGTTTCTTTCTTCGTTTCTCCGTTTCATTCTTCGTTTCTCCGTTTCTTTCTTCGTTTCTCCGTTTCTTTCTTCGTTACAACGTTTCCTTGTTCGTTTCTCCCTTTATTTCTTCGTATCTCCATTTATTTCTCCGTTTCTTTCTTCGTATCTGCGTTTCTTTGTTCGTTTCTCCGTTTCTTTCTTCGTTTCTCCGTTTCTGTCTTCGCTTCTCGGTTTCTTTGTTCGTTTCTCCGTTTCTTTCTTCGTTTCTCCGTTTCTTTCATCGTTTCTTCGTTTCTCCGTTTCTTTCTCCGTTTCTCCGTTTCATTCTTCGTTTCTCCGTTTCTTTCTTCGTTTCTCCGTTTCTTTGTTCGCTTCTCCATTTCTTCCTTCGTTTCTCCTTTTCTTTCTTAGTTTCTCCGTTTCTTTCTTCGTTTCTCCGTTTCTTTCTTCGTTTCTCCGTTTCTTTCTTCGTTTCTCCGTTTCTTTCTTCGCTTCTCCGTTTCTTTCTTCGTTTCTCCGTTTCTTTCTTCGTTTCTCCGTTTCATTCTTCGTTTCTCCGTTTCTTTCTTCGTTTCTCCGTTTCTTTCTTCGTTTCTCCGTTTCTTTGTTCGTTTCTCCGTTTCTTTCTTCGTTTCTCCGTTTCTTTGTTCGCTTCTCCGTTTCTTTATCCGTTTCTCGGTTTATTTCTTCGTTTCTCCATTTATTTCTCCGTTTCTTTGTTCGTTTCTCCGTTTCTTTCTTCGTTTCTCCGTTTCTTTGTTCGTTTCTCCATTCATTTCTCCGTTTCTACGTTTCTTTCTTAGTTTCTCCGCTTCTTTCTTCGTATCACCGATTCATTCTTCGTTTCTCCGTTTTTTTCTTCGTTTCTGCGTTTCTTTCTCCGTTTTTCGGTTTATTTCTTCGTTTCTCCATTTATTTCTCCGATTCTCCGTTTCTTTCTTCGTTTCTCCGTTTCTTTCATCGTTTCTTCATTTCTCCGATTCATTCTTTGTTTCTCCGTTTCTTTCTCCGTTTCTCCGTTTCTTTCTTCGTTTCTCCGTTTCTTTGATCGTTTCTCCGTTTCTTTCTTCGTTTCTCCGTTTCTTTCTTCCTTTCTCCGTTTATTTCTTCGTTTCTCCATTTAATTCTTCGTATCACCGTTTCATTCTTGGTTTCCCCGTTTCTTTCTTCGTTTCTCCGATTCTTTCATCGTTTCTTCGTTTCTCCGTTTCTTTCTTCGTTTCTCCGTTTCATTCTTCGTTTCTCCGTTTCTTTCTTCGTTTCTCCGTCTCTTTCTTCGTTTCTCCGTTTCTTTCTTCGTTTGTCCGTTTCTTTCTTCGTTTCTCCGTCTCTCTCTTCGTTTCTCTGTTTCTTTCTTCGTTTCTCCGTTTCTTTGTTCGTTTCTCCGTTTCTTTCTTCGTTTCTCCGTTTCTTTGTTCGTTTCTCCGTTTCTTTCTCCGTTTCTCGGTTTATTTCTTCGTTTCTCCATTTATTTCTCCGTTTCTTTGTTCGTTTCTCCGTTTCTTTCTTCGTTTCTCCGTTTCTTTGTTCGTTTCTCCATTCATTTCTCCGTTTCTCCGTTTCTTTCTTCGTTTCTCCGCTTCTTTCTTCGTATCACCGTTTCATTCTTCGTTTCTCCGTTTCATTCTTCGTTTCTCCGTTTCTTTCTTCGTTTCTCCGTTTCTTTCTTCGTTACAATGTTTCCTTGTTCGTTTCTCCCTTTATTTCTTCGTATCTCCATTTATTTCTCCGTTTCTTTCTTCGTATCTCCGTTTCTTTGTTCGTTTCTCCGTTTCTTTCTTAGTTTCTCCGTTTCTTTCTTCGTTTCTCCGTTTCTTTCTTCGTTTCTCCGTTTCTTTCTTCGTTTCTCCGTTTCTTTCTTCGCTTCTCCGTTTCTTTCTTCGTTTCTCCGTTTCTTTCTTCGTTTCTCCGTTTCAATCTTCGTTTCTCCGTTTCTTTCTTCGTTTCTCCGTTTCTTTCTTCGTTACAACGTTTCCTTGTTCGTTTCTCCCTTTATTTCTTCGTATCTCCATTTATTTCTCCGTTTCTTTCTTCGTATCTCCGTTTCTTTGTTCGTTTCTCCGTTTCTTTCTTCGTTTCTCCGTTTCTGTCTTTGCTTCTCGGTTTCTTTGTTCGTTTCTCCGTTTCTTTCTTCGTTTCTCCGTTTCTTTTTTCGTTTCTCCGTTTCTTTGTTAGTTTCTCCGTTTCATTCTTCGTTTCTCCGTTTCTTTGTTCGTTTCTCCGTTTCTTTCTCCTTTTTTCGGTTTATTTCTTCGTTTATCCATTTATTTCTCCGATTCTCCGTTTCTTTCTTCGTTTCTTCGTTTCTTTCTTCGTTTCTCCGTTTCTCACTTCGCTTCTCGGTTTCTTTGTTCGTTTCTCCGTTTCTTTCTTCGTTTCTCCGTTTCATTCTTCGTTTCTCCGTTTCTTTGTTCGTTTCTCCGTTTCTTTCTCCGTTTTTCGGTTTATTTCTTCGTATCTCCATTTATTTCTCCGTTTCTTTCTTCGTATCTCCGTTTCTTTGTTCGTTTCTCCGTTTCTTTCTTAGTTTCTCCGTTTCTTTCTTCGTTTCTCCGTTTCTTTCTTCGTTTCTCCGTTTCTTTCTTCGTTTCTCCGTTTCTTTCTTCGTTTCTCCGTTTCTTTCTTCGTTTCTCCGTTTCTTTCTTCGTTTCTCCGTTTCTTTCTTCGTTTCTCCGTCTCTTTCTTCGTTTCTCCGTTTCTTTCTTCGTTTGTGCGTTTCTTCCTCCGTTTCTCGGTTTATTTCTTCGTTTCTCCATTTATTTCTCCGTTTCTCCGTTTCTGTGTTCGTTTCTCCGTTTCTTTCTCCGTTTCTCGGTTTATTTCTTCGTTTCTCCATTTATTTCTCCGTTTCTTTGTTCGTTTCTCCGTTTCTTTCTTCGTTTCTCCGTTTCTTTCTTCATTTCTCCGTTTATATCTTCGTTTCTCCATTTATTTCTCCGTTTCTCCGTTTCATTCTTCGTTTCTCCGTTTCTTTCTTCGTTTCTCCGTTTCTTTGTTCGCTTCTCCATTTCTTCCTTCGTTTGTCCTTTTCTTTCTTAGTTTCTCCGTTTCTTTCTTCGTTTCTCCGTTTCTTTCTTCGTTTCTCCGTTTCTTTCTTCGTTTCTCCGTTTCTTTCTTCGTTTCTCCGCTTCTTTCTTCGCGTCTCCGTTTCTTTCTTCGTTTCTCCGTTTCTTTCTTCGTTTCTCCGTTTCATTCTTCGTTACTCCGTTTCTTTCTTCGTTTGTCCGTTTCTTTCTTCGTTACAACGTTTCCTTGTTCGTTTCTCCCTTTATTTCTTCGTATCTCCATTTATTTCTCCGTTTCTTTCTTCGTATCTCCGTTTCTTTGTTCGTTTCTCCGTTTCTTTCTTAGTTTCTCCGTTTCTTTCTTCGTTTCTCCGTTTCTTTCTTCGTTTCTCCGTTTCTCCGTTTCTTTCTTCGTTTCTCCGTTTCTTTCTTCGCTTCTCCGTTTCTTTCTTCGTTTCTCCGTTTCTTTCTTCGTTTCTCCGTTTCTTTCTTCGTTTCTCCGTTTCTTTCTTCGTTTCTCCGTTTCTTTCTTCGTTTCTCCGTTTCTTTCTTCGTTTCTCCGTTTCTTTCTTCGCTTCTCCGTTTCTTTCTTCGTTTCTCCGTTTCTTTCTTCGTTTCTCCGTTTCATTCTTCGTTTCTCCGTTTCTTTCTTCGTTTCTCCGTTTCTTTCTTAGTTTCTCCGTTTCTTTCTTCGTTTCTCCGTTTCTTTCTTCGTTTCTCCGTTTCTCCGTTTCTTTCTTCGTTTCTCCGTTTCTTTCTTCGTTTCTCCGTTTCTTTCTTCGTTTCTCCGTTTCTTTCTTCGTTTCTCCGTTTCTCCGTTTCTTTCTTCGTTTCTCCGTTTCATTCTTCGCTTCTCCGTTTCTTTCTTCGTTTCTCCGTTTCTTTCTTCGTTTCTCCGTTTCATTCTTCGTTTCTCCGTTTCTTTCTTCGTTTCTCCGTTTCTTTCTTCGTTTCTCCGTTTCTTTGTTCGTTTCTCCGTTTCTTTCTTCGTTTCTCCGTTTCTTTGTTCGCTTCTCCGTTTCTTTATCCGTTTCTCGGTTTATTTCTTCGTTTCTCCATTTATTTCTCCGTTTCTTTCTTCGTTTCTCCGTTTCTTTCTTCGTTTCTCCGTTTCTTTGTTCGTTTCTCCGTTTCTTTCTTCGTTTCTCCGTTTCTTTGTTCGCTTCTCCGTTTCTTTATCCGTTTCTCGGTTTATTTCTTCGTTTCTCCATTTATTTCTCCGTTTCTTTGTTCGTTTCTCCGTTTCTTTCTTCGTTTCTCCGTTTCTTTGTTCGTTTCTCCATTCATTTCTCCGTTTCTACGTTTCTTTCTTAGTTTCTCCGCTTCTTTCTTCGTATCACCGATTCATTCTTCGTTTCTCCGTTTTTTTCTTCGTTTCTCCGTTTCTTTCTCCGTTTTTCGGTTTATTTCTTCGTTTCTCCATTTATTTCTCCGATTCTCCGTTTCTTTCTTCCTTTCTCCGTTTATTTCTTCGTTTCTCCATTTAATTCTTCGTATCACCGTTTCATTCTTGGTTTCCCCGTTTCTTTCTTCGTTTCTCCGTTTCTTTCATCGTTTCTTCGTTTCTCCGTTTCTTTCTTCGTTTCTCCGTTTCATTCTTCGTTTCTCCGTTTCTTTCTTCGTTTCTCCGTCTCTTTCTTCGTTTCTCCGTTTCTTTCTTCGTTTGTCCGTTTCTTTCTTCGTTTCTCCGTCTCTCTCTTCGTTTCTCTGTTTCTTTCTTCGTTTCTCCGTTTCTTTGTTCGTTTCTCCGTTTCTTTCTTCGTTTCTCCGTTTCTTTGTTCGTTTCTCCGTTTCTTTCTCCGTTTCTCGGTTTATTTCTTCGTTTCTCCATTTATTTCTCCGTTTCTTTGTTCGTTTCTCCGTTTCTTTCTTCGTTTCTCCGTTTCTTTGTTCGTTTCTCCATTCATTTCTCCGTTTCTCCGTTTCTTTCTTCGTTTCTCCGCTTCTTTCTTCGTATCACCGTTTCATTCTTCGTTTCTCCGTTTCTTCCTTCGTTTCTCCGTTTCTTTCTCCGTTTTTCGGTTTATTTCTTCGTTTCCCCATTTATTTCTCCGATTCTCCGTTTCTTTCTTCGTTTCTCCGTTTCATTCTTCGTTTCTCCGTTTCTTTCTTCGTTTCTCCGTTTCTTTCTTCGTTACAATGTTTCCTTGTTCGTTTCTCCCTTTATTTCTTCGTATCTCCATTTATTTCTCCGTTTCTTTCTTCGTATTTCCGTTTCTTTGTCCGTTTCTCCGTTTCTTTCTTAGTTTCTCCGTTTCTTTCTTCGTTTCTCCGTTTCTTTCTTCGTTTCTCCGTTTCTTTCTTCGTTTCTCCGTTTCTTTCTTCGCTTCTCCGTTTCTTTCTTCGTTTCTCCGTTTCTTTCTTCGTTTCTCCGTTTCAATCTTCGTTTCTCCGTTTCTTTCTTCGTTTCTCCGTTTCTTTCTTCGTTACAACGTTTCCTTGTTCGTTTCTCCCTTTATTTCTTCGTATCTCCATTTATTTCTCCGTTTCTTTCTTCGTATCTCCGTTTCTTTGTTCGTTTCTCCGTTTCTTTCTTCGTTTCTCCGTTTCTGTCTTTGCTTCTCGGTTTCTTTGTTCGTTTCTCCGTTTCTTTCTTCGTTTCTCCGTTTCTTTTTTCGTTTCTCCGTTTCTTTGTTAGTTTCTCCGTTTCATTCTTCGTTTCTCCGTTTCTTTGTTCGTTTCTCCGTTTCTTTCTCCTTTTTTCGGTTTATTTCTTCGTTTCTCCATTTATTTCTCCGATTCTCCGTTTCTTTCTTCGTTTCTTCGTTTCTTTCTTCGTTACTCCGATTCTTTCTTCGTTTCTCCATTTTTTTCTCCGATTCTCCGTTTCTTTCTTCGTTTCTCCGTTTCTTTCTTCGTTTCATCGTTTCTTTCAATGTTACTCCGCTTCTTGCTTCGTTTCTCCGTTTCTTTCTTCGTTTCTCCGTTTCTTTCTTCATTTCTCCGTTTATATCTTCGTTTCTCCATTTATTTCACCGTTTCTCCGTTTCATTCTTCGTTTCTCCGTTTCTTTCTTCGTTTCTCCGTTTCTTTGTTCGTTTCTCCGTTTATTTCTTCATTTCCCCATTTATTTCTCCGTTTCTTCGTTTCTCCGTTTCTTTCTCCGTTTCTCCATTTATTTCTCCGTTTCTCCGTTTCTTTGTTCGTTTCTCCGTTTCTTCGTTCTTTTCTTCATTTTTTTTCCGTGTCTCCGTTTCATTGTTCGTTTCTCCGTTTCTTTTTTCGTTTCTCCGTTTCTTGGTTCGTTTCTCCGATTCTTTCTTCGTTTCTCCGTTTCTTTCTTCTTTCCCCCGTTCATTCTTCGTTTCTCCGTTTCTTTCTTCGCTTCTCCGTTTCCTTCCTCGTTTCTCCGTTTCTTTCATCGTTTTTTCATTTCTCCGTTTCATTCTTTGTTTCTCCGTCTCTTTCTCCGTTTCTCCGTGTCTTTCTTCGTTTCTCCGTTTCTTTGATCGTTTCTCCGTTTCTTTCTTCGTTTCTCCGTTTCTTTCTTCATTTCTCCGTTTCTTTGTTCGTTTCTCCGTTTCTTTCTTCGTTTCTCCGTTTCTTTGTTCGTTTCTCCGTTTCTTTCTCCGTTTCTCGGTTTATTTCTTCGTTTCTCCATTTATTTCTCCGTATCTTTGTTCGTTTCTCCGTTTCTTTCTTCGTTTCTCCGTTTCTTTCTTCATTTCTCCGTTTATATCTTCGTTTCTCCATTTATTTCTCCGTTTCTCGGTTTCATTCTTCGTTTCTCCGTTTCTTTCTTCGTTTCTCCGTTTCTTTGTTCGCTTCTCCATTTCTTCCTTCGTTTCTCCATTTATTTCACCGTTTCTCCGTTTCATTTTTCGTTTCTCCGCTTCTTTCTTCGTTTCTCCGTTTCTTTGTTCGTTTCTCCGTTTATTTCTTCATTTCCCCATTTATTTCTCCGTTTCTTCGTTTCTCCGTTTCTTTCTCCGTTTCTCCATTTATTTCTCCGTTTCTCCGTTTCTTTGTTCGTTTCTCTGTTTCTTCGTTCTTTTCTCCATTTTTTTCTCCGTGTCTCCGTTTCATTGTTCGTTTCTCCGTTTCTTTTTTCGTTTCTCCGTTTCTTGGTTCGTTTCTCCGTTTCTTTGTTCGTTTCTCCGATTCTTTCTTCGTTTCTCCGTTTCTTTCTTCTTTCCCCCGTTCATTCTTCGTTTCTCCGTTTCTTTCTTCGCTTCTCCGTTTCTTTCCTCGTTTCTCCGTTTCTTTCATCGTTTTTTCATTTCTCCGTTTCATTCTTTGTTTCTCCGTCTCTTTCTCCGTTTCTCCGTTTCTTTCTTCGTTTCTCCGTTTCTTTGATCGTTTCTCCGTTTCTTTCTTCGTTTCTCCGTTTCTTTCTTCATTTCTCCGTTTCTTTGTTCGTTTCTCCGTTTCTTTGTTCGTTTCTCCGTTTCTTTGTTCGTTTCTCCGTTTCTTTCTCCGTTTCTCGGTTTATTTCTTCGTTTCTCCATTTATTTCTCCGTTTCTTTGTTCGTTTCTCCGTTTCTTTCTTCGTTTCTCCGTTTCTTTCTTCATTTCTCCGTTTATATCTTCGTTTCTCCATTTATTTCTCCGTTTCTCGGTTTCATTCTTCGTTTCTCCGTTTCTTTCTTCGTTTCTCCGTTTCTTTGTTCGCTTCTCCATTTCTTCCTTCGTTTCTCCTTTTCTTTCTTAGTTTCTCCGTTTCTTTCTTCGTTTCTCAGTTTCTTTCTTCGTTTCTCCGTTTCTTTCTTCGTTTCTCCGTTTCTTTCTTCGCTTCTCCGTTTCTTTCTTCATTTCTCCGTTTATATCTTCGTTTCTCCATTTATTTCTCCGTTTCTCGGTTTCATTCTTCGTTTCTCCGTTTCTTTCTTCGTTTCTCCGTTTCTTTGTTCGCTTCTCCATTTCTTCCTTCGTTTCTCCTTTTCTTTCTTAGTTTCTCCGTTTCTTTCTTCGTTTCTCAGTTTCTTTCTTCGTTTCTCCGTTTCTTTGTTCGTTTCTCCTAATCTTTCATCGTTTCTCCGTTTCATTGTTCGTTTCTCCGTTTCTTTCTTCGTTTCTCCGTTTCTCTCTTGTTTCCCCCGTTCATTCTTCGTTTCTCCGTTTCTTTCTCCGTTTCTCGGTTTATTTCTTCGTTTCTCCATTTATTTCTCCGTTTCTCCGTTTCTTTCTTCGTTTCTCCGTTTCTTTGTTCGTTTCTCCATTTCTTTCTTCGTTTCTCCGTTTCTCCGTCTCTTTCTTCGTTTCTCCGTTTCTTTGTTCGTTTCTCCGTTTCTTTGTTCGTTTCTCCTAATCTTTCATCGTTTCTCCGTTTCATTGTTCGTTTCTCCGTTTCTTTCTTCGTTTCTCCGTTTCTCTCTTGTTTCCCCCGTTCATTCTTCGTTTCTCCGTTTCTTTCTCCGTTTCTCGGTTTATTTCTTCGTTTCTCCATTTATTTCTCCGTTTCTCCGTTTCTTTCTTCGTTTCTCCGTTTCTTTGTTCGTTTCTCCATTTCTTTCATCGTTTCTTCGTTTCTACGTTTCTTTCTTCGTTTCTCCGTTTATATCTTCGTTGCTCCATTTATTTCTCCGTTTCTTCGTTTCTCCGTTTCTTTATCCGTTTCTCCATTTATTTCTCCGTTTCTCCGTTTCTTTGTTCGT
Source organism: Ptiloglossa arizonensis (assembly GCF_051014685.1). Taxonomy (NCBI): domain Eukaryota; kingdom Metazoa; phylum Arthropoda; class Insecta; order Hymenoptera; family Colletidae; genus Ptiloglossa; species Ptiloglossa arizonensis. The sequence continues at coordinate 1,514,184 of NW_027478401.1, read as the reverse complement.
TTCTCCGTTTCTTCGTTCGTTTCTCCATTTTTTTCTCTGTGTCTTCGTTTCTTTGTTCGTTTCTCCGTTTCTTTGTTCGTTTCTCCGTTTCATTGTTCGTTTCTCCGTATCTTTGTTCGTTTCTCCGTTTCTTTGTTCGTTTCTCCGTTTCTTTGTTCGTTTCTCCGTTCCTTTCTTCGTTTCTCCGTTTCTTTCTTGTTTCCCCCGTTCATTCTTCGTTTCTGTGTTTCCTTGTTCGTTTCTCTGTTTCCTTCTTCGTTTCTCCGTTTCTTTCTCCGTTTCTCGGTTTATTTCTTCGTTTCTCCATTTATTTCTCCGTTTCTCCGTTTCTTTCTTCGTTTCTCCGTTTCTTTCTCCTTTTTTCGGTTTATTTCTTCGTTTATCCATTTATTTCTCCGATTCTCCGTTTCTTTCTTCGTTTCTTCGTTTCTTTCTTCGTTTCTCCGTTTCTGTCTTCGCTTCTCGGTTTCCTTGTTCGTTTCTCTGTTTCCTTCTTCGTTTCTCCGTTTCTTTCTCCGTTTCTCGGTTTATTTCTTCGTTTCTCCATTTATTTCTCCGTTTCTCCGTTTCTTTCTTCGTTTCTCCGTTTCTTTCTCCTTTTTTCGGTTTATTTCTTCGTTTATCCATTTATTTCTCCGATTCTCCGTTTCTTTCTTCGTTTCTTCGTTTCTTTCTTCGTTTCTCCGTTTCTGTCTTCGCTTCTCGGTTTCTTTGTTCGTTTCTCCGTTTCTTTCTTCGTTTCTCCGTTTCATTCTTCGTTTCTCCGTTTCTTTGTTCGTTTCTCCGTTTCTTTGTTCGTTTCTCCGTTTATTTCTTCATTTCCCCATTTATTTCTCCGTTTCTTCGTTTCTCCGTTTCTTTCTCCGTTTCTCCATTTATTTCTCCGTTTCTCCGTTTCTTTGTTCGTTTCTCCGTTTCTTCGTTCTTTTCTCCATTTTTTTCTCCGTGTCTTCGTTTCATTGTTCGTTTCTCCGTTTCTTTGTTCGTTTCTCCGTTTCTTTGTTCGTTTCTCCGTTTCTTTGTTCGTTTCTCCGTTTCTTTGTTCGTTTCTCCGTTTCTTTGTTCGTTTCTCCGTTTCTTTGTTCGTTTCTCCGTTTCTTTTTTCGTTTCTCCGTTTCTTTGTTCGTTTCTCCGTTTCTTTTTCCGTTTCTCGGTTTAGTTCTTCGTTTCTCCATTTATTTCTCCGTTTCTTTCTTCGTTTCTTTGTTCGTTTCTCCGTTTCTTTGTTCGTTTCTCCGTTTCTTTCTTCGTTACTCCGTTTCTTTCTTCGTTTCTCCGTTTCTTTCTTCGCTTCTCCGTTTCTTTCTTCGTTTCTCCGTTTCTTTGTTCGTTTCTCCGTTTCTTTCTCCTTTTTTCGGTTTATTTCTTCGTTTCTCCATTTATTTCTCCGATTCTCCGTTTCTTTCTTCGTTTCTTCGTTTCTTTCTTCGTTACTCCGTTTCTTTCTTCGTTTCTCTATTTATTTCTCCGATTCTCCGTTTCTTTCTTCGTTTCTCCGTTTCTTTCTTCGTTTCATCGTTTCTTTCAATGTTACTCCGCTTCTTGCTTCGTTTCTCCGTGTCTTTCTTCGTTTCTCCGTTTCTTTCTTCGTTTCTCCGTTTATATCTTCGTTTCTCCATTTATTTCTCCGTTTCTCCGTTTCCTTCTTCGTTTCTCCGTTTCTTTCTTCGTTTCTCCGTTTCTTTGTTCGCTTCTCCGTTTTTTCCTTCGTTTCTCCTTTTCTTTCTTCGTTTCTCCGTTTCTCCGTCTCTTTCTTCGTTTCTCCGTTTCTTTGTTCGTTTCTCCGTTTCTTTCTTCGTTTCTCCGTTTCATTCTTCGTTTCTCCGTTTCTTTGTTCGTTGCTCCGTTTATTTCTTCATTTCCCCATTTATTTCTCCGTTTCTTCGTTTCTCCGTTTCTTTCTCCGTTTCTCCATTTATTTCTCCGTTTCTCCGTTTCTTTGTTCGTTTCTCCGTTTCTTCGTTCTTTTCTCCATTTTTTTCTCCGTGTCTTCGTTTCATTGTTCGTTTCTCCGTTTCTTTGTTCGTTTCTCCGTTTCTTTGTTCGTTTCTCCGTTTCTTTGTTCGTTTCTCCATTTATTTCTCCGTTTCTCCGTTTCTTTGTTCGTTTCTCCGTTTCTTCGTTCTTTTCTCCATTTTTTTCTCCGTGTCTTCGTTTCATTGTTCGTTTCTCCGTTTCTTTGTTCGTTTCTCCGTTTCTTTGTTCGTTTTCTCCGTTTCTTTGGTCGTTTCTCCGTTTCTTTCTCCTTTTTTCGGTTTATTTCTTCGTTTCTCCATTTATTTCTCCGATTCTCCGTTTCTTTCTTCGTTTCTTCGTTTCTTTCTTCGTTACTCCGTTTCTTTCTTCGTTTCTCCATTTATTTCTCCGATTCTCCGTTTCTTTCTTCGTTTCTCCGTTTCTTTCTTCGTTTCATCGTTTCTTTCAATGTTACTCCGCTTCTTGCTTCGTTTCTCCGTTTCTTTCTTCGTTTCTCCGTTTCTTTCTTCGTTTCTCCGTTTATATCTTCGTTTCTCCATTTATTTCTCCGTTTCTCCGTTTCCTTCTTCGTTTCTCCGTTTCTTTCTTCGTTTCTCCGTTTCTTTGTTCGCTTCTCCGTTTTTTCCTTCGTTTCTCCGTTTCTCCGTCTCTATCTTCGTTTCTCCGTTTCTTTGTTCGTTTCTCCGTTTCTTTGTTCGTTTCTCCGTTTCTTTGTTCGTTTCTCCTAATCTTTCATCGTTTCTCCGTTTCATTGTTCGTTTCTCCGTTTCTTTCTTCGTTTCTCCGTTTCTCTCTTCTTTCCCCCGTTCATTCTTCGTTTCTCCGTTTCTTTCTCCGTTTCTCGGTTTATTTCTTCGTTTCTCCATTTATTTCTCCGTTTCTCCGTTTCTTTCTTCGTTTCTCCGTTTCTTTGTTCGTTTCTCCATTTCTTTCATCGTTTCTTCTTCGTTTCTCTCCGTTTCTTTCTTCGTTTCTCCGTTTATATCTTCGTTTCTCCATTTATTTCTCCGTTTCTTTCTTCGTTTCTCCGTTTCTTTGTCCGGTTCTCCGTTTATTTCTGCATTTCTCCATTTATTTCTCCGTTTCTTCGTTTCTCCGTTTCTTCATCCGTTTCTCCATTTATTTCTCCGTTTCTTCATCCGTTTCTCCATTTATTTCTCCGTTTCTCCGTTTCTTTGTTCGTTTCTCCGTTTCTTCGTTCGTTTCTCCATTTTTTTCTCTGTGTCTTCGTTTCTTTGTTCGTTTCTCCGTTTCTTTGTTCGTTTCTCCGTTTCATTGTTCGTTTCTCCGTATCTTTGTTCGTTTCTTCGTTTCTTTGTTCGTTTCTCCGTTTCTTTGTTCGATTCTCCGTTTCTTTCTTCGTTTCTCCGTTTCTTCCTTGTTTCCCCCGTTCATTCTTCGTTTCTGCGTTTCCTTGTTTGTTTCTCTGTTTCCTTCTTCCTTTTCTCCGTTTCTTTCTCCGTTTCTCGGTTTATTTCTTCGTTTCTCCATTTATTTCTCCGTTTCTCCGTTTCTTTCTTCGTTTCTCCGTTTCTTTCTCCTTTTTTCGGTTTATTTCTTCGTTTATCCATTTATTTCTCCGATTCTCCGTTTCTTTCTTCGTTTCTTCGTTTCTTTCTTCGTTTCTCCGTTTCTGTCTTCGCTTCTCGGTTTCTTTGTTCGTTTCTCCGTTTCTTTCTTCGTTTCTCCGTTTCATTCTTCGTTTCTCCGTTTCTTTGTTCGTTTCTCCGTTTCTTTCTCCGTTTTTCGGTTTATCTCTTCGTTTCTCCATTTATTTCTCCGATTCTCCGTTTCTTTCTTCGTTTCTTCGTTTCTTTCTTCGTTACTCCGATTCTTTCTTCGTTTCTCCATTTATTTCTCCGATTCTCCGTTTCTTTCTTCGTTTCATCGTTTCTTTCAATGTTACTCCGCTACTTGCTTCGTTTCTCCGTTTCTTTCTTCGTTTCTCCGTTTCTTTGTTCGCTTCTCCGTTTTTTCCTTCGTTTCTCCGTTTCTCCGTCTCTATCTTCGTTTCTCCGTTTCTTTGTTCGTTTCTCCGTTTCTTTGTTCGTTTCTCCTAATCTTTCATCGTTTCTCCGTTTCATTGTTCGTTTCTCCGTTTCTTTCTTCGTTTCTCCGTTTCTCTCTTCTTTCCCCCGTTCATTCTTCGTTTCTCCGTTTCTTTCTCCGTTTCTCGGTTTATTTCTTCGTTTCTCCATTTATTTCTCCGTTTCTCCGTTTCTTTCTTCGTTTCTCCGTTTCTTTGTTCGTTTCTCCATTTCTTTCATCGTTTCTTCGTTTCTCCGTTTCTTTCTTCGTTTCTCCGTTTATATCTTCGTTTCTCCATTTATTTCTCCGTTTCTTTCTTCGTTTCTCCGTTTCTTTGTCCGGTTCTCCGTTTATTTCTGCATTTCTCCATTTATTTCTCCGTTTCTTCGTTTCTCCGTTTCTTCATCCGTTTCTCCATTTATTTCTCCGTTTCTTCATCCGTTTCTCCATTTATTTCTCCGTTTCTCCGTTTCTTTGTTCGTTTCTCCGTTTCTTCGTTCGTTTCTCCATTTTTTTCTCTGTGTCTTCGTTTCTTTGTTCGTTTCTCCGTTTCTTTGTTCGTTTCTCCGTTTCATTGTTCGTTTCTCCGTATCTTTGTTCGTTTCTTCGTTTCTTTGTTCGTTTCTCCGTTTCTTTGTTCGATTCTCCGTTTCTTTCTTCGTTTCTCCGTTTCTTCCTTGTTTCCCCCGTTCATTCTTCGTTTCTGCGTTTCCTTGTTTGTTTCTCTGTTTCCTTCTTCCTTTTCTCCGTTTCTTTCTCCGTTTCTCGGTTTATTTCTTCGTTTCTCCATTTATTTCTCCGTTTCTCCGTTTCTTTCTTCGTTTCTCCGTTTCTTTCTCCTTTTTTCGGTTTATTTCTTCGTTTATCCATTTATTTCTCCGATTCTCCGTTTCTTTCTTCGTTTCTTCGTTTCTTTCTTCGTTTCTCCGTTTCTGTCTTCGCTTCTCGGTTTCTTTGTTCGTTTCTCCGTTTCTTTCTTCGTTTCTCCGTTTCATTCTTCGTTTCTCCGTTTCTTTGTTCGTTTCTCCGTTTCTTTCTCCGTTTTTCGGTTTATCTCTTCGTTTCTCCATTTATTTCTCTGATTCTCCGTTTCTTTCTTCGTTTCTTCGTTTCTTTCTTCGTTACTCCGATTCTTTCTTCGTTTCTCCATTTATTTCTCCGATTCTCCGTTTCTTTCTTCGTTTCATCGTTTCTTTCAATGTTACTCCGCTACTTGCTTCGTTTCTCCGTTTCTTTCTTCGTTTCTCCGTTTCTCCGTTTCTTTCTTCATTTCTCCGTTTATATCTTCGTTTCTCCATTTATTTCTCCGTTTCTCCGTTTCATTCTTCGTTTCTTCGTTTCTTTCTTCGCTTCTCCGTTTCTTTGTTCGTTTCTCCGTTTATTTCTTCATTTCCCCATTTATTTCTCCGTTTCTTCGTTTCTCCGATTCTTTCTCCGTTTCTCCATTTATTTCTCCGTTTCTCCGTTTCTTTGTTCGTTTCTCCGTTTCTCCGTTTCTTCGTTCTTTTCTCCATTTTTTTCTCCGTGTCTTCGTTTCATTGTTCGTTTCTCCGTTTCTTTGTCCGTTTCTCCGTTTCTTTGTTCGTTTCTCCGTTTCTTTGTTCGTTTCTCCGTTTCTTTGTTCGTTTCTCCGTTTCTTTGTTCGTTTCTCCGTTTCTTTGTTCGTTTCTCCGTTTCTTTTTTCGTTTCTCCGTTTCTTTGTTCGTTTCTCCGTTTCTTTTTCCGTTTCTCGGTTTAGTTCTTCGTTTCTCCATTTATTTCTCCGTTTCTTTCTTCGTTTCTTTCTTCGTTTCTCCGTTTCTTTGTTCGTTTCTCCGTTTCTTTCTTCGTTACTCCGTTTCTTTCTTCGTTTCTCCGTTTCTTTCTTCGCTTCTCCGTTTCTTTCTTCGTTTCTCCGTTTCTTTGTTCGTTTCTCCGTTTCTTTCTCCTTTTTTCGGTTTATTTCTTCGTTTCTCCATTTATTTCTCCGATTCTCCGTTTCTTTCTTCGTTTCTTCGTTTCTTTCTTCGTTACTCCGTTTCTTTCTTCGTTTCTCTATTTATTTCTCCGATTCTCCGTTTCTTTCTTCGTTTCTCCGTTTCTTTCTTCGTTTCATCGTTTCTTTCAATGTTACTCCGCTTCTTGCTTCGTTTCTCCGTGTCTTTCTTCGTTTCTCCGTTTCTTTCTTCGTTTCTCCGTTTATATCTTCGTTTCTCCATTTATTTCTCCGTTTCTCCGTTTCCTTCTTCGTTTCTCCGTTTCTTTCTTCGTTTCTCCGTTTCTTTGTTCGCTTCTCCGTTTTTTCCTTCGTTTCTCCTTTTCTTTCTTCGTTTCTCCGTTTCTCCGTCTCTTTCTTCGTTTCTCCGTTTCTTTGTTCGTTTCTCCGTTTCTTTCTTCGTTTCTCCGTTTCATTCTTCGTTTCTCTGTTTCTTTGTTCGTTGCTCCGTTTATTTCTTCATTTCCCCATTTATTTCTCCGTTTCTTCGTTTCTCCGTTTCTTTCTCCGTTTCTCCATTTATTTCTCCGTTTCTCCGTTTCTTTGTTCGTTTCTCCGTTTCTTCGTTCTTTTCTCCATTTTTTTCTCCGTGTCTTCGTTTCATTGTTCGTTTCTCCGTTTCTTTGTTCGTTTCTCCGTTTCTTTGTTCGTTTCTCCGTTTCTTTGTTCGTTTCTCCATTTATTTCTCCGTTTCTCCGTTTCTTTGTTCGTTTCTCCGTTTCTTCGTTCTTTTCTCCATTTTTTTCTCCGTGTCTTCGTTTCATTGTTCGTTTCTCCGTTTCTTTGTTCGTTTCTCCGTTTCTTTGTTCGTTTCTCCGTTTCTTTGTTCGTTTCTCCGTTTCTTTCTCCTTTTTTCGGTTTATTTCTTCGTTTCTCCATTTATTTCTCCGATTCTCCGTTTCTTTCTTCGTTTCTCCGTTTCTTTCTTCGCTTCTCCGTTTCTTTCTTCGTTTCTCCGTTTCTTTGTTCGTTTCTCCGTTTCTTTCTCCTTTTTTCGGTTTATTTCTTCGTTTCTCCATTTATTTCTCCGATTCTCCGTTTCTTTCTTCGTTTCTTCGTTTCTTTCTTCGTTACTCCGTTTCTTTCTTCGTTTCTCCATTTATTTCTCCGATTCTCCGTTTCTTTCTTCGTTTCTCCGTTTCTTTCTTCGTTTCATCGTTTCTTTCAATGTTACTCCGCTTCTTGCTTCGTTTCTCCGTTTCTTTCTTCGTTTCTCCGTTTCTTTCTTCGTTTCTCCGTTTATATCTTCGTTTCTCCATTTATTTCTCCGTTTCTCCGTTTCCTTCTTCGTTTCTCCGTTTCTTTCTTCGTTTCTCCGTTTCTTTGTTCGCTTCTCCGTTTTTTCCTTCGTTTCTCCTTTTCTTTCTTCGTTTCTCCGTTTCTCCGTCTCTATCTTCGTTTCTCCGTTTCTTTGTTCGTTTCTCCGTTTCTTTGTTCGTTTCTCCTAATCTTTCATCGTTTCTCCGTTTCATTGTTCGTTTCTCCGTTTCTTTCTTCGTTTCTCCGTTTCTCTCTTCTTTCCCCCGTTCATTCTTCGTTTCTCCGTTTCTTTCTCCGTTTCTCGGTTTATTTCTTCGTTTCTCCATTTATTTCTCCGTTTCTCCGTTTCTTTCTTCGTTTCTCCGTTTCTTTGTTCGTTTCTCCATTTCTTTCATCGTTTCTTCGTTTCTCCGTTTCTTTCTTCGTTTCTCCGTTTATATCTTCGTTTCTCCATTTATTTCTCCGTTTCTTTCTTCGTTTCTCCGTTTCTTTGTCCGGTTCTCCGTTTATTTCTGCATTTCTCCATTTATTTCTCCGTTTCTTCGTTTCTCCGTTTCTTCATCCGTTTCTCCATTTATTTCTCCGTTTCTTCATCCGTTTCTCCATTTATTTCTCCGTTTCTCCGTTTCTTTGTTCGTTTCTCCGTTTCTTCGTTCGTTTCTCCATTTTTTTCTCTGTGTCTTCGTTTCTTTGTTCGTTTCTCCGTTTCTTTGTTCGTTTCTCCGTTTCATTGTTCGTTTCTCCGTATCTTTGTTCGTTTCTCCGTTTCTTTGTTCGTTTCTCCGTTTCTTTGTTCGATTCTCCGTTTCTTTCTTCGTTTCTCCGTTTCTTTCTTGTTTCCCCCGTTCATTCTTCGTTTCTGCGTTTCCTTGTTTGTTTCTCTGTTTCCTTCTTCCTTTTCTCCGTTTCTTTCTCCGCTTCTCGGTTTATTTCTTCGTTTCTCCATTTATTTCTCCGTTTCTCCGTTTCTTTCTTCGTTTCTCCGTTTCTTTCTCCATTTTTCGGTTTATTTCTTCGTTTATCCATTTATTTCTCCGATTCTCCGTTTCTTTCTTCGTTTCTTCGTTTCTTTCTTCGTTTCTCCGTTTCTGTCTTCGCTTCTCGGTTTCTTTGTTCGTTTCTCCGTTTCTTTCTTCGTTTCTCCGTTTCATTCTTCGTTTCTCCGTTTCTTTGTTCGTTTCTCCGTTTCTTTCTCCGTTTTTCGGTTTATCTCTTCGTTTCTCCATTTATTTCTCCGATTCTCCGTTTCTTTCTTCGTTTCTTCGTTTCTTTCTTCGTTACTCCGATTCTTTCTTCGTTTCTCCATTTATTTCTCCGATTCTCCGTTTCTTTCTTCGTTTCATCGTTTCTTTCAATGTTACTCCGCTACTTGCTTCGTTTCTCCGTTTCTTTCTTCGTTTCTCCGTTTCTCCGTTTCTTTCTTCATTTCTCCGTTTATATCTTCGTTTCTCCATTTATTTCTCCGTTTCTCCGTTTCATTCTTCGTTTCTTCGTTTCTTTCTTCGCTTCTCCGTTTCTTTGTTCGTTTCTCCGTTTATTTCTTCATTTCCCCATTTATTTCTCCGTTTCTTCGTTTCTCCGATTCTTTCTCCGTTTCTCCATTTATTTCTCCGTTTCTCCGTTTCTTTGTTCGTTTCTCCGTTTCTTCGTTCTTTTCTCCATTTTTTTCTCCGTGTCTTCGTTTCATTGTTCGTTTCTCCGTTTCTTTGTTCGTTTCTCCGTTTCTTTGTTCGTTTCTCCGTTTCTTTGTTCGTTTCTCCGTTTCTTTCTTCGTTTCTCCGTTTCTTTGTTCGTTTCTCCGTTTCTTTGTTCGTTTCTCCGTTTCTTTTTTCGTTTCTCCGTTTCTTTGTTCGTTTCTCCGTTTCTTTTTCCGTTTCTCGGTTTAGTTCTTCGTTTCTCCATTTATTTCTCCGTTTCTTTCTTCGTTTCTTTCTTCGTTTCTCCGTTTCTTTGTTCGTTTCTCCGTTTCTTTCTTCGTTACTCCGTTTTTTTCTTCGTTTCTCCGTTTCTTTCTTCGCTTCTCCGTTTCTTTCTTCGTTTCTCCGTTTCTTTGTTCGTTTCTCCGTTTCTTTCTTCGTTTCTCCGTTTCTTTGTTCGTTTCTCCGTTTCTTTCTTCGTTTCTCCGTTTCTTTGTTCGTTTCTCCATTTCTTTCATCGTTTCGTCGTTTCTCCGTTTCTTTCTCAGTTTCTCCGTTTACTTCTTCGTTTCCCCGTTTCATTCTTCGTTTCTGCGTTTCATTGTTCGTTTCTCTGTTTTTTTGTTCGTTTCTCCGTTTCTTTGTTCGTTTCTCCGTTTCATTATTCGTTTCTCCGATTCTTTTTCCGTTTCTCGGTTTATTTCTACGTTCCTCCATTTATTTCTCCGTTTCTTTCTTCGTTTCTCCGTTTCTTTCTTCGTTTCTCCGTTTCTTTCTTCGTTTCTCCGTTTCATTCTTCGTTTCTCCGTTTATTTCTTCGTTTCTCCATTTATTTATCCGTTCCTCCGTTTCTTCCTTCGTTTCTCCGTTTCTTTGTTCGTTTTTCCGTTTCCTTCTTCGTTTCTCCGTTTCTTTCTTCGCTTCTTCGTTTCTTTCTTCGTTTCTCCGTTTCTTTCTTCGTTTCTCCGATTATTTGTTCGTTTCTCCGTTTCTTTCTTCGTTTCTCCGTTTCTTTCGTCGTTTCTCCGTTTCATTATTCGTTTCTCCGTTTCTTTCTCCGTTTCTCCGTTTCTTTGTTCGTTTCTCCGTTTCATTGTTCGTTTCTCCGTTTCTTTGTTCGTTTCTCCGTTTCTTTGTTCGTTTCTCCGTTTCTTTGTTCGTTTCTCCGTTTCTTTCTTCGTTTCTCCGTTTCTTTCTTGTTTCCCCCGTTCATTCTTCGTTTCTGCGTTTCTTTGTTCGTTTCTCTGTTTCCTTCTTCGTTTCTCCGTTTCTTTCTCCGTTTCTCGGTTTATTTCTTCGTTTCTCCATTTATTTCTCCGTTTCTCCGTTTCTTTCTTCGTTTCTCCGTTTCTTTGATCGTTTCTCCATTCCTTTCATCGTATCTCCGTTTCTTTCTTAGTTTCTCCGTTTCTTTCTTCGTTTCTCCGTTTGTTTCTTCGTTTCTCCGATTATTTTTTGGTTCCTACGTTTCTTCCTCCGTTTCTCCGTTTCTTTGTTCGTTTCTCCGTTTCTTTGTTCGTATCTCCGTTCCTTTCTTCGTTTCTCCGTTTCGTTCTTCATTTCTCCGTTTCTTTCTTCGTTTCTCCGTTTCTTTCTTCGTTTCTCCGCTTCGTTCTTCGTTTCTCCGTTTCTTTCTTCGCTTCTCCGTTTCTTTCTTCGTTTCTCCGTTTCCTTGTTCGTTTCTCCGTTTATCTGTTCGTTTCTCCATTTATTTCTCCGTCTCTTCCTTCGGTTCTCCGTTTCTTTGTTCGTTTCTGCGTTTTCTTCTTCGTATCTCCGTTTCTTTCTTCGTTTCTGCGTTTCTTTCTTCGTTTCTCCGTTTCTTTCTTCGTTTCTCCGATTATTTGTTCGTTTCTCCGTTTCTTTCTTCGTTTCTCCGTTTCATTGTTCGTTTCTTCGTTACTCCGTTTCTAGCTTCGTTTCTCCGTTTCTTTCTTCGTTTCTCCGTTTATATCTTCGTTTCTCCATTTATTTCTCCGTTTCCTTCTTCGTTTCTCCGTTTCTTTCTTCGTTTCTCCGTTTCTTTGTTCGCTTCTCCGTTTTTTCCTTCGTTTCTCCTTTTCTTTCTTCGTTTCTCCGTTTCTCCGTCTCTTTCTTCGTTTCTCCGTTTCTTTGTTCGTTTCTCCGTTTCTTTGTTCGTTTCTCCTATTCTTTCATCGTTTCTCCGTTTCTTTGTTCGTTTCTCCGTTTCTTTCTTCGTTTCTCCGTTTCTCTCTTCTTTCCCCCGTTCATTCTTCGTTTCTCCGTTTCTTTCTCCGTTTCTCGGTTTATTTCTTCGTTTCTCCATTTATTTCTCCGTTTCTCCGTTTCTTTCTTCGTTTCTCCGTTTCTTTGTTCGTTTCTCCATTTCTTTCATCGTTTCTTCGTTTCTCCGTTTCTTTCTTCGTTTCTCCGTTTATATCTTCGTTTCTCCATTTATTTCTCCGTTTCTTTCTTCGTTTCTCCGTTTCTTTCTTCGTTTCTCCGTCTCTTCCTTCGTTTCTCCGTTTCTTTGTTCGTTTCTCCGTTTCCTTCTTCGTATCTCCCTTTCTTTCTCCGTTTCTCCGTTTCATTCTTCGTTTCTCCGTTTCTCTATTCGTTTCTCCGTTTCTTTCTTCGTTTCTCCGATTCTTTCTTCGTTTCTCCGTTTCTTTCTTCGTTTCTCCGTTTCTTTCTTCGTTTCTTCGTTTCCTTGTTCGTATCTCCGTTTATTACTTCGTTTCTCCATTTATTTCTCCGTTACTTTCTTCGTTTCTCCGTTTCTTTCTTCGTTTCTCCGTTTCTTTCTTCGTTTCTCCGTTTCTTTCTCCGTTTCTCGGTTTACTTCTTCGTTTCTTCGTTTCTCCGTTTCTTTCTTCGTTTCTCCGTTTCTTTCTAGGTTTTCTCCGTTTATTTCTTCGTTTCTCCATTTATTTCTCCGTTCCTCCGTTTCTTTCTTCGTTTCTCCGTTTCTTTGTTTGTTTCTCCGTTTCTTCGTTCGTTTCGCCCTTTCTTTCTTCGTTTCTCCGTTGCTTTCTTCGTTTCTCCGTTTCTTTCTTCGTTTCTTCGTTTCCTTGTTCGTATCTCCGTTTATTTCTTCGTTTCTGTATTTATTTCTCCGTTTCTTTCTTCATTTCTCTGTTTATTTCTTCGTTTCTCCGTTTCATTCTTCGTTTCTGCGTTTCATTGTTCGTTTCTCCGTTTATTTCTTCGTTTCTCCGTTTCTTTCACCGTTTCTCTGCTTCTTTCTTCGTTTCTCCGTTTATTTCTTCGTTTCTCCGTTTCTTTCTTCGTTTCTCCGTTTTTATCTTCGTTCCACCAGTTATTTCCCCGCTTCTTTCTTCGTTTCTCCGTTTCATTCTTCGTTTCTCCGTTTCTTTCTTCGTTTCTCCGTTTCATTCTTCGTTTCTGCGTTTCTTTGTTCGTTTCTCCGTTTCTTTCTTCGTTTCTCCGTTTCTTTCTCCGTTTCTCCGTTTCTTCCTTCGTTTCTCCGTTTCTCTATTCGTTTCTCCGTTTCTTTCTTCGTTTCTCCGTTTCTTTCTTCGTTTCTCCGTTTCTTCCTTCGTTTCTCCGTTTCTTTGTTCGTTTCTCCGTTTCTTTCTTCATTTCTCCGTTTCTTTGTTCGTTTCTCCATTTCTTTCTTCGTATCTCCGTTTCTTTCTTTGTTTCTGCGTTTCTTTCTTCGTTACTCCGCTTCTTTCTTCGTTTCTCCGTTTCTTTCTTCGTTTCTCCATTTATTTCTCCGTTTCTCCGTTTCTTTCTTCGTTTCTCCGTTTCTTTCTCCGTTTCTCCGTTTCTTCCTTCGTTTCTCCGTTTCTCTATTCGTTTCTCCGTTTCTTTCTTCGTTTCTCCGTTTCTTTCTTCGTTTCTCCGTTTCTTCCTTCGTTTCTCCGTTTCTTTCTTCGTTTCTTCGTTTCCTTGTTCGTATCTCCGTTTATTTCTTCGTTTCTTTCTTCGTTTCTCCGTTTCTTTCTTCGTTTCTCCGTTTCTTTCTTCGTTTCTCCGTTTCTTTCTTCGTTTCTCCGTTTCTTTCTTCGTTTCTCCGTTTCTTTCTTCGTTTCTCCGTTTCTTTCTTCGTTTCTTCGTTTCCTTGTTCGTATCTCCGTTTATTTCTTCGTTTCTGTATTTATTTCTCCGTTTCCTTCTTTGTTTCTCCGTTTCTTTCTTCATTTCTCCGTTTATATCTTCGTTTCTCCGTTTCATTCTTCGTTTCTGCGTTTCTTTCTTCGTTTCTCCGTTCCTTTCTTCAGTTCTCCGTTTATTTCTTCGTTTCTCCGTTTCATTCTTCGTTTCTGCGTTTCATTGTTCGTTTCTCTGTTTCTTTCTTCGTTTCTCCGTTTCTTTCTCCGTTTCTCGGTTTATTTCTTCGTTTCTCCGTTTCTTTCTCCGTTTCTCTGTTTCTTTCTTCGTTTCTCCGTTTATTTCTTCGTTTCTCAGTTTATCTCTTCGTTTCTCCATTTATTTCTCCGTTCCTCCGTTTCATTCTTCGTTTCTGCGTTTCATTCTTCGTTTCTCCATTTCTTTCTTCGTTTCTCCGTTTCTTTGTTCGTTTCTCCGTTTCTTTCTTCAGTTCTCCGTTTATTTCTTCGTTTCTCCGTTTCATTCTTCGTTTCTGCGTTTCATTGTTCGTTTCTCTGTTTCTTTCTTCGTTTCTCCGTTTCTTTCTCCGTTTCTCGGTTTATTTCTTCGTTTCTCCGTTTCTTTCCCGTTTCTCTGTTTCTTTCTTCGTTTCTCCGTTTATTCTTCGTTTCTCCGTTTGTTTCTTCGTTTCTCCATTTATTTCTCCGTTTCTCCGTTTCTTTCTTCGTTTCTCCGTTTCTTTGTTCGTTTCTCCGTTTGTTTCTCCGTTTCTCGGTTTATTCCTTCGTTTCTCCATTTATTTCTCCGATTCTCAGTTTCTTTCTTCGTTTCTCAGTTTCTTTCTTCGTTTCTCCGTTTCTTTGTTCGTTTCTCCGTTTCTTTGTTCGTTTCTCCGTTCCTTTGTTCGTTTCTCAGTTTCTTCGTTCGTTTCTCCATTTCTTTCTTCGTTTCTCCGCTTCATTCTTCGTTTCTCCGTTCCTTTCTTTGTTTCTCCGTTTCCTTCCTCATTTCTCCGTTCATTTCTTCGTTTCTCCGTTTCATTCTTCGTTTCTGCGTTTCTTTGTTCGTTTCTCTGTTTCTTTCTTCGTTTCTCTGTTTCTTTCTCTGTTTCTTCGTTTCTTTCTTCGTTTCTCCGTTTATTTCTTCGTTTCTCCGTTTCTTTGGTCGTTTCTCCGTTTCTTTCTTCGTTTCTCCGTTTATTTCTTCGTTTCTCCATTTATTTCTCCGTTTCTCCGTTTCTTTCTTCGTTTCTCCGTTGCTTTTTCCGTTTCTCGGTTTATTTCTTCGTTTCTCCATTTATTTCTCCCTTTCTTTCTTCGTTTCTCGGTTTATTTCTTCGTTTCTCCATTTATTTCTCCGTTTCTCCGTTTCTTTCTTCGTTTGTCCGTTTCTTTCTTCGTTTCTCCGTTTCTTTCTTCGTATCTCCGTTTCTTTCTTCGCTTCTGCGTTTCTTTCTTCGTTACTCCGTTTCTTTCTTCGTTTCTCCGTTTCTTTCTTCGTTTCTCCGTTTCTCCATTTATTTCTCCGTTTCTCCGTTTCTTTCTTCGTTTCTCCGTTTCTATCTCCGTTTCTCCGTTTCTTTCTTCGTTTCTCCGTTTCTCTATTCGTTTCTCCGTTTCTTTCTTCGTTTCTCCGTTTCTTTCTTCGTTTCTCCGTCTCTTTCTTCGTTTCTCCGTTTCTTTCTTCGTTTCTCCGTTTCTTTCTTCGTTTCTTCGTTTCCTTGTTCGTATCTCCGTTTATTACTTCGTTTCTCCATTCATTTCTCCGCTACTTTCTTCGTTTCTCCGTTTCTTTCTTCGTTTCTCCGTTTCTTTGTTCGTTTCTCCGTTCCTTTGTTCGTTTCTCCGTTTCTTCGTTCGTTTCTCCATTTCTTTCTTCGTTTCTCCGCTTCATTCTTCGTTTCTCCGTTCCTTTCTTTGTTTCTCCGTTTCCTTCCTCATTTCTCCGTTCATTTCTTCGTTTCTCCGTTTCATTCTTCGTTTCTGCGTTTCTTTGTTCGTTTCTCTGTTTCTTTCTTCGTTTCTCTGTTTCTTTCTCCGTTTCTTCGTTTCTTTCTTCGTTTCTCCGTTTATTTCTTCGTTTCTCCGTTTCTTTGATCGTTTCTCCGTTTGTTTCTTCGTTTCTCCGTTTATTTCTTCGTTTCTCCATTTATTTCTCCGTTTCTGCGTTTCTTTCTTCGTTTCTTCGTTGCTTTTTCCGTTTCTCGGTTTATTTCTTCGTTTCTCCATTTATTTCTCCGTTTCTTTCTTCGTTTCTCCGTGTCTTTCTTCGTTTCTCCGTTTCTTTCTTCGTTTCTCCGTTTCTTTCTTCGTTTCTCCGTTTCTTTGTTCGTTTCTCCGTTTCTTCGTTTCTTTCTTCGTTACTCCGTTTCTTTCTTCGTTTCTCCGTTTCTTTCTTCGTTTCTCCATTTATTTCTCCGTTTCTCCGTTTCTTTCTTCGATTCTCCGTTTCTTTCTTCGTTTCTCCGTTTCTTTCTTCGTTTCTCAGTTTCTTTCGTCGTTTCTCCGGTTCTTTGTTCGTTTCTCCATTTATTTCTCCGTTTCTCCGTTATTTTATTCGTTTCTCCGTTTCTTTGTTCGTTACTCCGTTTCTTTCTTCGTTTCTCCGTTTCTTTCTTCGTTTGTCCGTTTCATTGTCCGTTTCTCTGTTTGTTTCTTCGTTTCTAAATTTATTTCATCGTTTGTCCGTTTCTTTGATCGTTTCTACGTTTCTTTGTTCGTTTCGCCGTTTCTTTCATTGTTTCTTCGTTTCTCCGTTTCTTTCTTCGTTTCTCCGTTTCTTTGTTCGTTTTTCCGTTGCTTCTTCCGTTTCTCGGTTTATTTCTTTGTTTCTCCATTTATTTCTCCGTTTCTTTCTTCGTTTCTCCGTGTCTTTCTTCGTTTCTCCATTTATTTCTCCGTTTCTCCGTTTCTTTGATCGTTTCTCCGTTTCCTTGCTCGTTTCTTCGTTTCTTTCTTCGTTACTCCGTTTCTTTCTTCGTTTCTCCGTTTCTTTCTTCGCTTCTCCGTTTCTTTCTTCGTTTCTCCGTTTATTTCTTCGTTTCTCCAATTATTTCTCCGTTTCTCCGTTTCTTTCTTCTCTTTCTCCGTATCTTTCTTCGTTTCTCCGTGTCTTTCTTCGTTTCTCCATTTATTTCTCCGTTTCTCCGTTTCTTTCTTCGTTTTTCCGTTTCTTTGTTCGTTTCTCCGTTTCTTTCTACGTTTCTCCGTTTCTTTCTTCGTTTCTCCGTTTCTTTGTTCGTTTCTCCATTTATTTCTCCGTTTGTCCGTTATTTTATTCGTTTCTCCGTTTCTTTGTTCGTTACTCCGTTTCTTTCTTCGTTTCTCCGTTTCTATGTTGGTTTCTCCGTTTCTTTCTTTGTTTCTTCGTTTCTTTCTTCATTTCTCCGTTTATTTCTACGTTTCTCCGTTTCATTCTTCGTTTCTGCGTTTCTTTGTTCGTTTCTCTGTTTCTTTCTTCGTTTCTTCGTTGCTTTTTCCGTTTCTCGGTTTATTTCTTCGTTTCTCCAATTATTTCTCCGTTTCTTTCTTCGTTTCTCCGTGTCTTTCTTCGTTTCTCCGTTTCTTTCTTCGTTTCTCCGTTTCTTTCTTCGTTTCTCCGTTTCTTTGTTCGTTTCTCCGTTTCTTCGTTTCTTTCTTCGTTACTCCGTATCTTTCTTCGTTTCTCCGTTTCTTTCTTCGTTTCTCCATTTATTTCTCCGTTTCTCAGTTTCTTTCTTCGATTCTCCGTTTCTTTCTTCGTTTCTCCGTTTCTTTCTTCGTTTCTCAGTTTCTTTCGTCGTTTCTCAGTTTCTTTCGTCGTTTCTCCGTTTCTTTGTTCGTTTCTCCATTTATTTCTCCGTTTCTCCGTTATTTTATTCGTTTCTCCGTTTCTTTGTTCGTTACTCCGTTTCTTTCTTCGTTTCTCCGTTTCTTTCTTCGTTTGTCCGTTTCATTGTCCGTTTCTCTGTTTGTTTCTTCGTTTCTAAATTTATTTCATCGTTTGTCCGTTTCTTTGATCGTTTCTACGTTTCTTTGTTCGTTTCGCCGTTTCTTTCATTGTTTCTTCGTTTCTCCGTTTCTTTCTTCGTTTCTCCGTTTCTTTCTTCGTTTTTCCGTTGCTTCTTCCGTTTCTCGGTTTATTTCTTCGTTTCTCCATTTATTTCTCCGTTTCTTTCTTCGTTTCTCCGTGTCTTTCTTCGTTTCTCCATTTATTTCTCCGTTTCTCCGTTTCTTTCTTCGTTTCTCCGTTTCTTTGTTCGTTTCTCCGTTTGTTTCTCCGTTTCTCGGTTTATTCCTTCGTTTCTCCATTTATTTCTCCGATTCTCAGTTTCTTTCTTCGTTTCTCAGTTTCTTTCTTCGTTTCTCCGTTTCTTTGTTCGTTTCTCCGTTTCTTTGTTCGTTTCTCCGTTCCTTTGTTCGTTTCTCAGTTTCTTCGTTCGTTTCTCCATTTCTTTCTTCGTTTCTCCGCTTCATTCTTCGTTTCTCCGTTCCTTTCTTTGTTTCTCCGTTTCCTTCCTCATTTCTCCGTTCATTTCTTCGTTTCTCCGTTTCATTCTTCGTTTCTGCGTTTCTTTGTTCGTTTCTCTGTTTCTTTCTTCGTTTCTCTGTTTCTTTCTCTGTTTCTTCGTTTCTTTCTTCGTTTCTCCGTTTATTTCTTCGTTTCTCCGTTTCTTTGGTCGTTTCTCCGTTTCTTTCTTCGTTTCTCCGTTTATTTCTTCGTTTCTCCATTTATTTCTCCGTTTCTCCGTTTCTTTCTTCGTTTCTCCGTTGCTTTTTCCGTTTCTCGGTTTATTTCTTCGTTTCTCCATTTATTTCTCCCTTTCTTTCTTCGTTTCTCGGTTTATTTCTTCGTTTCTCCATTTATTTCTCCGTTTCTCCGTTTCTTTCTTCGTTTGTCCGTTTCTTTCTTCGTTTCTCCGTTTCTTTCTTCGTATCTCCGTTTCTTTCTTCGCTTCTGCGTTTCTTTCTTCGTTACTCCGTTTCTTTCTTCGTTTCTCCGTTTCTTTCTTCGTTTCTCCGTTTCTCCATTTATTTCTCCGTTTCTCCGTTTCTTTCTTCGTTTCTCCGTTTCTATCTCCGTTTCTCCGTTTCTTTCTTCGTTTCTCCGTTTCTCTATTCGTTTCTCCGTTTCTTTCTTCGTTTCTCCGTTTCTTTCTTCGTTTCTCCGTCTCTTTCTTCGTTTCTCCGTTTCTTTCTTCGTTTCTCCGTTTCTTTCTTCGTTTCTTCGTTTCCTTGTTCGTATCTCCGTTTATTACTTCGTTTCTCCATTCATTTCTCCGCTACTTTCTTCGTTTCTCCGTTTCTTTCTTCGTTTCTCCGTTTCTTTGTTCGTTTCTCCGTTCCTTTGTTCGTTTCTCCGTTTCTTCGCTCGTTTCTCCATTTCTTTCTTCGTTTCTCCGCTTCATTCTTCGTTTCTCCGTTCCTTTCTTTGTTTCTCCGTTTCCTTCCTCATTTCTCCGTTCATTTCTTCGTTTCTCCGTTTCATTCTTCGTTTCTGCGTTTCTTTGTTCGTTTCTCTGTTTCTTTCTTCGTTTCTCTGTTTCTTTCTCCGTTTCTTCGTTTCTTTCTTCGTTTCTCCGTTTATTTCTTCGTTTCTCCGTTTCTTTGATCGTTTCTCCGTTTGTTTCTTCGTTTCTCCGTTTATTTCTTCGTTTCTCCATTTATTTCTCCGTTTCTGCGTTTCTTTCTTCGTTTCTTCGTTGCTTTTTCCGTTTCTCGGTTTATTTCTTCGTTTCTCCATTTATTTCTCCGTTTCTTTCTTCGTTTCTCCGTGTCTTTCTTCGTTTCTCCGTTTCTTTCTTCGTTTCTCCGTTTCTTTCTTCGTTTCTCCGTTTCTTTGTTCGTTTCTCCGTTTCTTCGTTTCTTTCTTCGTTACTCCGTTTCTTTCTTCGTTTCTCCGTTTCTTTCTTCGTTTCTCCATTTATTTCTCCGTTTCTCCGTTTCTTTCTTCGATTCTCCGTTTCTTTCTTCGTTTCTCCGTTTCTTTCTTCGTTTCTCAGTTTCTTTCGTCGTTTCTCCGGTTCTTTGTTCGTTTCTCCATTTATTTCTCCGTTTCTCCGTTATTTTATTCGTTTCTCCGTTTCTTTGTTCGTTACTCCGTTTCTTTCTTCGTTTCTCCGTTTCTTTCTTCGTTTGTCCGTTTCATTGTCCGTTTCTCTGTTTGTTTCTTCGTTTCTAAATTTATTTCATCGTTTGTCCGTTTCTTTGATCGTTTCTACGTTTCTTTGTTCGTTTCGCCGTTTCTTTCATTGTTTCTTCGTTTCTCCGTTTCTTTCTTCGTTTCTCCGTTTCTTTGTTCGTTTCTCCGTTCCTTTGTTCGTTTCTCCGTTTCTTCGCTCGTTTCTCCATTTCTTTCTTCGTTTCTCCGCTTCATTCTTCGTTTCTCCGTTCCTTTCTTTGTTTCTCCGTTTCCTTCCTCATTTCTCCGTTCATTTCTTCGTTTCTCCGTTTCATTCTTCGTTTCTGCGTTTCTTTGTTCGTTTCTCTGTTTCTTTCTTCGTTTCTCTGTTTCTTTCTCCGTTTCTTCGTTTCTTTCTTCGTTTCTCCGTTTATTTCTTCGTTTCTCCGTTTCTTTGATCGTTTCTCCGTTTGTTTCTTCGTTTCTCCGTTTATTTCTTCGTTTCTCCATTTATTTCTCCGTTTCTGCGTTTCTTTCTTCGTTTCTTCGTTGCTTTTTCCGTTTCTCGGTTTATTTCTTCGTTTCTCCATTTATTTCTCCGTTTCTTTCTTCGTTTCTCCGTGTCTTTCTTCGTTTCTCCGTTTCTTTCTTCGTTTCTCCGTTTCTTTCTTCGTTTCTCCGTTTCTTTGTTCGTTTCTCCGTTTCTTCGTTTCTTTCTTCGTTACTCCGTTTCTTTCTTCGTTTCTCCGTTTCTTTCTTCGTTTCTCCATTTATTTCTCCGTTTCTCCGTTTCTTTCTTCGATTCTCCGTTTCTTTCTTCGTTTCTCCGTTTCTTTCTTCGTTTCTCAGTTTCTTTCGTCGTTTCTCCGGTTCTTTGTTCGTTTCTCCATTTATTTCTCCGTTTCTCCGTTATTTTATTCGTTTCTCCGTTTCTTTGTTCGTTACTCCGTTTCTTTCTTCGTTTCTCCGTTTCTTTCTTCGTTTGTCCGTTTCATTGTCCGTTTCTCTGTTTGTTTCTTCGTTTCTAAATTTATTTCATCGTTTGTCCGTTTCTTTGATCGTTTCTACGTTTCTTTGTTCGTTTCGCCGTTTCTTTCATTGTTTCTTCGTTTCTCCGTTTCTTTCTTCGTTTCTCCGTTTCTTTGTTCGTTTTTCCGTTGCTTCTTCCGTTTCTCGGTTTATTTCTTTGTTTCTCCATTTATTTCTCCGTTTCTTTCTTCGTTTCTCCGTGTCTTTCTTCGTTTCTCCATTTATTTCTCCGTTTCTCCGTTTCTTTGATCGTTTCTCCGTTTCCTTGCTCGTTTCTTCGTTTCTTTCTTCGTTACTCCGTTTCTTTCTTCGTTTCTCCGTTTCTTTCTTCGCTTCTCCGTTTCTTTCTTCGTTTCTCCGTTTATTTCTTCGTTTCTCCAATTATTTCTCCGTTTCTCCGTTTCTTTCTTCGTTTCTCCGTTTCTTTCTTCGTTTCTCCGTTTCTTTCTTCGTTTCTCAGTTTCTTTCGTCGTTTCTCAGTTTCTTTCGTCGTTTCTCCGTTTCTTTGTTCGTTTCTCCATTTATTTCTCCGTTTCTCCGTTATTTTATTCGTTTCTCCGTTTCTTTGTTCGTTACTCCGTTTCTTTCTTCGTTTCTCCGTTTCTTTCTTCGTTTGTCCGTTTCATTGTCCGTTTCTCTGTTTGTTTCTTCGTTTCTAAATTTATTTCATCGTTTGTCCGTTTCTTTGATCGTTTCTACGTTTCTTTGTTCGTTTCGCCGTTTCTTTCATTGTTTCTTCGTTTCTCCGTTTCTTTCTTCGTTTCTCCGTTTCTTTCTTCGTTTTTCCGTTGCTTCTTCCGTTTCTCGGTTTATTTCTTCGTTTCTCCATTTATTTCTCCGTTTCTTTCTTCGTTTCTCCGTGTCTTTCTTCGTTTCTCCATTTATTTCTCCGTTTCTCCGTTTCTTTCTTCGTTTCTCCGTTTCTTTGTTCGTTTCTCCGTTTGTTTCTCCGTTTCTCGGTTTATTCCTTCGTTTCTCCATTTATTTCTCCGATTCTCAGTTTCTTTCTTCGTTTCTCAGTTTCTTTCTTCGTTTCTCCGTTTCTTTGTTCGTTTCTCCGTTTCTTTGTTCGTTTCTCCGTTCCTTTGTTCGTTTCTCAGTTTCTTCGTTCGTTTCTCCATTTCTTTCTTCGTTTCTCCGCTTCATTCTTCGTTTCTCCGTTCCTTTCTTTGTTTCTCCGTTTCCTTCCTCATTTCTCCGTTCATTTCTTCGTTTCTCCGTTTCATTCTTCGTTTCTGCGTTTCTTTGTTCGTTTCTCTGTTTCTTTCTTCGTTTCTCTGTTTCTTTCTCTGTTTCTTCGTTTCTTTCTTCGTTTCTCCGTTTATTTCTTCGTTTCTCCGTTTCTTTGGTCGTTTCTCCGTTTCTTTCTTCGTTTCTCCGTTTATTTCTTCGTTTCTCCATTTATTTCTCCGTTTCTCCGTTTCTTTCTTCGTTTCTCCGTTGCTTTTTCCGTTTCTCGGTTTATTTCTTCGTTTCTCCATTTATTTCTCCCTTTCTTTCTTCGTTTCTCGGTTTATTTCTTCGTTTCTCCATTTATTTCTCCGTTTCTCCGTTTCTTTCTTCGTTTGTCCGTTTCTTTCTTCGTTTCTCCGTTTCTTTCTTCGTATCTCCGTTTCTTTCTTCGCTTCTGCGTTTCTTTCTTCGTTACTCCGTTTCTTTCTTCGTTTCTCCGTTTCTTTCTTCGTTTCTCCGTTTCTCCATTTATTTCTCCGTTTCTCCGTTTCTTTCTTCGTTTCTCCGTTTCTATCTCCGTTTCTCCGTTTCTTTCTTCGTTTCTCCGTTTCTCTATTCGTTTCTCCGTTTCTTTCTTCGTTTCTCCGTTTCTTTCTTCGTTTCTCCGTCTCTTTCTTCGTTTCTCCGTTTCTTTCTTCGTTTCTCCGTTTCTTTCTTCGTTTCTTCGTTTCCTTGTTCGTATCTCCGTTTATTACTTCGTTTCTCCATTCATTTCTCCGCTACTTTCTTCGTTTCTCCGTTTCTTTCTTCGTTTCTCCGTTTCTTTGTTCGTTTCTCCGTTCCTTTGTTCGTTTCTCCGTTTCTTCGCTCGTTTCTCCATTTCTTTCTTCGTTTCTCCGCTTCATTCTTCGTTTCTCCGTTCCTTTCTTTGTTTCTCCGTTTCCTTCCTCATTTCTCCGTTCATTTCTTCGTTTCTCCGTTTCATTCTTCGTTTCTGCGTTTCTTTGTTCGTTTCTCTGTTTCTTTCTTCGTTTCTCTGTTTCTTTCTCCGTTTCTTCGTTTCTTTCTTCGTTTCTCCGTTTATTTCTTCGTTTCTCCGTTTCTTTGATCGTTTCTCCGTTTGTTTCTTCGTTTCTCCGTTTATTTCTTCGTTTCTCCATTTATTTCTCCGTTTCTGCGTTTCTTTCTTCGTTTCTTCGTTGCTTTTTCCGTTTCTCGGTTTATTTCTTCGTTTCTCCATTTATTTCTCCGTTTCTTTCTTCGTTTCTCCGTGTCTTTCTTCGTTTCTCCGTTTCTTTCTTCGTTTCTCCGTTTCTTTCTTCGTTTCTCCGTTTCTTTGTTCGTTTCTCCGTTTCTTCGTTTCTTTCTTCGTTACTCCGTTTCTTTCTTCGTTTCTCCGTTTCTTTCTTCGTTTCTCCATTTATTTCTCCGTTTCTCCGTTTCTTTCTTCGATTCTCCGTTTCTTTCTTCGTTTCTCCGTTTCTTTCTTCGTTTCTCAGTTTCTTTCGTCGTTTCTCCGGTTCTTTGTTCGTTTCTCCATTTATTTCTCCGTTTCTCCGTTATTTTATTCGTTTCTCCGTTTCTTTGTTCGTTACTCCGTTTCTTTCTTCGTTTCTCCGTTTCTTTCTTCGTTTGTCCGTTTCATTGTCCGTTTCTCTGTTTGTTTCTTCGTTTCTAAATTTATTTCATCGTTTGTCCGTTTCTTTGATCGTTTCTACGTTTCTTTGTTCGTTTCGCCGTTTCTTTCATTGTTTCTTCGTTTCTCCGTTTCTTTCTTCGTTTCTCCGTTTCTTTGTTCGTTTCTCCGTTCCTTTGTTCGTTTCTCCGTTTCTTCGCTCGTTTCTCCATTTCTTTCTTCGTTTCTCCGCTTCATTCTTCGTTTCTCCGTTCCTTTCT
Source organism: Ptiloglossa arizonensis (assembly GCF_051014685.1). NCBI lineage: Eukaryota > Metazoa > Arthropoda > Insecta > Hymenoptera > Colletidae > Ptiloglossa > Ptiloglossa arizonensis. Next base: position 1,491,072 of record NW_027478401.1, on the reverse strand, counting down.
TTGTTTCTCCGTTTCCTTCCTCATTTCTCCGTTCATTTCTTCGTTTCTCCGTTTCATTCTTCGTTTCTGCGTTTCTTTGTTCGTTTCTCTGTTTCTTTCTTCGTTTCTCTGTTTCTTTCTCCGTTTCTTCGTTTCTTTCTTCGTTTCTCCGTTTATTTCTTCGTTTCTCCGTTTCTTTGATCGTTTCTCCGTTTGTTTCTTCGTTTCTCCGTTTATTTCTTCGTTTCTCCATTTATTTCTCCGTTTCTGCGTTTCTTTCTTCGTTTCTTCGTTGCTTTTTCCGTTTCTCGGTTTATTTCTTCGTTTCTCCATTTATTTCTCCGTTTCTTTCTTCGTTTCTCCGTGTCTTTCTTCGTTTCTCCGTTTCTTTCTTCGTTTCTCCGTTTCTTTCTTCGTTTCTCCGTTTCTTTGTTCGTTTCTCCGTTTCTTCGTTTCTTTCTTCGTTACTCCGTTTCTTTCTTCGTTTCTCCGTTTCTTTCTTCGTTTCTCCATTTATTTCTCCGTTTCTCCGTTTCTTTCTTCGATTCTCCGTTTCTTTCTTCGTTTCTCCGTTTCTTTCTTCGTTTCTCAGTTTCTTTCGTCGTTTCTCCGGTTCTTTGTTCGTTTCTCCATTTATTTCTCCGTTTCTCCGTTATTTTATTCGTTTCTCCGTTTCTTTGTTCGTTACTCCGTTTCTTTCTTCGTTTCTCCGTTTCTTTCTTCGTTTGTCCGTTTCATTGTCCGTTTCTCTGTTTGTTTCTTCGTTTCTAAATTTATTTCATCGTTTGTCCGTTTCTTTGATCGTTTCTACGTTTCTTTGTTCGTTTCGCCGTTTCTTTCATTGTTTCTTCGTTTCTCCGTTTCTTTCTTCGTTTCTCCGTTTCTTTGTTCGTTTTTCCGTTGCTTCTTCCGTTTCTCGGTTTATTTCTTTGTTTCTCCATTTATTTCTCCGTTTCTTTCTTCGTTTCTCCGTGTCTTTCTTCGTTTCTCCATTTATTTCTCCGTTTCTCCGTTTCTTTGATCGTTTCTCCGTTTCCTTGCTCGTTTCTTCGTTTCTTTCTTCGTTACTCCGTTTCTTTCTTCGTTTCTCCGTTTCTTTCTTCGCTTCTCCGTTTCTTTCTTCGTTTCTCCGTTTATTTCTTCGTTTCTCCAATTATTTCTCCGTTTCTCCGTTTCTTTCTTCGTTTCTCCGTTTCTTTCTTCGTTTCTCAGTTTCTTTCGTCGTTTCTCCGGTTCTTTGTTCGTTTCTCCATTTATTTCTCCGTTTCTCCGTTATTTTATTCGTTTCTCCGTTTCTTTGTTCGTTACTCCGTTTCTTTCTTCGTTTCTCCGTTTCTTTCTTCGTTTGTCCGTTTCATTGTCCGTTTCTCTGTTTGTTTCTTCGTTTCTAAATTTATTTCATCGTTTGTCCGTTTCTTTGATCGTTTCTACGTTTCTTTGTTCGTTTCGCCGTTTCTTTCATTGTTTCTTCGTTTCTCCGTTTCTTTCTTCGTTTCTCCGTTTCTTTCTTCGTTTTTCCGTTGCTTCTTCCGTTTCTCGGTTTATTTCTTCGTTTCTCCATTTATTTCTCCGTTTCTTTCTTCGTTTCTCCGTGTCTTTCTTCGTTTCTCCATTTATTTCTCCGTTTCTCCGTTTCTTTCTTCGTTTCTCCGTTTCTTTGTTCGTTTCTCCGTTTGTTTCTCCGTTTCTCGGTTTATTCCTTCGTTTCTCCATTTATTTCTCCGATTCTCAGTTTCTTTCTTCGTTTCTCAGTTTCTTTCTTCGTTTCTCCGTTTCTTTGTTCGTTTCTCCGTTTCTTTGTTCGTTTCTCCGTTCCTTTGTTCGTTTCTCAGTTTCTTCGTTCGTTTCTCCATTTCTTTCTTCGTTTCTCCGCTTCATTCTTCGTTTCTCCGTTCCTTTCTTTGTTTCTCCGTTTCCTTCCTCATTTCTCCGTTCATTTCTTCGTTTCTCCGTTTCATTCTTCGTTTCTGCGTTTCTTTGTTCGTTTCTCTGTTTCTTTCTTCGTTTCTCTGTTTCTTTCTCTGTTTCTTCGTTTCTTTCTTCGTTTCTCCGTTTATTTCTTCGTTTCTCCGTTTCTTTGGTCGTTTCTCCGTTTCTTTCTTCGTTTCTCCGTTTATTTCTTCGTTTCTCCATTTATTTCTCCGTTTCTCCGTTTCTTTCTTCGTTTCTCCGTTGCTTTTTCCGTTTCTCGGTTTATTTCTTCGTTTCTCCATTTATTTCTCCCTTTCTTTCTTCGTTTCTCGGTTTATTTCTTCGTTTCTCCATTTATTTCTCCGTTTCTCCGTTTCTTTCTTCGTTTGTCCGTTTCTTTCTTCGTTTCTCCGTTTCTTTCTTCGTATCTCCGTTTCTTTCTTCGCTTCTGCGTTTCTTTCTTCGTTACTCCGTTTCTTTCTTCGTTTCTCCGTTTCTTTCTTCGTTTCTCCGTTTCTCCATTTATTTCTCCGTTTCTCCGTTTCTTTCTTCGTTTCTCCGTTTCTATCTCCGTTTCTCCGTTTCTTTCTTCGTTTCTCCGTTTCTCTATTCGTTTCTCCGTTTCTTTCTTCGTTTCTCCGTTTCTTTCTTCGTTTCTCCGTCTCTTTCTTCGTTTCTTCGTTTCTTTCTTCGTTTCTCCGTTTCTTTCTTCGTTTCTTCGTTTCCTTGTTCGTATCTCCGTTTATTACTTCGTTTCTCCATTCATTTCTCCGCTACTTTCTTCGTTTCTCCGTTTCTTTCTTCGTTTCTCCGTTTCTTTGTTCGTTTCTCCGTTCCTTTGTTCGTTTCTCCGTTTCTTCGCTCGTTTCTCCATTTCTTTCTTCGTTTCTCCGCTTCATTCTTCGTTTCTCCGTTCCTTTCTTTGTTTCTCCGTTTCCTTCCTCATTTCTCCGTTCATTTCTTCGTTTCTCCGTTTCATTCTTCGTTTCTGCGTTTCTTTGTTCGTTTCTCTGTTTCTTTCTTCGTTTCTCTGTTTCTTTCTCCGTTTCTTCGTTTCTTTCTTCGTTTCTCCGTTTATTTCTTCGTTTCTCCGTTTCTTTGATCGTTTCTCCGTTTGTTTCTTCGTTTCTCCGTTTATTTCTTCGTTTCTCCATTTATTTCTCCGTTTCTGCGTTTCTTTCTTCGTTTCTTCGTTGCTTTTTCCGTTTCTCGGTTTATTTCTTCGTTTCTCCATTTATTTCTCCGTTTCTTTCTTCGTTTCTCCGTGTCTTTCTTCGTTTCTCCGTTTCTTTCTTCGTTTCTCCGTTTCTTTCTTCGTTTCTCCGTTTCTTTGTTCGTTTCTCCGTTTCTTCGTTTCTTTCTTCGTTACTCCGTTTCTTTCTTCGTTTCTCCGTTTCTTTCTTCGTTTCTCCATTTATTTCTCCGTTTCTCCGTTTCTTTCTTCGATTCTCCGTTTCTTTCTTCGTTTCTCCGTTTCTTTCTTCGTTTCTCAGTTTCTTTCGTCGTTTCTCCGGTTCTTTGTTCGTTTCTCCATTTATTTCTCCGTTTCTCCGTTATTTTATTCGTTTCTCCGTTTCTTTGTTCGTTACTCCGTTTCTTTCTTCGTTTCTCCGTTTCTTTCTTCGTTTGTCCGTTTCATTGTCCGTTTCTCTGTTTGTTTCTTCGTTTCTAAATTTATTTCATCGTTTGTCCGTTTCTTTGATCGTTTCTACGTTTCTTTGTTCGTTTCGCCGTTTCTTTCATTGTTTCTTCGTTTCTCCGTTTCTTTCTTCGTTTCTCCGTTTCTTTGTTCGTTTCTCCGTTCCTTTGTTCGTTTCTCCGTTTCTTCGCTCGTTTCTCCATTTCTTTCTTCGTTTCTCCGCTTCATTCTTCGTTTCTCCGTTCCTTTCTTTGTTTCTCCGTTTCCTTCCTCATTTCTCCGTTCATTTCTTCGTTTCTCCGTTTCATTCTTCGTTTCTGCGTTTCTTTGTTCGTTTCTCTGTTTCTTTCTTCGTTTCTCTGTTTCTTTCTCCGTTTCTTCGTTTCTTTCTTCGTTTCTCCGTTTATTTCTTCGTTTCTCCGTTTCTTTGATCGTTTCTCCGTTTGTTTCTTCGTTTCTCCGTTTATTTCTTCGTTTCTCCATTTATTTCTCCGTTTCTGCGTTTCTTTCTTCGTTTCTTCGTTGCTTTTTCCGTTTCTCGGTTTATTTCTTCGTTTCTCCATTTATTTCTCCGTTTCTTTCTTCGTTTCTCCGTGTCTTTCTTCGTTTCTCCGTTTCTTTCTTCGTTTCTCCGTTTCTTTCTTCGTTTCTCCGTTTCTTTGTTCGTTTCTCCGTTTCTTCGTTTCTTTCTTCGTTACTCCGTTTCTTTCTTCGTTTCTCCGTTTCTTTCTTCGTTTCTCCATTTATTTCTCCGTTTCTCCGTTTCTTTCTTCGATTCTCCGTTTCTTTCTTCGTTTCTCCGTTTCTTTCTTCGTTTCTCAGTTTCTTTCGTCGTTTCTCCGGTTCTTTGTTCGTTTCTCCATTTATTTCTCCGTTTCTCCGTTATTTTATTCGTTTCTCCGTTTCTTTGTTCGTTACTCCGTTTCTTTCTTCGTTTCTCCGTTTCTTTCTTCGTTTGTCCGTTTCATTGTCCGTTTCTCTGTTTGTTTCTTCGTTTCTAAATTTATTTCATCGTTTGTCCGTTTCTTTGATCGTTTCTACGTTTCTTTGTTCGTTTCGCCGTTTCTTTCATTGTTTCTTCGTTTCTCCGTTTCTTTCTTCGTTTCTCCGTTTCTTTGTTCGTTTTTCCGTTGCTTCTTCCGTTTCTCGGTTTATTTCTTTGTTTCTCCATTTATTTCTCCGTTTCTTTCTTCGTTTCTCCGTGTCTTTCTTCGTTTCTCCATTTATTTCTCCGTTTCTCCGTTTCTTTGATCGTTTCTCCGTTTCCTTGCTCGTTTCTTCGTTTCTTTCTTCGTTACTCCGTTTCTTTCTTCGTTTCTCCGTTTCTTTCTTCGCTTCTCCGTTTCTTTCTTCGTTTCTCCGTTTATTTCTTCGTTTCTCCAATTATTTCTCCGTTTCTCCGTTTCTTTCTTCTCTTTCTCCGTATCTTTCTTCGTTTCTCCGTGTCTTTCTTCGTTTCTCCATTTATTTCTCCGTTTCTCCGTTTCTTTCTTCGTTTTTCCGTTTCTTTGTTCGTTTCTCCGTTTCTTTCTACGTTTCTCCGTTTCTTTCTTCGTTTCTCCGTTTCTTTGTTCGTTTCTCCATTTATTTCTCCGTTTGTCCGTTATTTTATTCGTTTCTCCGTTTCTTTGTTCGTTACTCCGTTTCTTTCTTCGTTTCTCCGTTTCTATGTTGGTTTCTCCGTTTCTTTCTTTGTTTCTTCGTTTCTTTCTTCATTTCTCCGTTTATTTCTACGTTTCTCCGTTTCATTCTTCGTTTCTGCGTTTCTTTGTTCGTTTCTCTGTTTCTTTCTTCGTTTCTTCGTTGCTTTTTCCGTTTCTCGGTTTATTTCTTCGTTTCTCCAATTATTTCTCCGTTTCTTTCTTCGTTTCTCCGTGTCTTTCTTCGTTTCTCCGTTTCTTTCTTCGTTTCTCCGTTTCTTTCTTCGTTTCTCCGTTTCTTTGTTCGTTTCTCCGTTTCTTCGTTTCTTTCTTCGTTACTCCGTATCTTTCTTCGTTTCTCCGTTTCTTTCTTCGTTTCTCCATTTATTTCTCCGTTTCTCAGTTTCTTTCTTCGATTCTCCGTTTCTTTCTTCGTTTCTCCGTTTCTTTCTTCGTTTCTCAGTTTCTTTCGTCGTTTCTCAGTTTCTTTCGTCGTTTCTCCGTTTCTTTGTTCGTTTCTCCATTTATTTCTCCGTTTCTCCGTTATTTTATTCGTTTCTCCGTTTCTTTGTTCGTTACTCCGTTTCTTTCTTCGTTTCTCCGTTTCTTTCTTCGTTTGTCCGTTTCATTGTCCGTTTCTCTGTTTGTTTCTTCGTTTCTAAATTTATTTCATCGTTTGTCCGTTTCTTTGATCGTTTCTACGTTTCTTTGTTCGTTTCGCCGTTTCTTTCATTGTTTCTTCGTTTCTCCGTTTCTTTCTTCGTTTCTCCGTTTCTTTGTTCGTTTCTCCGTTTCTTCGTTTCTTTCTTCGTTACTCCGTATCTTTCTTCGTTTCTCCGTTTCTTTCTTCGTTTCTCCATTTATTTCTCCGTTTCTCAGTTTCTTTCTTCGATTCTCCGTTTCTTTCTTCGTTTCTCCGTTTCTTTCTTCGTTTCTCAGTTTCTTTCGTCGTTTCTCAGTTTCTTTCGTCGTTTCTCCGTTTCTTTGTTCGTTTCTCCATTTATTTCTCCGTTTCTCCGTTATTTTATTCGTTTCTCCGTTTCTTTGTTCGTTACTCCGTTTCTTTCTTCGTTTCTCCGTTTCTTTCTTCGTTTGTCCGTTTCATTGTCCGTTTCTCTGTTTGTTTCTTCGTTTCTAAATTTATTTCATCGTTTGTCCGTTTCTTTGATCGTTTCTACGTTTCTTTGTTCGTTTCGCCGTTTCTTTCATTGTTTCTTCGTTTCTCCGTTTCTTTCTTCGTTTCTCCGTTTCTTTCTTCGTTTTTCCGTTGCTTCTTCCGTTTCTCGGTTTATTTCTTCGTTTCTCCATTTATTTCTCCGTTTCTTTCTTCGTTTCTCCGTGTCTTTCTTAGTTTCTCCATTTATTTCTCCGTTTCTCCGTTTCTTTGATCGTTTCTCCGTTTCCTTGTTCGTTTCTTCGTTTCTTTCTTCGTTACTCCGTTTCTTTCTTCGTTTCTCCGTTTCTTTCTTCGCTTCTCCGTTTCTTTCTTCGTTTCTCCGTTTATTTCTTCGTTTCTCCAATTATTTCTCCGTTTCTCCGTTTCTTTCTTCTCTTTCTCCGTATCTTTCTTCGTTTCTCCGTGTCTTTCTTCGTTTCTCCATTTATTTCTCCGTTTCTCCGTTTCTTTCTTCGTTTTTCCGTTTCTTTGTTCGTTTCTCCGTTTCTTTCTTCGTTTCTCCGTTTCTTTCTTCGTTTCTCCGTTTCTTTGTTCGTTTCTCCATTTATTTCTCCGTTTGTCCGTTATTTTATTCGTTTCTCCGTTTCTTTGTTCGTTACTCCGTTTCTTTCTTCATTTCTCCGTTTATTTCTACGTTTCTCCGTTTCATTCTTCGTTTCTGCGTTTCTTTGTTCGTTTCTCTGTTTCTTTCTTCGTTTCTCCGTTTCTTTCTCCGTTTCTCGGTTTATTTCTTCGTTTCTCCGTTTCTTTCTTCGTTTCTTCGTTTCTTTCTTCATTTCTCCGTTTCTCCGTTTCTTCCTTCGTTTCGTAGTTTCTCCGTTTCTCCGTTTCTCCGTTTCGATTATATGATTATAATATTTATAATTTCTATTATAAATCGTTTGATCTGTAGTAAAACTAGACACTAATACTCTAAATACATATTTAGTATATTTTTTAATCTCTTTAGCCTCCAGAAGAATTTTATTTCTACTGTTTACCATATATAATAATTTACACACAATCGGAAATAAATCTAATTATTTATTTATAATAATTATCTTTTTTTCACTTATCTTAAAAATTGGGATGTACTCTTTAAATGTTCGATTCATTTCTTTAATTTATTCATTAAATTGAATTAATCTATTCTTTATAATAACTTTAGTAAAATTAATCCCTATAATTATTATAGGACTCATATTAAAATTAGTAATGAAATTTATTTTATTTGCCTAATTAATGTAATTATTGCCCCTATCATTTGCTTAAACAAAAAAATCAATCATAATAATTATAGGATATTCATCTGTTATACAAACATCTATTATAGTTATTTTATTAATAATTAACAAATTACATTTTTAACATATTTCATTTTATATTCAATAATTTCTTTAATTTTAATTTTTATATTTAAAATAATAAAGATTAACTCTTCTTCCTTATTTAATATATTAACGTCTAATAGAAGAAAAATTATTTTATACTCAATAATTATTATGTACACAAATTTGCCACCTATAGCACTCTTTATACTGAAATAAATCGTCCTAGAGACATTAATAAATTCAAGAATAAAATTTACCGTGGAAGGTTTCATTTTACATTTATTCGAAAGATGAAACATACAAAAGTTTGTACAAAAGTATTTATTTATTTTATCGCACGGTAGGGAATATCATATAAATGGAAATACTTATCTCTAATGTCGGTAAATTGTACTTGTCGCGCCATCTATTTGTGGAAATTAGAACAATTCCTCGACAAACTTGAGCGTTTCTCCGCCAGGTGTTTTCACCGCTTAAGTGTAGTTTAACCCTTTCTCCAATAGATGGCAACCCATGTAATTACCACGTTACAGGGATTTGTAATTGCGGGTTCTGGATATATTTGCATACATACAAACTATAACTCCAATATGTAGCGAAATATTCATTTATTTTATCGCACGGTTTCTTCGATTGTATTTGTTCGATCTAACCAAATACCTCAAGAAATTGATGGCTTTATAGCCATTATTTATACCGGAACATTGTGAAAAATTGTTTAATCTACGGTCCAACGACGGTTGTTAATTATTATGATAAATAAACGTCAAGGTATTGCGAAATCTACGAAGTCGAACGGTTTCGGTGAATGTTTGTTCATTTCCGCCATTGTTACTAACATTTATGTATGTTCCCAATATTAATTGAACAATGTGCATCCTATTTATGCATTGAAAATGATTAAGTACCTCATAGAAATTAATTTGGATCGAGATTCAAAGTAAAACGTGTTTCGTAAAGTTTTATAGCAGGGAAAGTAACAATTGTTTATTAAATACATCAATTTAACATTTGCTTAATTCTTATAATTGACACAATACGCGCAGTAGTTGCATTTTTTATTTAAAAGCGCTGAAATTCAATTAATCGCTTTTCTAGATACAACAATCATAGCGATGAACGCTTGTGAATCGATCATCGATACGTGTAACCTTGAGAATGTCAGTTTGATCTCAACGAAAAATTCCATCGCGAGCAATGAATATTTCGATGAAATGATATTTTAAGCCCTTATTTATACAAGGGCATTGTTAATAATTATTTACACTATGGTACTACGACAATTGTTAATAATTATGGTAAATAAACATCAAGATATTGCAAAATCTGCGAAGGCGAATAGTTTCGGTGAATGTTTATTCATTTCCGCGAGTTTTACTAACATTCATGCATGTTCCCAATATTAATCGAACAATGTTCATCTTATTGATGCATTACAAATGATTAAGAACGTATAGAAATTAATTTTGATCGAGCTTCGATGTAAAGAGGTGATTATTAAAGTTTTAAAATCAAAAGTGAAGTAATTTATTACTATAATTTGATTTAAAAAATCAATTCTTTTGTCAGACATTCAATGATTTGATTTAATTAAAAAATATATGAAATATGTATTTAGAGTATTAGTGTCAAATTTAACTATAGATCAAATGATTTATAATAGAAATTATAAATATTCTCCCATATCTCGCGAACGGATTGACGAACTTCAGAAATTCCTGTTGCATCTGAAAGTTGAAACACGCCCCATTACAATGGTATGTGTAGTATTCCCCTAAGCAATTATAGTTATTGGTTTCGAGTATCAGACTTGCGTAAATTTTGATGGTTTCTCAACCATTCCTTAAATTCAAACTCCCATGTCTCGCGAACGGATTGACAAAACCGGAAAAGTTCTGTTGCATCTGAAAGTAGAAACTCTCCCGATTACAACGGTATGTGTATCTTTCCCCTAGGTCATTGTAGTTATTGGTTTCGAGTATCAGACTTGCGAAAATTTAGATGGATTCTCAACCATTCCTTAACTTCAAACTCCCATATCTCGCGAACGGATTGACGAACCCGAGAAATTCCTGTTGCATCTGAAAGTAGAAACTCGCCCGATTACAATGAGGTGTGTACTTTTCCCCTAGGCCATTCCAGTTATTGGTTTCGAGTATGAGACTTGCGAAAATTTTGATGGTCTTTCAACCAATCCTTAACCTCAAACTCCCGTATCTCGCGAACGGATTGACGAACTCGAGAAATTCCTTTTGCATCTGAAAGTAGAAACTCTCCCGATTACAATGGTGTGTGTATTTTTGCCCTCGAACATAGTAGTTATTGGTTTCGAGTATCAGACATGCGAAAATTTTGATGGCTTCTCAACCATTCCTTAACTTCAAACTCCCATATCTCGCGAACGGATTGACGAACTCGAGAAATTCCTGCTGCATCTGAAGGTTGAAGCTCGCCCGATTACAACGGTATGTGTATTTTTGCCCTAGGCAATAGTAGTTATTGGTATCGAGTATCAGACTTGCGAAAATTTTGATGGTTTCTCAACCAATCCTTAACTTCAAACTCCCATATCTCGCGAACGGATTGACGAACTCGAGAAATTCCTTTTGCATCTGAAAGTAGAAACTCGCCCGATTACAATGGTGTGTGTATTTTTGCCCTAGGACATAGTAGTTATTGGTTTCGAGTATCATACTTGCGAAAATTTTGATGGTTTCTCAAGCATTCCTTAACTTCAAACTCCCATATCTCGCGATCGGATTGACGAACTCGAGAAATTCCTGTTGCATCTGAAAGTAGAAACTAGTCCGATTACAAAGGTATGTGTATTTTTCCCCTAGTCCTTTGTAGTTATTGGTTTCGCGTATCATACTTGCGAAAATTTTGATGGTTTCTCAAGCATTCCTTAACTTCAAACTTCCATATCTCGCGAACGGATTGACAAAACCGGAAAAGTTCTGTTGCATCTGAAAGTAGAAACTCTCCCGATTACAACGGTATGTGTATCTTTCCCCTAGGTCATTGTAGTTATTGGTTTCGAGTATCAGACTTGCGAAAATTTAGATGGATTCTCAACCATTCCTTAACTTCAAACTCCCATATCTCGCGAACGGATTGACGAACCCGAGAAATTCCTGTTGCATCTGAAAGTAGAAACTCGCCCGATTACAATGAGGTGTGTACTTTTCCCCTAGGCCATTCCAGTTATTGGTTTCGAGTATGAGACTTGCGAAAATTTTGATGGTCTTTCAACCAATCCTTAACCTCAAACTCCCGTATCTCGCGAACGGATTGACGAACTCGAGAAATTCCTTTTGCATCTGAAAGTAGAAACTCTCCCGATTACAATGGTGTGTGTATTTTTGCCCTCGAACATAGTAGTTATTGGTTTCGAGTATCAGACATGCGAAAATTTTGATGGCTTCTCAACCATTCCTTAACTTCAAACTCCCATATCTCGCGAACGGATTGACGAACTCGAGAAATTCCTGCTGCATCTGAAGGTTGAAGCTCGCCCGATTACAACGGTATGTGTATTTTTGCCCTAGGCAATAGTAGTTATTGGTATCGAGTATCAGACTTGCGAAAATTTTGATGGTTTCTCAACCAATCCTTAACTTCAAACTCCCATATCTCGCGAACGGATTGACGAACTCGAGAAATTCCTTTTGCATCTGAAAGTAGAAACTCGCCCGATTACAATGGTGTGTGTATTTTTGCCCTAGGACATAGTAGTTATTGGTTTCGAGTATCATACTTGCGAAAATTTTGATGGTTTCTCAAGCATTCCTTAACTTCAAACTCCCATATCTCGCGATCGGATTGACGAACTCGAGAAATTCCTGTTGCATCTGAAAGTAGAAACTAGTCCGATTACAAAGGTATGTATATTTTTCCCCTAGTCCTTTGTAGTTATTGGTTTCGCGTATCATACTTGCGAAAATTTTGATGGTTTCTCAAGCATTCCTTAACTTCAAACTCCCATATCTCGCGAACGGATTGACAAAACCGGAAAAGTTCTGTTGCATCTGAAAGTAGAAACTCTCCCGATTACAACGGTATGTGTATCTTTCCCCTAGGTCATTGTAGTTATTGGTTTCGAGTATCAGACTTGCGAAAATTTAGATGGATTCTCAACCATTCCTTAACTTCAAACTCCCATATCTCGCGAACGGATTGACGAACCCGAGAAATTCCTGTTGCATCTGAAAGTAGAAACTCGCCCAATTACAATGAGGTGTGTACTTTTCCCCTAGGCCATTCCAGTTATTGGTTTCGAGTATGAGACTTGCGAAAATTTTGATGGTTTTTCAACCAATCCTTAACCTCAAACTCCCATATCTCGCGAACGGATTGACGAACTCGAGAAATTCCTTTTGCATCTGAAAGTAGAAACTCGCCCGATTACAATGGTGTGTGTATTTTTGCCCTCGAACATAGTAGTTATTGGTTTCGAGTATCAGACATGCGAAAATTTTGATGGCTTCTCAACCATTCCTTAACTTCAAACTCCCATATCTCGCGAACGGATTGACGAACTCGAGAAATTCCTGCTGCATCTGAAGGTTGAAGCTCGCCCGATTACAACGGTATGTGTATTTTTGCCCTAGGACATAGTAGTTATTGGTTTCGAGTATCATACTTGCGAAAATTTTGATGGTTTCTCAAGCATTCCTTAACTTTAAACTCCCATATCTCGCGAACGGATTGACAAAACCGGAAAAGTTCTGTTGCATCTGAAAGTAGAAACTCGCCCGATTACAAAGGTATGTGTACTTTTCCCCTAGGCCATTCCAGTTATTGGTTTCGAGTACAGACCAGCGAAAATTTTGATGGTTTCTCAACCATTCCTTAACTTCAAACCCCCATGTCTCGCGAACGGATTGACGAACTCGAGAAATTCCTGTTGCATCTGAAAGCAGAAACTCGATCGATTACAATGGTGTGTGTATTTTTGCCCTAGGACATAGTAGTTATTGGTTTCGAGTATCATACTTGCGAAAATTTTGATGGTTTCTCAAGCATTCCTTAACTTCAAACTCCCATATCTCGCGATCGGATTGACGAACTCGAGAAATTCCTGTTGCATCTGAAAGTAGAAACTAGTCCGATTACAAAGGTATGTGTATTTTTCCCCTAGTCCTTTGTAGTTATTGGTTTCGCGTATCATACTTGCGAAAATTTTGATGGTTTCTCAAGCATTCCTTAACTTCAAACTCCCATATCTCGCGAACGGATTGACAAAACCGGAAAAGTTCTGTTGCATCTGAAAGTAGAAACTCTCCCGATTACAACGGTATGTGTATCTTTCCCCTAGGTCATTGTAGTTATTGGTTTCGAGTATCAGACTTGCGAAAATTTAGATGGATTCTCAACCATTCCTTAACTTCAAACTCCCATATCTCGCGAACGGATTGACGAACCCGAGAAATTCCTGTTGCATCTGAAAGTAGAAACTCGCCCGATTACAATGAGGTGTGTACTTTTCCCCTAGGCCATTCCAGTTATTGGTTTCGAGTATGAGACTTGCGAAAATTTTGATGGTCTTTCAACCAATCCTTAACCTCAAACTCCCGTATCTCGCGAACGGATTGACGAACTCGAGAAATTCCTTTTGCATCTGAAAGTAGAAACTCGCCCGATTACAATGGTGTGTGTATTTTTGCCCTAGGACATAGTAGTTATTGGTTTCGAGTATCATACTTGCGAAAATTTTGATGGTTTCTCAAGCATTCCTTAACTTTAAACTCCCATATCTCGCGAACGGATTGACAAAACCGGAAAAGTTCTGTTGCATCTGAAAGTAGAAACTCGCCCGATTACAAAGGTATGTGTACTTTTCCCCTAGGCCATTCCAGTTATTGGTTTCGAGTACAGACCAGCGAAAATTTTGATGGTTTCTCAACCATTCCTTAACTTCAAACCCCCATGTCTCGCGAACGGATTGACGAACTCGAGAAATTCCTGTTGCATCTGAAAGCAGAAACTCGATCGATTACAATGGTGTGTGTATTTTTGCCCTAGGACATAGTAGTTATTGGTTTCGAGTATCATACTTGCGAAAATTTTGATGGTTTCTCAAGCATTCCTTAACTTCAAACTCCCATATCTCGCGATCGGATTGACGAACTCGAGAAATTCCTGTTGCATCTGAAAGTAGAAACTAGTCCGATTACAAAGGTATGTGTATTTTTCCCCTAGTCCTTTGTAGTTATTGGTTTCGCGTATCATACTTGCGAAAATTTTGATGGTTTCTCAAGCATTCCTTAACTTCAAACTCCCATATCTCGCGAACGGATTGACAAAACCGGAAAAGTTCTGTTGCATCTGAAAGTAGAAACTCTCCCGATTACAACGGTATGTGTATCTTTCCCCTAGGTCATTGTAGTTATTGGTTTCGAGTATCAGACTTGCGAAAATTTAGATGGATTCTCAACCATTCCTTAACTTCAAACTCCCATATCTCGCGAACGGATTGACGAACCCGAGAAATTCCTGTTGCATCTGAAAGTAGAAACTCGCCCGATTACAATGAGGTGTGTACTTTTCCCCTAGGCCATTCCAGTTATTGGTTTCGAGTATGAGACTTGCGAAAATTTTGATGGTCTTTCAACCAATCCTTAACCTCAAACTCCCGTATCTCGCGAACGGATTGACGAACTCGAGAAATTCCTTTTGCATCTGAAAGTAGAAACTCTCCCGATTACAATGGTGTGTGTATTTTTGCCCTCGAACATAGTAGTTATTGGTTTCGAGTATCAGACATGCGAAAATTTTGATGGCTTCTCAACCATTCCTTAACTTCAAACTACCATATCTCGCGAACGGATTGACGAACTCGAGAAATTCCTGCTTCATCTGAAGGTTGAAGCTCGCCCGATTACAACGGTATGTGTATTTTTGCCCTAGGCAATAGTAGTTATTGGTATCGAGTATCAGACTTGCGAAAATTTTGATGGTTTCTCAACCAATCCTTAACTTCAAACTCCCATATCTCGCGAACGGATTGACGAACTCGAGAAATTCCTTCTGCATCTGAAAGTAGAAACTCGCCCGATTACAATGGTGTGTGTATTTTTGCCCTAGGACATAGTAGTTATTGGTTTCGAGTATCATACTTGCGAAAATTTTGATGGTTTCTCAAGCATTCCTTAACTTCAAACTCCCATATCTCGCGATCGGATTGACGAACTCGAGAAATTCCTGTTGCATCTGAAAGTAGAAACTAGTCCGATTACAAAGGTATGTGTATTTTTCCCCTAGTCCTTTGTAGTTATTGGTTTCGCGTATCATACTTGCGAAAATTTTGATGGTTTCTCAAGCATTCCTTAACTTCAAACTCCCATATCTCGCGAACGGATTGACAAAACCGGAAAAGTTCTGTTGCATCTGAAAGTAGAAACTCTCCCGATTACAACGGTATGTGTATCTTTCCCCTAGGTCATTGTAGTTATTGGTTTCGAGTATCAGACTTGCGAAAATTTAGATGGATTCTCAACCATTCCTTAACTTCAAACTCCCATATCTCGCGAACGGATTGACGAACCCGAGAAATTCCTGTTGCATCTGAAAGTAGAAACTCGCCCGATTACAATGAGGTGTGTACTTTTCCCCTAGGCCATTCCAGTTATTGGTTTCGAGTATGAGACTTGCGAAAATTTTGATGGTCTTTCAACCAATCCTTAACCTCAAACTCCCGTATCTCGCGAACGGATTGACGAACTCGAGAAATTCCTTTTGCATCTGAAAGTAGAAACTCTCCCGATTACAATGGTGTGTGTATTTTTGCCCTCGAACATAGTAGTTATTGGTTTCGAGTATCAGACATGCGAAAATTTTGATGGCTTCTCAACCATTCCTTAACTTCAAACACCCATATCTCGCGAACGGATTGACGAACTCGAGAAATTCCTTTTGCATCTGAAAGTAGAAACTCGCCCGATTACAATGGTGTGTGTATTTTTTCCCTAGGACATAGTAGTTATTGGTTTCGAGTATCATACTTGCGAAAATTTTGATGGTTTCTCAAGCATTCCTTAACTTCAAACTCCCATATCTCGCGATCGGATTGACGAACTCGAGAAATTCCTGTTGCATCTGAAAGTAGAAACTAGTCCGATTACAAAGGTATGTATATTTTTCCCCTAGTCCTTTGTAGTTATTGGTTTCGCGTATCATACTTGCGAAAATTTTGATGGTTTCTCAAGCATTCCTTAACTTCAAACTCCCATATCTCGCGAACGGATTGACAAAACCGGAAAAGTTCTGTTGCATCTGAAAGTAGAAACTCTCCCGATTACAACGGTATGTGTATCTTTCCCCTAGGTCATTGTAGTTATTGGTTTCGAGTATCAGACTTGCGAAAATTTAGATGGATTCTCAACCATTCCTTAACTTCAAACTCCCATATCTCGCGAACGGATTGACGAACCCGAGAAATTCCTGTTGCATCTGAAAGTAGAAACTCGCCCAATTACAATGAGGTGTGTACTTTTCCCCTAGGCCATTCCAGTTATTGGTTTCGAGTATGAGACTTGCGAAAATTTTGATGGTTTTTCAACCAATCCTTAACCTCAAACTCCCATATCTCGCGAACGGATTGACGAACTCGAGAAATTCCTTTTGCATCTGAAAGTAGAAACTCGCCCGATTACAATGGTGTGTGTATTTTTGCCCTCGAACATAGTAGTTATTGGTTTCGAGTATCAGACATGCGAAAATTTTGATGGCTTCTCAACCATTCCTTAACTTCAAACTCCCATATCTCGCGAACGGATTGACGAACTCGAGAAATTCCTGCTGCATCTGAAGGTTGAAGCTCGCCCGATTACAACGGTATGTGTATTTTTGCCCTAGGCAATAGTAGTTATTGGTATCGAGTATCATACTTGCGAAAATTTTGATGGTTTCTCAACCAATCCTTAACTTCAAACTCCCATATCTCGCGAACGGATTGACGAACTCGAGAAATTCCTTTTGCATCTGAAAGTAGAAACTCGCCCGATTACAATGGTGTGTGTATTTTTGCCCTAGGACATAGTAGTTATTGGTTTCGAGTATCATACTTGCGAAAATTTTGATGGTTTCTCAAGCATTCCTTAACTTTAAACTCCCATATCTCGCGAACGGATTGACAAAACCGGAAAAGTTCTGTTGCATCTGAAAGTAGAAACTCGCCCGATTACAAAGGTATGTGTACTTTTCCCCTAGGCCATTCCAGTTATTGGTTTCGAGTACAGACCAGCGAAAATTTTGATGGTTTCTCAACCATTCCTTAACTTCAAACCCCCATGTCTCGCGAACGGATTGACGAACTCGAGAAATTCCTGTTGCATCTGAAAGCAGAAACTCGATCGATTACAATGGTGTGTGTATTTTTGCCCTAGGACATAGTAGTTATTGGTTTCGAGTATCATACTTGCGAAAATTTTGATGGTTTCTCAAGCATTCCTTAACTTCAAACTCCCATATCTCGCGATCGGATTGACGAACTCGAGAAATTCCTGTTGCATCTGAAAGTAGAAACTAGTCCGATTACAAAGGTATGTGTATTTTTCCCCTAGTCCTTTGTAGTTATTGGTTTCGCGTATCATACTTGCGAAAATTTTGATGGTTTCTCAAGCATTCCTTAACTTCAAACTCCCATATCTCGCGAACGGATTGACAAAACCGGAAAAGTTCTGTTGCATCTGAAAGTAGAAACTCTCCCGATTACAACGGTATGTGTATCTTTCCCCTAGGTCATTGTAGTTATTGGTTTCGAGTATCAGACTTGCGAAAATTTAGATGGATTCTCAACCATTCCTTAACTTCAAACTCCCATATCTCGCGAACGGATTGACGAACCCGAGAAATTCCTGTTGCATCTGAAAGTAGAAACTCGCCCGATTACAATGAGGTGTGTACTTTTCCCCTAGGCCATTCCAGTTATTGGTTTCGAGTATGAGACTTGCGAAAATTTTGATGGTCTTTCAACCAATCCTTAACCTCAAACTCCCGTATCTCGCGAACGGATTGACGAACTCGAGAAATTCCTTTTGCATCTGAAAGTAGAAACTCTCCCGATTACAATGGTGTGTGTATTTTTGCCCTCGAACATAGTAGTTATTGGTTTCGAGTATCAGACATGCGAAAATTTTGATGGCTTCTCAACCATTCCTTAACTTCAAACTACCATATCTCGCGAACGGATTGACGAACTCGAGAAATTCCTGCTGCATCTGAAGGTTGAAGCTCGCCCGATTACAACGGTATGTGTATTTTTGCCCTAGGCAATAGTAGTTATTGGTATCGAGTATCAGACTTGCGAAAATTTTGATGGTTTCTCAACCAATCCTTAACTTCAAACTCCCATATCTCGCGAACGGATTGACGAACTCGAGAAATTCCTTCTGCATCTGAAAGTAGAAACTCGCCCGATTACAATGGTGTGTGTATTTTTGCCCTTGGAGATAGTAGTTATTGGTTTCGAGTATCATACTTGCGAAAATTTTGATGGTTTCTCAAGCATTCCTTAACTTCAAACTCCCATATCTCGCGATCGGATTGACGAACTCGAGAAATTCCTGTTGCATCTGAAAGTAGAAACTAGTCCGATTACAAAGGTATGTGTATTTTTCCCCTAGTCCTTTGTAGTTATTGGTTTCGCGTATCATACTTGCGAAAATTTTGATGGTTTCTCAAGCATTCCTTAACTTCAAACTCCCATATCTCGCGAACGGATTGACAAAACCGGAAAAGTTCTGTTGCATCTGAAAGTAGAAACTCTCCCGATTACAACGGTATGTGTATCTTTCCCCTAGGTCATTGTAGTTATTGGTTTCGAGTATCAGACTTGCGAAAATTTAGATGGATTCTCAACCATTCCTTAACTTCAAACTCCCATATCTCGCGAACGGATTGACGAACCCGAGAAATTCCTGTTGCATCTGAAAGTAGAAACTCGCCCGATTACAATGAGGTGTGTACTTTTCCCCTAGGCCATTCCAGTTATTGGTTTCGAGTATGAGACTTGCGAAAATTTTGATGGTTTTTCAACCAATCCTTAACCTCAAACTCCCATATCTCGCGAACGGATTGACGAACTCGAGAAATTCCTTTTGCATCTGAAAGTAGAAACTCGCCCGATTACAATGGTGTGTGTATTTTTGCCCTCGAACATAGTAGTTATTGGTTTCGAGTATCAGACATGCGAAAATTTTGATGGCTTCTCAACCATTCCTTAACTTCAAACTCCCATATCTCGCGAACGGATTGACGAACTCGAGAAATTCCTGCTGCATCTGAAGGTTGAAGCTCGCCCGATTACAACGGTATGTGTATTTTTGCCCTAGGCAACAGTAGTTATTGGTATCGAGTATCATACTTGCGAAAATTTTGATGGTTTCTCAACCAATCCTTAACTTCAAACTCCCATATCTCGCGAACGGATTGACGAACTCGAGAAATTCCTTTTGCATCTGAAAGTAGAAACTCGCCCGATTACAATGGTGTGTGTATTTTTGCCCTAGGACATAGTAGTTATTGGTTTCGAGTATCATACGTGCGAAAATTTTGATGGTTTCTCAAGCATTCCTTAACTTTAAACTCCCATATCTCGCGAACGGATTGACAAAACCGGAAAAGTTCTGTTGCATCTGAAAGTAGAAACTCGCCCGATTACAAAGGTATGTGTACTTTTCCCCTAGGCCATTCCAGTTATTGGTTTCGAGTACAGACCAGCGAAAATTTTGATGGTTTCTCAACCATTCCTTAACTTCAAACCCCCATGTCTCGCGAACGGATTGACGAACTCGAGAAATTCCTGTTGCATCTGAAAGCAGAAACTCGATCGATTACAATGGTGTGTGTATTTTTGCCCTAGAACATAGTAGTTATTGGTTTCGAGTATCAGATTTACGAAAATTTTGATGGTTTCTCAACAATTCCCTAACCTCAAACTCCCATATCTCGCGAACGGATTGACGAACTCGAGAAATTCCTGTTGCATCTGAAAGCAGAAACTCGCCCGATTACAATGGTATGTGTACTTTTCCCCTGGACCATTCCAGTTATTGGTTTCGAGTATCAGACCAGCGAAAATTTTGATGGTTTCTCAACCATTCCTTAACATCAAACTCCCACATCTCGCGAACGGATTGACGAACTCGAGAAATTCCTGTTGCATCTGAAAGTGGAAACTCGCCCGATTACAAAGGTATGTGTATTTTTCCCGTAGGCCTTTGTAGTTATTGGTTTCGAGTATCAGACTTGCGAAAATTTTGATCGTTTCTCAACCATTCCTTAACTTCAAATTCCCACATCTCGCGAACGGATTGACGAACTCGAGAAATTCCGGTTGAATCTGAAAGTAGACACTCGCCCGATTACATTGGTGTGTGTATTTTTCCCCTAGGCCATTCCAGTTATTGGTTTCGAGTACAGACCAGCGAAAATTTTGATGGTTTCTCAACCATTCCTTAACTTCAAACTCCCATATCTCGCGAACGGATAGACGAACTCGGGAAATTCCTGCTGCATCTGAAGGTAGAAGCTCGCCCGATTACAACGGTATGTGTATCTTTGCCCTAGGCAATTGCAGGTATTGGTTTCGAGTATCAGATTTGCGAAAATTTTGACGGTTTCTGAACCATTCCTTAACTTCAAACTCCCATATCTCGCGAACGGATTGACGAACTCGAGAAATTCCTGTTGCATCTGAAAGCAGAAACTCGATCGGTTACAATGGTGTGTGTATTTTTGCCCTAGAACATAGTAGTTATTGATTTCGAGTATCAGATTTACGAAAATTTTGATGGTTTCTCAACAATTCCCATACCTGAAACTCCCATATCTCGCGAACGGATTGACGAACTCGAGAAATTCCTGTTGCATCTGAAAGTAGACACTCGCCCGATTATATTGGTGTGTGTACTTTTCCCCTAGGCCATTCCAGTTATTGGTTTAGAGTACAGACCAGCGAAAATTTTGATGGTTTCTCAACCATTCCTTAACATCAAACTCCCATATCTCGCGAACGGATTGACGAACCCGAGAAATTCCTGTTGCATCTGAAAGTTGAAACTCGCCCGATTACAAAGGTATGTGTATTTTTCCCGTAGGCCTTTGTAGTTATTGGTTTCGAGTATCATACTTGCGAAAATTTTGATGGTTTCTCAACCATTCCTTAACTTCAGACCCCCATATCTCGCGGACGGATTGACGAACGCGAGAAATTCCTGTTGCATCTGAAAGCAGAAACTCGATCGATTACAATGGTAAGTGTATTTTTGCCCTAGGCCATAGCAGTTATTGGGTTCGAGTATCAGACTTGCGAAAATTTTGATGGTTTCCCATCCATTCCTTACTTCTAAACTCCCTTATCTCGCGAACGGATTGACGAACTCGAGAAATTCCAGTTGCACCTGAAAGCAGAAACTCGCCCGATTACAATGGTATGTGTATTTTTGCCCTAGGCCATAGTAGTTATTGGTTTCGAGTATCAGACTTGCGAAAATTTTGATGGCGTCTCAACCATTCCTTAAATTTAAACTCCCATATCTCGCGAACGGATTGACGAGCTCGAGAAATTCCTGTTGCATCTGAAAATAGAATCTCACCCGATTACAACGGTTTGTGTATTTTTGCCCTAGGCATTAGTAGTTATTGGTTTCGAGTATCAGACTTACTAAAATTTTGTTAGTTTCTCAACCATTCCTTAACTTCAAGCTCCCATATCTCGCGAACGGATTGACGAACTCGAGAAATTCCTGTTGCATCTGAAAGCAGAAGCTCGATCGATTACAACGGTATGTGTATTTTTGCCCTAGGCAATAGCAGTTAATGGTTTCGAGTATCAGAGTTGCGAAAATTTTGATGGTTTCTCAACCATTCCTTAAATTTAAACTCCCATATCTCGCGAACGGATTGATGAACGCGAGAAATTCCTGTTGCATCTGAAAGTAGAAACTCGCCCGATTACAACGGTATGTGTATTTTTGCCCTTGGCCATAGCAGTTATTGGTTTCGAGTATCAGACTTGCGAAAATTTTGATGGTATCTCAACCATTCCTTAACTTCAAACTCCTATATCTAGCGAACGGATTGACGAACTGGAGAAAATCCTGTTGCATCTGAAGGTAGAAGATCTCCCGATTACAACGGTATGTGTATTTTTGCTCTAGGCAATAGTAGTTACTGGTTTCGAGTATCAGACTTGCGAAAATTTTGATGATTTCTCAACCATTGCTTAACTTCAAACTCCCATATCTCGCGAACGGATAACCATCTCGAGAAATTGCAGTTGCATCTCAAAGCATAATCTCGCCCGATTACAATGGTATGTGTACTTTTCCCCTAGGCCATTCCAGTTATTGGTTTCGAGTATGAGACTTGCGAAAATTTTGATGGTTTTTCAACCAATCCTTAACCTCAAACTCCCATATCTCGCGAACGGATTGACGAACTCGAGAAATTCCTTTTGCATCTGAAAGTAGAAACTCGCCCGATTACAATGGTGTGTGCATTTTTGCCCTCGGACATAGTAGTTATTGGTTTCGAGTATCAGACATGCGAAAATTTTGATGGCTTCTCAACCATTCCTTAACTTCAAACTCCCATATCTCGCGAACGGATTGACGAACTCGAGAAATTCCTGCTGCATCTGAAGGTTGATGCTCGCCCGATTACAACGGTATGTGTATTTTTGCCCTAGGCAATAGTAGTTATTGGTATCGAGTATCAGACTTGCGAAAATTTTGATGGTTTCTCAACCATTCCTTAACTTCAAACTCCTATATCTCGCGATCGGATTGACGGTCTCGAGAAATTCCTATTGCATCTGAAGGTAGATGCTAGCCCGATTACAACGGTATATGTATTTTGGCCCTAGGCATTAGTAGTTATTGGTTTCGAGTATCAGACTTGCGAAAATTTTGATGGTTTCCCAACCATTCCTTACCTTCAAACTCCCATATCTCGCGAACGGATTGACGAACTCGAGAAATTCCAGTTGCATCTGAAAGCAGAAACTCGCCCGATTACAATGGTATGTGTACTTTTCCGCTAGGCCAATCCAGTCATTGGTTTGGAGTATCAGACCAGCGAAATGTTTGATAGTTTCTCAACCACTCCTTAACTTCAAACTCCCATATCTCGCGAACGGATTGACGGACTCGAGAAATTCCTGTTGCATCTGAAAGTAGAAACTCGCCCGATTACAACGGTATGTGTATTTTTGCCCTAGGCATTAGTAGTTATTGGTATCGAGTATCAGACTTGCGAAAATTTTGATGGTTTCCCAACCATTCCTTACCTTCAAACTCCCATATCTCGCGAACGGATTGACGAACTCGTGAAATTCCAGTTGCATCTGAAAGCAGAAACTCGCCCGATTACAATGGTAGGTGTATTTTTGCCGTAGAATATAGTAGTTATTGGTTTCGGGAATCAGACTTGCGAAAACTTTGATGATTTCTCAACCATTCCTTAACTTCAAACTCCCATATCTCGCGAACGGATTGACGAACTAGAGAAATTCCAGTTGCATCTGAAAGCAAAAATTCGCCCGATTACAGTGGTATGTGTACTTTTCCCCTAGGCCATTCCAGTTATTGGTTTCGAGTATCAGACCAGCGAAAACTTTGATGGTTTCTCAACCATTCCTTAACTTCAAACTCCCATATCTCGCGAACGGATTGACGAACTCGAGAAATTCCTGATGCATCTGAAGGTAGAAGATCGCCCGATTACAACGGTATGTGTATTTTTGCCCTAGGCCATAGCAGTTATTGGTTTCGAGTATCAGACTTGCGAAAATTTTAATGGTTTCTCAACCACTCCTTAACTTCAAACTACCATATCTCGCGAACGGATTGACGAACTCGAGAAATTCCTGATGCATCTGAAGGTAGAAGATCGCCCGATTACAACGGTATGTGTATTTTTGCCCTAGGCCATAGCAGTTATTGGTTTAGAGTATCAGACTTGCGAAAATTTTAATGGTTTCTCAACCATTCCTTAACTTCAAACTCCCATATCTCGCGAACGGATTGACGAACTCGAGAAATTCCTGATGCATCTGAAGGTAGAAGATCGCCCGATTACAACGGTATGTGTATTTTTGCTCTAGGCAATAGTAGTTATTGGTTTCGAGTATCAGACTTGCGAAAATTTTGATGATTTCTCAACCATTCCTTAACTTCAAAGTCCCATATCTCGCGAACGGATTGACGAACTCGAGAAATTCCAGTTGCATCTGAAAGCAGAGACTCGCCCGATTACAATGGTATTTGTATTTTTGCCCTAGGCCATTCCACTTATTGGTTTCGAGTATCAGACCAGCGAAAATTTTGATGGTTTCTCAACCATTCCTTAACTTCAAACTCCCATATCTCGCGAACGGATTACCAACTCGAGAAATTCCAGTTGCATCTAAAAGCAAAATCTCGCCCGATTACAATGGTATGTGTATTTTTGCCCTAGGCCATAGCAGTTATTGCTTTCGAGTATCAGACTTGCGAAAATTTTAATGGTTTCTCAACCATTCCTTAACTTCAAACTCCCATATCTCGCGAACGGATTGACGAACTCGAGAAATTCCAGTTGCATCTGAAAGCAGAGACTCGCCCGATTACAATGGTATTTGTATTTTTGCCCTAGGCCATTCCACTTATTGGTTTCGAGTATCAGACCAGCGAAAATTTTGATGGTTTCTCAACCATTCCTTAACTTCAAACTCCCATATCTCGCGAACGGATTACCAACTCGAGAAATTCCAGTTGCATCTAAAAGCAAAATCTCGCCCGATTACAATGGTATGTGTATTTTTGCCCTAGGCCATAGCAGTTATTGCTTTCGAGTATCAGACTTACGAAAATTTTAATGGTTTCTCAACCATTCCTTAACTTCAAACTCCCATATCTCGCGAACGGATTGACGAACTATGGAAATTCCAGTTGCATCTGAAAGCAGAAACTCGCCCGATTACAGAGGTATGTGTACTTTTCCCCTAGGCCATTCCAGTTATTGGTGTCGAGTATCAGACCACCGAAAATTTTGATGGTTTATCAACCATTCCTTAACTTCAAACCCCCATATCTCGCGAACGGATTGACGAACTCGAGAAGTTCCTGCTGCATCTGAAGGTAGAAGCTCGCCCGATTACAACGGTATGTGTTTTTTTGCCCTAGGCAATAGTAGTTATTGGTTTCGAGTATCAGACTTGCGAAAATTTTGATGATTTCTCAACCATTCCTTAACTACAAACTCCATTTTCTCGCGAACGGATTACCAACTCGAAAAATTCCAGTTGCATCTAAAAGCAAAATCTCGCCCGATTACATTGGTATGTGTATTTTTGCCCTAGGCCATTCCAGTTATTGGTTTGGAGTATCAGACCAGCAAAAATTTTCATGATATCTCAACCATTCCTTAACTTCAAACTCCCATATCTCGCGAACGGATTGACGAACTATAGAAATTCCAGTTGCATCTGAAAGCAGAAACTCGCCCGGTTACAGAGGTATGTGTACTTTTCCCCTAGGCCATTCCAGTTATTGGTGTCGAGTATCAGACCAGCGAAAATTTTGATGGTTTATCAACCATTCCTTAACTTCAAACCCCCATATCTCGCGAACGGATTGACGAACTCGAGAAGTTCCTGCTGCATCTGAAAGTTGAAGCTCGCCCGATTACAACGGTATGTGTATTTTTGCCCTAGGCAATAGTAGTTATTGGTTTCGAGTATCAGACTTGCGAAAATTTTGATGATTTCTCAACCATTCCTTAACTTCAAACTCCCATATCTCGCGAACGTATTGACGAACTATAGAAATTTCAGTTGCATCTGAAAGCAGAAACTCGCCCGTTTACAGAGGTGTGTGTACTTTTCCCCTAGGCCATTCCAGTTATTGGTTTCCAGTATCAGACCAGCGAAAATTTTGATGGTTTCTCAACCATTCCTTCACTTCAAACTCCCACATCTCGCCAACGGATTACCAACTCGAGAAATTCCAGTTGCATCTGAAAGCATAATCTCGCCCGATTACAACGGTATGTGTTTTTTTGCCCTAGGCAATAGTAGTTATTGGTTTCGGGGATCAGACTTGCGAAAATTTTATTGGTTTCTCAACCATTCCTTAACTTCAAACTCCCATATCTCGCGAACGGATTGACGAACTATAGAAATTCCAGTGGCATCTGAAAGCAGAAACTCGCCCGATTACAGAAGTATATGTACTTTTCCCCTAGGCCATTCCAGTTATTGGTGTCGAGTATCAGACCTGCGAAAATTTTGATGGTTTATCAACCATTCCTTAACTTCAAACCCCCATATCTCGCGAACGGATTGACGAACTTGAGAAATTCCTGTTGCATCTGAAGGTAGAAGCTCGCCCGATTACAACGGTATGTGTATTTTTGCCCTAGGCAATAGTAGTTATTGGTTTCGAGTATCAGATTTGCGAAAATTTTGATGGTTTCTCCACCATTACTTAACTTCAAACTCCCATATCTCGCGAACGCATTGACGAACTCGAGAAATTCCTGTTGCTTCTGAAAGTAGAAACTCGCCCGATTACAGAGGTATGTGTACTTTTCCCCTAGGCCATTCCAGTTATTGGTTTGAGTATCAGACCAGCGAAAATTTTCATGATTTCTCAACCATTCCTTAACTTCAAACTCCCATATCTCGCTAACGGATTACAAACTCGAGAAATTCCAGTTGCATCTGAAAGCATATTCTCGCCCGATTACAATGGTATGTGTATTTTTGCCCTAGGCTATAGCAGTTATTGGTTTCGAGTATCAGACTTGCGAAAATTTCAATGGTTTCTCAACCATTCCTTAACTTCAAACTCCCATATCTCGCGAACGGATTGACGAACTCGAGAAATTCCTCTTGCATCTGAAAGTAGAAGCTCGCCCGATTACAACGGTATATGTATTTTTGCCCTCGGCAAGAGTGCTTATAGGTTTCGAGTATCGGACTTGCGAAAATTTTGATGGTTTCTCAACCATTCCTTAACTTCAAACTCCCATATCTCGCGAACGGATTGACGAACTCGAGAAATTCCTGTTGCATCTGAAAGTAGAAACTCTCCCGATTACAATGGGGCGTGTACTTTTCCCCTAGGCCATTCCAGTTATTGGTTTCGAGTATCAGACCAGCGAAAATTTTGATGGTTTCTCAACCATTCCTTAACTTCAATCTCCCACATCTCGCGAACGGATTGACGAACTCGAGAAATTCCTGTTGCATCTGAAAGTAGAAACTCGCCCGATTACAATGGGGTGTGTACTTTTCCCCTAGGCCATTCCAGTTATTGGTTTCGAGAATCAGACCAGCGAAAATTTTGATGGTTTCTCAACCATTCCTTAACTTCAATCTCCCATATCTCGCGAACGGATTGACGAACTCGAGAAATTCCTGTTGCATCTGAAGGTAGAAGCTCGCCCGATCACAACGGTTTGTGTATTTTTGCCCTAGGCAATAGTAGTTATTGTTTTCGAGTATCAGACATGCGAAAATTTTGATGGTTTCTCAACCGTTCCTTAACTTCAAACTCCCATATCTCGCGAACGGATTGACGAACTCGAGAAGTTCCTGTTGCATCGGAAAGTAGAAACTCGCCCGATTACAATGGTATGTGTACTTTTCCCCTAGGCCATTTCAGTTATTGGTTTCGAGTATCAGCCCAGCGAAAATTTTGATGGTTTCTCAACCATTCCTTAATTTCAAACTCCCATGTCTCGCGAACGGATTGACGAACACGAGAAATTCCTGTTGCATCTGAAGGTAGAAGATCGCCTGATTACAACGGTATGTGTATTTTTGGCCTAGGCAATAGTTGTTATCGGTTTCGAGAATCAGACCTGCAAAAATTTTGATGATTTCTCAACCATTCCATAACTTCAAACTCCCATATCACGCGAACCGATTACCAACACGAGAAATTCCAGTTGCATCTGAAAGTAGAAGCTCGCCCGATTGCAACGGTATGTGTATTTTTGCCCTAGGCAATAGTAGTTATTGGTTTCGAGTATCAGACTTGCGAAAATTTTGATGATTTCTCAACCATTCCTTAACTTCAAACTCCCATATCTGGCGAACGTATTGACCAAATATAGAAATTCCAGTTGCATCTGAATGCAGAAACTCACCCGATTACAGAGGTATGTGTACTTTTCCCCTAGGCCATTCCAGTTATTGGTTTCGAGTATCAGACCAGCGAAAATTTTCATGATTTCTCAACCATTCCTTAACTTCAAACTCCCATATCTCGCGAACGGATTGACGAACTCGAGAAATTCCTGTTGCATCTGAAGGTAGAAGCTCGCCCGATTACAACGGTATGTGTATTTTTGCCCTAGGCAATAGTAGTTATTGGTTTCGAGTATCAGACTTGCGAAAATTTTGATGATTTCTCAACCATTCCTTAACTTCAAACTCCCATATCTCACGAACGGATTGACGAACTCGAGAAATTCCTGTTGCATCTGAAAGTAGAAACTCGCCCGATTACAACGGTATGTGTATTTTTGGCGTAGGCAATAGTAGTTATCGGTTTCGAGAATCAGACCTGCAAAAATTTTGATGATTTCTCAACCATTCCTTAACTTCAAACTCCCATATCACGCGAACCGTTTACCAACTCGAGAAATTCCAGTTGCATCTGAAAGTAGAAGCTCGCCCGATTACAACGGTATGTGTATTTTTGCCCTAGGCAATAGTAGTTATTGGTTTCGAGTATCAGACTTGCGAAAATTTTGATGATTTCACAACCATTCCTTAACTTTAAACTCCCATATCTCGCGAACGGATTACCTACTCGAGAAATTCCAGTTGCAACTAAAAGCATAATCTCGCCCGATTACAATGGTATGTGTATTTTTGCCCTAGGCCATAGCAGTTATTGGTTTCGAGTATCAGACTTGCGAAAATTTTGATGGCTTCTCAACCATTCCTTAACTTCAAACTCCCATATCTCGCGAACCGATTGACGAACTCGAGAAATTACTGTTACAACTGAAAGTAGAAACTCGCCCGATTACAAAGATATGTGTATTTTTACCCTAGGCCATTGTACTTATTGGTTTCGAGTATCAGACTTGCGAATATTTTGATGGGTTCTCCACCATTCCTTACATTCAAACTCCCATATCTCGCGGACCGTTTGACGAACTCGAGAATTTCCTGTTGCATCTGAAAGTAGAAACCCGCCCGATTTCAACGATATGTGTATTTTCCCCCTAGGCCTTTGTTGTTATTGGTTTCGAGTAACAGATTTGCTAAAATTTTGATGGTTTCTCAACCATTCCTTAACTTTAAACTCCCATATCTCCCGAACGGATTGACGAATCCGACAAATTTCAGTGCATCTGAAAGTACAAACTCTCCCAATTACAACGGTATGTGTATTTTTCCCCTAGGCCTCTGTACTTATTGGTTTCGAGTATCAGACTTGCGAATATTTTGATGGGTTCTCCACCATTCCTTACATTCAAACTCCCATATCTCGCGGACCGTTTGACGAACTCGAGAATTTCCTGTTGCATCTGAAAGTAGAAACCCGCCCGATTTCAACGATATGTGTATATTCCCCCTAGGCCTTTTTAGTTATTGCTTTCCAGTATCAGATTTGCTAAAATTTTGATGGTTTCTCAACCATTCCTTAACTTCAAACTCCCATATCTCGCGAAAGGATTGACGAATCCGAAAAATTTCCGTGCATCTGAAAGTACAAACTCTCCCGATTACAACGGTATGTGTATTTTTCCCCTAGGCCATTGTGGTTATTGGTTTCGAGTATCAGAGTTGCGAAAATTTTGATGGTTTCTCAACCATTCCTTAAATTCAAACTCCCATATCTCGCGAACGGATTGACGAATTCGTGAAGTTCCTGTTGCATCTGAAAGCAGAAACTCGCCCGAATACAACGGTATGTGTTTTTTTTTGTCCTAGGCCATAGTAGTTATTGGTTTCGAGTATCAGACTTGCGAAAATTTTGATGGTTTCTCAACCATTCCTTAACTTCAAACTCCCATATCTCGCGAACGGATTGACGAACTCGATAAATTCCTGTTGCATCTGAAGGTAGAAGCTCGCCCGATTACAACGGTATGTGTATTTTGGCCCTAGGCAATAGTAGTTATTGGTTTCGAGTATCAGACATGCAAAAATTTTGATGATTTCTTAACCATTCCTTAACTTCAAAGTCCCATATCTCGCGAACGGATTGACGAACTCGAGAAATTCCAGGTGCATCTGAAAGCAGAAACTCGCCCGATTACAATGGTATTTGTATTTTTGCCCTAGGCCATAGTAGTTATTGGTTTCGAGTATCAGACTTGCGAAAATTTTGATGGCTTCTCAACCATTCCTTAACTTCAAACTCCCATATCTCGCGAACGGATTGACGAACTCGAGAAATTCCTGTTGCATCTGAAAGTAGAAACTCGCCCGATTACAATGGTATGTGTATTTTTACCCTAGGCCATAGTAGTTATTGGTTTCGAGTATCAGACTTGCGAAAATTTTGATGGCTTATCAACCATTCCTTAACTTCAAACTCCCATATCTCGCGAACGGATTGACGAACTCGAGAAATTCCTGGTACATCTGAAAGCAGAAATTTGTCCGATTACAATGGTATGTGTACTTTTCCCCTAGGCCATTCCAGTTATTGGTTTCGAGTATCAGACCAGCGAAAACTTTGATGGTTTCTCAACCATTCCTCAACTTCAAACTCCCATATCTCGCGAACGGATTGACGAACTCGAGAAATTCCTGTTGCATCTGAAAGTAGAAACTCGCCCGATTACAATGGTATGTGTATTTTTGCCCTAGGCCATAGTAGTTATTGGTTTCGAGTATCAGACTTGCGAAAATTTTGATGGCTTCTCAACCATTCCTTAACTTCAAACTCCCATATCTCGCGAACGGATTGACGAACTCGAGAAATTCCTGTTACATCTGAAAGCAGAAATTTGTCCGATTACAATGGTATGTGTACTTTTCCCCTAGGCCATTCCAGTTATTGGTTTCGAGTATCAGACCAGCGAAAACTTTGATGGTTTCTCAACCATTCCTTAACTTCAAACTCCCATATCTCGCGAACGGTTTCACGAACTCGAGAAATTCCCGCTGCATCTGAAAGCAGAAACTCGCCCGATTACAGTGGTATGTGTACTTTTCCCCTAGGCCATTCCAGTTATTGGTTCGAGTATCAGACCAGCGAAAATTTTGATGGTTTCTCAACCATTCCTTAACTTCAAACCCCCATATCTCGCGAACGGATTGACGAACTCGAGAAATTCCTGTTGCAACCGAAAGTAGAAACTCGCCCGATTACAACGGTATGCGTATTTATGCCCTAGGCATTAGCAGTTATTGGTTTCGAGTATCAGACTTGCGAAAATTTTTATGGTTTCTCAACCATTCCTTAACTTCAAACCCCCATATCTCGCGAACGGATTGATGAACTCGAGAAATTCCTACTGCATCTGAAAGTAGAAGCTCGCCCGATTACAACGGTATGTGTATTTTTGCCCTAGGCAATAGTAGTTATTGGTTTCGGGTATCAGACTTGCGAAAATTTTGATGATTTCTCAACCATTCCTTAACTTCATACTCCCATATCTCGCGAACGGATTGACGAACTAGAGAAATTCCAGTTGCATCTGAAAGCAGAAACTCGCCCGATTACAGTGGTATGTGTACTATTCCACTAGGCCATTCCAGTTATTGGTTTAGAGTATCAGACCAGCGAAAATTTGGATGGTTTCTCAACCATTCCTTAACTTCAAACTCCCATATCTCGCGAACGGTTTCACGAACTCGAGAAATTCCTGCTGCATCTGAAAGCAGAAGCTCGCCCGATTACAACGGTATGTGTATTTTTGCCCTAGGCAATAGTAGTTATTGGTTTCGCGTATCAGACCAGCGAAAATTTTCATGATTTCTCAACCATTCCTTAACTTCAAACTCCCATATCTCGCGAACGGATTACCAACTCGAGAAATTCCAGTTGCATCTGAAAGCATAATCTCGCCCGATTACAATGGTATGTGTATTTTTGCCCTAGGCCATTCCAGTTATTGGTTTGGAGTATCAGACCAGCGAATATTTTAATGATTTCTCAACCGTTCCTTAACTTCAAACTCCCATATCCCGCGAACGGTTTCACGAACTCGAGAAATTCCTGCTGCATCTGAAAGCAGAAACTCCCCCAATTACAACGGTATGTGTATTTTTGCCCTAGGCCATAGTAGTTATTGGTTTCGAGTATCAGACTTGCGAAAATTTTGATGGCTTATCAACCATTCCTTAACTTCAAACTCCCATATCTCGCGAACGGATTGACGAACTCGAGAAATTCCTGGTACATCTGAAAGCAGAAATTTGTCCGATTACAATGGTATGTGTACTTTTCCCCTAGGCCATTCCAGTTATTGGTTTCGAGTATCAGACCAGCGAAAACTTTGATGGTTTCTCAACCATTCCTCAACTTCAAACTCCCATATCTCGCGAACGGATTGACGAACTCGAGAAATTCCTGTTGCATCTGAAAGTAGAAACTCGCCCGATTACAATGGTATGTGTATTTTTGCCCTAGGCCATTCCAGTTATTGGTTTCGAGTATCAGACCAGCGAAAATTTTGATTGTTTCTCAACCATTCCTTTCCTTCAAACACCCATATCTCGCGAACGGAATGACAAACTCGAGAAATTCCTGTCGTATCTGAAAGTAGAAACTCGCCCGATGACAATGGTGTGTATACTTTTCCGCTAGGCCATTCCAGTTATTGGTTTCTAGTATCAGACTTGCGAAAATTTTGATGGTTTCTCAACCGTTCCTTAACTTCAAACTCCCATACCTCGCGAACGGACTGACGAACACGTGAATTTCCGGTTGCATCTGGAAGAAGAAACTCTCCCGATTACAACGGTATGTGTATTTTTGCCCTAGGCCATAGTAGTTATTGGTTTCGAGTATCAGACTTGCGAAAATATTGATGGTTTCTCAACCATTCCTTAACTTCAAACTCCCATATCTCGCGAACGGATTGAAGAACTCGAGAATTTCCTATTGCATCTGAAAGCAAAAACTCGCCCGATTACAACGGTATGTGTATTTTTGCCCTAGGCTATAGTAGTTATTGGTTTCGAGTATCAGACTTGCGAAAATTTTGGTGGTTTCTCAACCATTCCTTAACTTCAAACTTCCATATCTCGCGAACGGATTGACGAACTCGAGAAATTCCTGTTGCATCTGAAGGTAGAAACTCGCTCGATTTCAAAGGTATGTGTATTTTTCCCCTAGGCCACAGTAGTTATTGGTTTCGAGTATCAGACCAGCGAAAATTTTGATTGTTTCTCAACCATTCCTTTCCTTCAAACACCCATATCTCGCGAACGGAATGACGAACTCGAGAAATTCCTGTCGTATCTGAAATTAGAAACTCGCCCGATTACAATGGTGTGTGTACTTTTCCGCTAGGCCATTCCAGTTATTGGTTTCGAGTATCAGACTTGCGAAAATTTTGATGGTTTCTCAACCGTTCCTTAATTTCAAACTCCCATATCTCGCGATCGGTTTGACGAACTCGTGAAACTCCTGTTGCATCTGGAAGCAGAAACTCGTCCGATTACAACGGTATGCGTATTTTTGCCCTAGGCCATAGTAGTTATTGGTTTCGAGTATCAGACTTGCGAAAATTTTGATGGTTTCTCAACCATTCGTTAACTTCAAACTCCCATATCTCGCGAACGGATTGACGAACTCGAGAAATTCCTGTTGCATCTGAAAGTAGAAGCTCGCCCCATTACAATGGTGTGTGTACTTTTCCGCTAGGCCATTCCAGTTACTGGTTTCGAGTATCACAATTGCGAAAATTTTGATGGTTTGTCAACCATTCCTTAACTTCAAACTCCCATATCTCGCGAACGGATTGACGAACTCGAGAAGCTCCTGTTGCTTCTGAAAGTAGAAACTCGCACCATTACAATGGTGTGTGTACTTTTCCCCTGGGCCATTCCAGTTACTGGTTTCGAGTATCAGACCAGCGAAAATTTTGATGGTTTCTCAACCATTCCTTACCTTCAAACACCCATATCTCGCGAACGGAATGACGAACTCGAGAAATTCCTGTGGTATGTGAAAGTAGGAACTCGCCCGATTACAATTGTGTGTGTACTTTTCCCCTAGGCCATTCCAGTTATTGGTTTCGAGTATCACAATTGCGAAAATTTTGATGGTTTGTCAACCGTTCCTTAACTTCAGACTCCCATATCTCGCGAACGGATTGACGAACTGCATTATTTCCTGTTGCATCTGAAAGTAGAAACTCGCCCCATTACAATGCTGTGTGTACTTTTCCGCTGGGCCATTCCAGTTATTGGTTTCGAGTATAAAACTTGCGAAAATTTTGATGGTTTCTCAACCATTCCTTAACTTCAAACTCCCATATCTCGCGAACGGATTGACGTACACGAGAAGTTCCGGTTGCATCTGGAAGTAGATACTCTCCCGATTACAACGGTATGTGTATTTTTGCCCTAGGCCATAGTAGCTATTGGTTTCGAGTATCAGACTTGCGAAAATTTTGGTGGTTTCTCAACCAATCCTTAACTTCAAACTCCCATATCTCGCGAACGGATTGACGAACTCGAGAAATTCCTGTTGCATCTGAAGGTAGAAACTCGCTCGATTACAAAGGTATGTGTATTTTTGCCCTAGGCCATTCCAGTTATTGGTTTCGAGTATCAGACCAGCGAAAATTTTGATTGTTTCTCAACCATTCCTTTCCTTCAAACACCCATATCTCGCGAACGGAATGACGAACTCGAGAAATTCCTGTCGTATCTGAAAGTAGAAACTCGCCCGATGACAATGGTGTGTATACTTTTCCGCTAGGCCATTCCAGTTATTGGTTTCTAGTATCAGACTTGCGAAAATTTTGATGGTTTCTCAACCGTTCCTTAATTTCAAACTCCCACATCTCGCGAACGGATTGAAGAACTCGAGAAACTCCTGTTGCATCTGAAAGCAGAAACTCGTCCGATTACAACGGTATGCGTATTTTTGCCCTAGGCCATAGTAGTTATTGGTTTCGAGTATCAGACTTGCGAAAATTGTGATTGTTTCTCAACCATTCCTTAACTTCAAACTCCAATATCTCGCGAACGGATTGACGAACTCGAGAAACTCCTGTTGCTTCTGAAAGTAGAAACTCGCCCCATTACAATGGTGTGTGTACTTTTCCCCTGGGCCATTCCAGTTACTGGTTTCGAGTATCAGACCAGCGAAAATTTTGATGGTTTCTCAACCATTCCTTACCTTCAAACACCCATATCTCGCGAACGGAATGACGAACTCGAGAAATTCCTGTTGTATGTGAAAGTAGGAACTCGCCCGATTACAATGGTGTGTGTACTTTTCCCCTAGGCCATTCCAGTTATTGGTTTCGAGTATCACAATTGCGAAAATTTTGATGGTTTGTCAACCATTCCTTAACTTCAAAGTCCCATATCTTGCGAACGGATTGACGAACTCGAGAAACTCCTGTTGCTTCTGAAAGTAGAAACTCGCCCCATTACAATGGTGTGTTTACTTTTCCCCTAGGCCATTCCAGTTATTGGTTTCGAGTATCAGACTTGCGAAAATTGTGATGGTTTCTCAACCGTTCCTTAATTTCAAACTCCCATATCTCGCGAACGGATTGACGAACTCGAGAAACTCCAGTTGCATCTGAAAGCAGAAACTCGTCCGATTACAACGGTATGTGTATTTTTGCCCTAGGCCATAGTCGTTATTGGTTTCGAGTATCAGACTTGCGAAAATTGTGATTGTTTCTCAACCATTCCTTAACTTCAAACTCCCATATCTCGCGAACGGATTGACGAACTCGAGGAACTCCTGTTGCATCTGAAAGCCGACGCTCGTCCGATTACAGCGGTGTGTGTATTTTTGCCCTAGGCCATAGTAGTTATTGGTTTCGGGTATCAGACTTGCGAAAATTTTGATGGTTTCTCAAACATTCCTTAACTTCAAACTCCCATATCTCGCGAACGGACTGACGAACACGTGAAATTCCGGTTGCATCTGGAAGACGAAACTCTCCCGATTACAACGGTATGTGTATTTTACCCCTAAGCCATTGTAGTTATTGGTTTCGAGTATCAGACTTGCGAAAATTTTGATGGTTTCTCAACCGTTCCTTAATTTCAAACACCCATATCTCGCGAACGGATTTACGAACTCTATAAATTCCTGTTGCATCTGAAACCAGAAACTCGTCCGATTACAACGGTATGTGTATTTTTGCCCTAGGCCATAGTAGTTATTGGTTTCGAGTATCAGACTTGCGAAAATTTTGATTGTTTCTCAATTATTCCTTAACTTCAAACTCCCATATCTCGCGAACGGATTGACGGACTCGAGCAATTCCTCTTACATCTGAAAGTAGAAACTCGTCCGATTACAACGGTATGTGTATTTTTGCCCTAGGCCATAGTAGTTATTGGTTTCGAGTATCAGACTTGCGAACATTTTTATGGTTTCTCAACCATTCCTTAACTCCAAACTCCCATATCTCGCGAACGGATTGACGAATCCGAAAAATTTCTGTTGCATCTGAAAATAGAAACTCGTCCGATTACAACGGTATGTGTATTTTTCCCCTAGGCCATTGTAGTTACTGGTTTCGAGTATCAGACTTGCGAAAATATTGATGGTTTCTCAACCATTTCTTAACTTCAGACTCCCATATCTCGCGAACGGATTGAAGAACTCGAGAATTTCCTATTGCATCTGAAAGCCGAAGCTCGTCCGATTACAGCGGTGTGTGTATTTTTGCCCTAGGATATAGTAGTTATTGGTTTCGAGTATCAGATTTGCGAAAATTTTGGTGGTTTCTCAACCATTCCTTGACTTCAAACTCCCATATCTCGCGAACGGATTGACGAACTCGAGAAATTCCTGTTGCATCTGAAGGTAGAAACTCGCTCGATTACAAAGGTATGTGTATTTTTCCCCTAGGCCTTTGTAGTTATTGGTTTCGAGTATCAGACTTTCGAAAATTTTGATGGTTTCTCAAGCATTCCTTAACTTCAAACTCCCATATCTCGCGAACGGAATGACGAATTCGAGAAATTCCTATTGCATCTGAAAGTGGAAACTCGCCCAATTACAAAGGTGTGTGCATTTTCCCCTAGGCCATTGTAGTAATTGTTTCGAGTATCAGACTTGCGAATATTTTGATGGTTTCTCAACCATTCCTTAATTTCAAACCCCCATATCTCGCGAACGGATTGACGAGCTCGATTATTTCCTGTTGCATCTGAAAGTAGAAAGTCTACCGATTACAATGGTGTGTGTACTTTTCCCCTAGGTCATTCCAGTTATACGTTTCTAGCATCAGAATTGCGAAGATTCTGATGGTTTCTCAACCATTCCTTAACTTCAAACTCCCATATTTCGCGAACGGATTGACGAACCCGAGAAATTCCTATTGCATCTGAAGGTAGAAACCCGCCCGATTACAAAGGTATGTGTATTTTTGCCCTAGGCCATTCCAGTTATTGGTGTCGAGTATCAGACCAGCGAAAGTTTTGATGGTTTCTCAACCATTCCTTAGCTTCAAACACACATATCTCGCGAACGGAATGACGAACTCGAGAAATTCCTGTTGTATCTGAAAGTAGAAACTCGCCCGATTACAATGGTGTTTGTACTTTTCCCCTAGGCCAATCCAGTTATTGGTTTCGAGTATCAGACTTGCGAAAATTTTGATGGTTTCCCAACCGTTCCTTAATTTCAAACTCCCATATCTCGCGAACGGATTGTCGAACTCGATTCTTTCCTATTGCATCTGAAAGTAGAAAGTCGACCGTTTACAATGGTATGTGTACTTTTCCCCCAGGTCATTCCAGTTATTCGTTTCTAGCATCAGAATTGCGACAATTTTGATGGTTTCTCAACCATTCCTTAACTTCAAACTCTCATATCTCGCGAACGGATTGACGAATCCGAAAAATTTCTGTTGCATCTGAAAGTAGAAACACGTCCGATTACAACGGTGTGTGTATTTTTGCCCCAGGCTATAGTAGTTATTGGTTTCGAGTATCAGATTTGAGAAAATTTTGGTGGTTTCTCAACCATTCCTTAACTTCAAACTCCCATATCTCGCGAACGGATTGACGAACTCGAGAAATTCCTGTTGCATCTGAAGGTAGAAACTCGCTCGATTACAAAGGTATGTGTATTTTTCCCCTAGGCCACAGTAGTTATTGGTTTCGAGTATCAGACCAGCGAAAATTTTGATTGTTTCTCAACCATTCCTTTCCTTCAAACACCCATATCTCGCGAACGGAATGACGAACTCGAGAAATTCCTGTCGTATCTGAAAGTAGAAACTCGCCCGATTACAATGGTGTTTATACTTTTCCGCTAGGCCATTCCAGTTATTGGATTCTAGTATCAGACTTGCGAAAATTTTGATGGTTTCTCAACCGTTCCTTAATTTCAAACTCCCATATCTCGCGAACGGATTGACGAACTCGAGAAACTCCTGTTGCATCTGAAAGCAGAAACTCGTCCGATTACAACGGTATGCGTATTTTTGCCCTAGGCCATAGTAGTTATTGGTTTCGAGTATCAGACTTGCGAAAATTGTGATTGTTTCTCAACCATTCCTTAACTTCAAACTCCCATATCTCGCGAACGGATTGACGAACTCGAGAAATTCCTGTTGCATCTGAAAGCCGAAGCTCGTCCGATTACAGCGGTGTGTGTATTTTTGCCCTAGGCCATAGTAGTTATTGGTTTCGAGTATCAGACTTGCGAAAATTTTGATGGTTTCTCAACCATTCGTTAATTTCAAACTCCCATATCTCGCGAACGGATTGACGAACTCGAGAAATTCCTGTTGCATCTGAAAGTAGAAGCTTGCTCCATTACAATGGTGTGTGTACTTTTCCCCTAGGCCAATCCAGTTATTGGTTTCGTGTATCAGACTTGCGAAAATTTTGATGGTTTCTCAACCGTTCCTTAATTTCAAACTCCCATATCTCGCGAACGGAATGACGAACTCGAGAAATTCCTGTTGTATCTGAAAGTAGAAACTCGCCCGATTACAATGGTGTGTGTACTTTTCCCCTAGGCCAATCCAGTTATTGGTTTCGTGTATCAGACTTGCGAAAATTTTGATGGTTTCTCAAGCGTTCCTTAATTTCAAACTCCCATATCTCGCGAACGGATTGTCGAACTCGATTCTTTCGTATTGCATCTGAAAGTAGAAAGTCGACCGTTTACAATGGTATGTGTACTTTTCCCCCAGGTCATTCCAGTTATTCGTTTCTAGCATCAGAATTGCGAAAATTTTGATGGTTTCTCAACCATTCCTTAACTTCAAACTCCCATATCTCGCGAACGGATTGACCAATCCGAAAAATTTCTGTTGCATCTGAAAGTAGAAACTCGTCCGATTACAACGGTATGTGTATTTTTGCCCTAGGCCATAGTAGTTATTGGTTTCGAGTATCAGACTTGCGAACATTTTTATGGTTTCTCAACCATTCCTTAACTCCAAACTCCCATATCTCGCGAACGGATTGACGAATCCGAAAAATTTCTGTTGCATCTGAAAATAGAAACTCGTCCGATTACAACGGTATGTGTATTTTTCCCCTAGGCCATTGTAGTTACTGGTTTCGAGTATCAGACTTGCGAAAATATTGATGGTTTCTCAACCATTTCTTAACTTCAGACTCCCATATCTCGCGAACGGATTGAAGAACTCGAGAATTTCCTATTGCATCTGAAAGCAAAAACTCGCCCGATTACAACGGTATGTGTATTTTTGCCCTAGGTCATAGTAGTTATTGGTTGCGAGTATCAGACTTTCGAAAATTTTGATGGTTTCTCACGCATTCCTTAATTTCAAACTCCCATATCTCGCGAATGGATTGACGAACTCGATTATTTCCTGTTGCATCTGAATGTAGAGAGTCGACCGATTACAATGGTGTGTGTACTTTTTCCCTAGGTCATTCCAGTTATTCGTTTCTAGCATCAGAATTGCGAAAATTTTGATGGTTTCTCAACCATTCCTTAACTTCAAACTCCCATATCTCGCGAACGGATTGACATACTCGAGAAATTCCTGTTGCATCTGAAAGTAGAAACTCGCCCGATTACAAAGATATGTGTATTTTTCCCCTAGGCCTTTGAAGTTATTGTTTTCGAGTATCAGACTTGCGAATGTTTTGATGGTTTATCAAGCATTCCTTAACTTCAAACTCCCATATCTCGCGAACGGATTGACGAACTCGATTATTTCCTGTTGCATCTGAAAGAAGGGAGTCGACCGATTACAATGGTGTGTGTACTTTTCCCCTAGGTCATTCCAGTTATTCGTTTCTAGCATCTGA
This sequence comes from Ptiloglossa arizonensis, assembly GCF_051014685.1. Taxonomy (NCBI): domain Eukaryota; kingdom Metazoa; phylum Arthropoda; class Insecta; order Hymenoptera; family Colletidae; genus Ptiloglossa; species Ptiloglossa arizonensis. The sequence goes on along the minus strand of NW_027478401.1, from coordinate 1,451,006 downwards.
ATTGCGAGAATTTTGATGGTTTCTCAACCATTCCTTAACTTCAAACTCCCATATCTCGCGAACGGATTGACGAACTCGAGAAATTCCTCTTACATCTGAAAGTAGAAACTCGTCCGATTACAACGGTATATGTATTTTTGCCCTAGGCCATAGTAATTATTGGTTTCGAGTATCAGACCAGCGAAAATTTTTAAGGTTTCTCAATCATTCCTTAACTTCAAACTCCCACATCTCGCGAACGGATTGACGAGCACGAGAAATTCCGGTTGCATCTGGAAGAAGAAACTCTCCCGATTACAAAGGTATGTGTATCTTTCTCCTAGGCCTTTGTAGTTATTTGTTTCGAGTAGCACACTTGCGAATATTTTGATGGTTTCTCAACCATTCCTTAACTTCAAACTCCCATATCTCGCGAACGGATTGACGAACTCGAGCAATTCCTCTTACATCTGAAAGTAGAAACTCGTCCGATTACAACGGTATGTGTATTTTTCCCCTAGGCCACGGTAGTTATTGGTTTCGAGTATCAGACTTGTGAAAATTGTGATTGTTTCTCAACCATTACTTAACTTCAAACTCTCATATCTCGCGAACGGATTGTCGAGCACGAGAAATTCCGGTTGCATCTGGAAGAAGAAACTCTCCCGATTACAACGGTATCTGTATTTTTCCCCTAAGCCTTTGTAGTTATTGGTTTCGAGTATCTGAATTGCGAAAATTTTGATGGTTACTCAATTATTCCTTATCTTCAAACTCCCATATCTCGCGAAAGGATTGACGAACTGGATTATTTCCTGTTGCATCTGAAAGTAGAGAGTCGTCCGATTACAATGGTGTATGTACTTTTCCCCTAGGTCATTCCAGTTATTCGTTTCTAGCATCAGAATTGCGAAAATTTTGATGGTTTCTCAACCATTCCTTAACTTCAAACTCCCATATCTCGCGAACGGATTGCCGAACTCGTGAAGTTCCTATTGCATCTGAAAGTAGAAACTCGCCCGATTACAACGGTATGTGTATTTTTCCCCTAGGCCATAGTAGTTATTGGTTTCGAGTATCAGACTTGCGAAAATTTTTATGGTCCCTCAAGCATTCCTGAACTACAAACGCCCATATCTCGCGAACGGATTGACAAACTGGAGAAATTCCTATTGCATCTGAAAGTAGTAACTCGCCCGATTACAACGGTATGTGTATTTTTGCCCTAGGCCATAGTAGTTATTGGTTTCGAGTATCAGACTTGCGAAAATTTTGATGGTTTCTCAACCATTCCTTAACTTCAAACTCCGATACCTCGCGAACGGATTGGCGAACTCGAGAAATTCCTGTTGCATTTGAAAGTAGAAACTGGCCCGATTACAATGGTGTGTGTACTTTTCCCCTAGGCCAATCCAGTTATTGGTTTCGTGTATCAGACTTGCGAAAATTTTGATGGTTTCTCAACCGTTCCTTAATTTCAAACTCCCATATCTCGCGAACGGAATGACGAACTCGAGAAATTCCTGTTGTATCTGAAAGTAGAAACTCGCCCGATTACAATGGTGTGTGTACTTTTCCCCTAGGCCAATCCAGTTATTGGTTTCGTGTATCAGACTTGCGAAAATTTTGATGGTTTCTCAACCGTTCCTTAATTTCAAACTCCCATATCTCGCGAACGGATTGTCGAACTCGATTCTTTCGTATTGCATCTGAAAGTAGAAAGTCGACCGTTTACAATGGTATGTGTACTTTTCCCCCAGGTCATTCCAGTTATTCGTTTCTAGCATCAGAATTGCGAAAATTTTGATGGTTTCTCAACCATTCCTTAACTTCAAACTCCCATATCTCGCGAACGGATTGACCAATCCGAAAAATTTCTGTTGCATCTGAAAGTAGAAACTCGTCCGATTACAACGGTATGTGTATTTTTGCCCTAGCCCATAGTAGTTATTGGTTTCGAGTATCAGACTTGCGAACATTTTTATGGTTTCTCAACCATTCCTTAACTCCAAACTCCCATATCTCGCGAACGGATTGACGAATCCGAAAAATTTCTGTTGCATCTGAAAATAGAAACTCGTCCGATTACAACGGTATGTGTATTTTTCCCCTAGGCCATTGTAGTTACTGGTTTCGAGTATCAGACTTGCGAAAATATTGATGGTTTCTCAACCATTTCTTAACTTCAGACTCCCATATCTCGCGAACGGATTGAAGAACTCGAGAATTTCCTATTGCATCTGAAAGCAAAAACTCGCCCGATTACAACGGTATGTGTATTTTTGCCCTAGGTCATAGTAGTTATTGGTTGCGAGTATCAGACTTTCGAAAATTTTGATGGTTTCTCACGCATTCCTTAATTTCAAACTCCCATATCTCGCGAATGGATTGACGAACTCGATTATTTCCTGTTGCATCTGAATGTAGAGAGTCGACCGATTACAATGGTGTGTGTACTTTTTCCCTAGGTCATTCCAGTTATTCGTTTCTAGCATCAGACTTGCGAAAATTTTGATGGTTTCTCAACCGTTCCTTAATTTCAAACTCCCATATCTCGCGAACGGAATGACGAACTCGAGAAATTCCTGTTGTATCTGAAAGTAGAAACTCGCCCGATTACAATGGTGTGTGTACTTTTCCCCTAGGCCAATCCAGTTATTGGTTTCGTGTATCAGACTTGCGAAAATTTTGATGGTTTCTCAACCGTTCCTTAATTTCAAACTCCCATATCTCGCGAACGGATTGTCGAACTCGATTCTTTCGTATTGCATCTGAAAGTAGAAAGTCGACCGTTTACAATGGTATGTGTACTTTTCCCCCAGGTCATTCCAGTTATTCGTTTCTAGCATCAGAATTGCGAAAATTTTGATGGTTTCTCAACCATTCCTTAACTTCAAACTCCCATATCTCGCGAACGGATTGACCAATCCGAAAAATTTCTGTTGCATCTGAAAGTAGAAACTCGTCCGATTACAACGGTATGTGTATTTTTGCCCTAGGCCATAGTAGTTATTGGTTTCGAGTATCAGACTTGCGAACATTTTTATGGTTTCTCAACCATTCCTTAACTCCAAACTCCCATATCTCGCGAACGGATTGACGAATCCGAAAAATTTCTGTTGCATCTGAAAATAGAAACTCGTCCGATTACAACGGTATGTGTATTTTTCCCCTAGGCCATTGTAGTTACTGGTTTCGAGTATCAGACTTGCGAAAATATTGATGGTTTCTCAACCATTTCTTAACTTCAGACTCCCATATCTCGCGAACGGATTGAAGAACTCGAGAATTTCCTATTGCATCTGAAAGCAAAAACTCGCCCGATTACAACGGTATGTGTATTTTTGCCCTAGGTCATAGTAGTTATTGGTTGCGAGTATCAGACTTTCGAAAATTTTGATGGTTTCTCACGCATTCCTTAATTTCAAACTCCCATATCTCGCGAATGGATTGACGAACTCGATTATTTCCTGTTGCATCTGAATGTAGAGAGTCGACCGATTACAATGGTGTGTGTACTTTTTCCCTAGGTCATTCCAGTTATTCGTTTCTAGCATCAGAATTGCGAAAATTTTGATGGTTTCTCAACCATTCCTTAACTTCAAACTCCCATATCTCGCGAACGGATTGACATACTCGAGAAATTCCTGTTGCATCTGAAAGTAGAAACTCGCCCGATTACAAAGATATGTGTATTTTTCCCCTAGGCCTTTGAAGTTATTGTTTTCGAGTATCAGACTTGCGAATGTTTTGATGGTTTATCAAGCATTCCTTAACTTCAAACTCCCATATCTCGCGAACGGATTGACGAACTCGATTATTTCCTGTTGCATCTGAAAGAAGGGAGTCGACCGATTACAATGGTGTGTGTACTTTTCCCCTAGGTCATTCCAGTTATTCGTTTCTAGCATCTGAATTGCGAGAATTTTGATGGTTTCTCAACCATTCCTTAACTTCAAACTCCCATATCTCGCGAACGGATTGACGAACTCGAGAAATTCCTCTTACATCTGAAAGTAGAAACTCGTCCGATTACAACGGTATATGTATTTTTGCCCTAGGCCATAGTAATTATTGGTTTCGAGTATCAGACCAGCGAAAATTTTTATGGTTTCTCAATCATTCCTTAACTTCAAACTCCCACATCTCGCGAACGGATTGATGAACTCGATTATTTCCTGTTGCATCTGAAAGTAGAAACTCGCCCCGTTACAATGGTGTGTGTACTTTTTCCCTAGGCCATTCCAGTTATTGGTTTCGAGTATCAGACCAGCGAAAGTTTTAATGGTTTCTCAACCATTCCTTAGCTTCAAACACACATATCTCGCGAACGGAATGACGAACTCGAGAAATTCCTGTTGTATCTGAAAGTAGTAACTCGCCCGATTACAATGGTGTGTGTACTTTTTCCCCAGGCCATTCCAGTTATTGGTTTCGTGTATCAGACTTGCGAAAATTTTGATGGTTTCTCAACCGTTCCTTAATTTCAAACTCCCATATCTCGCGAACGGATTGTCGAACTCGATTCTTTCCTATTGCATCTGAAAGTAGAAAGTCGACCGTTTACAATGGTATTTGTACTTTTCCCCCAGGTCATTCCAGTTATTCGTTTCTAGCATCAGAATTGCGAAAATTTTGATGGTTCCTCAACCATTCCTTAACTTCAAACTCCCATATCTCGCGAACGGATTGACGAACTCGAGCAATTCCTCTTACATCTGAAAGTAGAAACTCGTCCGATTACAACGGCATGTGTATTCCTCCCGTGGCCTTTGTAGTTATTCGTTTCTAGTATCAGAATTGCGAAAATTTTGATGGTTTCTCAACCATTCCTTAACTCCAAACTCCCATGTCTCGCGAACGGATTTGCGAACTCGGGAAATTCCTGTTGCACTTGAAAGTAGAAACTGCCCCGATTACAAAGGTGTGTGTACTTTTCCCTAGGCCGTTCCAGTTATTGGTTTCGAGTATCAGACTTGCGAATATTTTGATGGTTTCTCAAGCATTCCTTAACTTCAAACTCCCATATCTCGCGAACGGATTGACGAACTCGATTGTTTCCTGTTGCATCTGAAAGTAGAAAGTCTACCGATTACAATGGTGTGTGTACTATTCCCCTAGGTAATTCCAGTTATTCGTTTCTAGCATCAGAATTGCGAAAATTGTGATGGTTTCTCAACCATTCCTTAACTTCAAACTCCCATATCTCGCGAACGGACTGACGAACACGTGAAATTGCGGTTGCATCTGGAAGAAGAAACTCTCCCGATTACAACGGTATGTGTATTTTGCCCCTAAGCCATTGTCGTTATTGGTTCCGAGTATCAGACTTGCGAAAATTTTCATGGTTTCTCAACCGTTCCTTAATTTCAAACTCCCATGTCTCGCGAACGGATTTGCGAACTCGGGAAATTCCTGTTGCACTTGAAAGTAGAAACTGGCCCGATTACAAAGGTATGTGTATCTTTCTCCTAGACCTTTGTAGTTAGTGGTTTCGAGTACCAGACTTGCGACAATTTTGATGGTTTCTCAACCGTTCCTTAATTTCAAACCCCCATGTCTCGCGAACGGATTTGCGAACTCGGGAAATTCCTGTTGCACTTGAAAGTAGAAACTGGCCCGATTACAAAGGTGTGTGTACTTTTCCCCTAGGCCGTTCCAGTTATTGGTTTCGAGTATCAGACTTGCGAATATTTTGATGGTTTCTGAAGCATTCCTTAACTTCAAACTCCCATATCTCGCGAACGAATTGACGAACTCGATTATTTCCTGTTGCACCTGAAAGTAGAAAGTCTACCGATTACAATGGTTTGTGTACTGTTCCCCTAGGTCATTCCAGTTATTCGTTTCTAGCATCAGAATTGCGAAAATTGTGATGGTTTCTCAACCATTCCTTAACTTCAAACTCCCATATCTCGCGAACTGATTGACGAACTCGAGAAATTCCTGTTGCATCTGAAACCAGAAACTCGCCCGATTACAAGGGTTTGTGTATTTTTCCCCTAAGCCATTGTCGTTATTGGTTTCGAGTATCAGACTTGCGAAAATTTTGATGGTTTCTCAACCGTTCCTTAATTTCAAACTCCCCATGTCTCGCGAACGGATTTGCGAACTCGGGAAATTCCTATTGCACTTGAAAGTAGAAACTGGCCCGATTACAAGGGTGTGTCTACTTTTCCCCTAGGCCGTTCCAGTTATTGGTTTCGAGTATCAGACTTGCGAAAATTTTGATGGTTTCTCAACCATTCCTTAACTTCAAACTCCCATATCTCGCGAACGGATTGACGAGCTCGAGAAATTCCTGTTGCATCTGAAAGTATAAACCCGCCCGATTACAAAGGAATGTGCATTTTTCCCCTAGGCCATGGTAGTTATTGTCTTCGAGTATCAGACTTCCGAAAATTGTGATGGTTTCTCAACCATTCCTTAAATTCAAACACCCACATCTCGCGTACGGATTGACGAACTCGAGAAATTCCTGTTGCATCTGAAAGTAGAAACTCGCCCCATTACAATGGTGTGTGTAATTTTCCCTCAGGCCATTCCAGTTATTGGTTTCGAGTATCAGACTTGCGAAAATTTTGATGGTTCCTCAACCATTCCTTAACTTCAAACTCCCATATTTCGCGAACGGATTGACAAGCTAGAGAAATTCCTATTGCATCTGAAAGTATAAACTCGCCCGATTACAAAGGTATGTGTATTTTTCCCCTAAGCCTTTGTAGTTATTGGCATCGAGTACCAGACTTGCGACAATTTTGATGGTTTCTCAACCGTTCCTTAATTTCAAACTCCCGTATCTCGCGAACGGAATGACGAACGCGAGAAATTCCAGTTGCATCTAATAGCAGAAACTCGCCCGATTACAAAGGTATGTGTATTTTTGCCCTAGATCATAGTAGTTATTGGTTTCGAGTATCAGACCTACGAAAATTTTGATGGTTTCCCAACCATTCTTCAACTTTAAACTCCCATTTCTCGCGAACGGATTGGCGAACTCCTGAAATTCCTGTCGCCTCTGAAAGTAGATACATGCCCGAATACAATGGTGTGTGTACTTTTCCCCTAGGTCATTGCACTTATTCGTTTCTAGCATCAGAATTGCGAAAATTTTGATGGCTTCTCAACCATTCCTTAACTTCAAACTCCCATATCTTGCGAACGGATTGACGATCTCGAGAAATTCCTGTTGCATCTGAAAGTAGAAACTCGCCCGATTACAAAGGTACGTGTATTTTTGCCCTAGGCCATAGTAGTTATTGGTTTCTAGCATCAGAATTGCGAAAATTTTGATGGTTTCTCAACCATTCCTTAACTTCAAACTCCCATAGCTTGCGAACGGATTGACGAACTCGAGGAATTCCTGTTGCATCTGAAAGTAGAAACTCGCGCGATTGCAAAGGCATGTGTATTTTTCCCCTAAGCCTTTGTAGTTATTGGTTTCGAGTATCAGACTTGCGACAATTTTGATGGTTTCTCAAGCATTCCTTAACTTCAAACTCCCATATCTCGCGAACAGATTGACGAACTCGGTTAATTCCTGTTGCTTCTGAAAGTAGAAAGTCGACCGATTACAATCGTGTGTGTACTTTTTCCCTAGGTCATTCCAGTTATTCATTTCTAGCATCAGAATTGCGAACATTCTGATGGTTTCTCAACCATTCCTTAACTTGAAACTCCCATATCTCGCGAACGGATTGACGAACTCGAGAAATTCCTGTTGCATGTGAAAGTAGAAACTCGCCCGATTGCAAAGGTATGTGTATTTTTCCCCTAAGCCTTTGTAGTTATTGGTTTCGAGTATCAGACTTGCGACAATTTTGATGGTTTCTCAAGCATTCCTTAACTTCAAACTCCAATATCTCGCGAACGGATTGACGAACTCGAGAAATTCCTATTGCATCTGAAAGTAGAAACTCGCCCGATTACAAAGGGATGTGCATTTTTCACCTAGGCCATGGTAGTTATTGGCTTCGAGTATCAGACTTCCGAAAATTGTGATGGTTTCTCAACCATTCCTTAAATTCAAACACCCACATCTCGCGAACGGATCGACGAAATCGAGAAATTCCTGTTGCATCTGAAAGTAGAAACTCGCCCCATTACAATGGTGTGTGTAATTTCCCCCTAGGCCATTCCAGTTATTGGTTTCGAGTATCAGACTTGCGAAAATTTTGATGGTTCCTCAACCATTCTTTAACTTCAAATTCCCATATCTCGCGAACGGATTGACGAACTCGAGAATTTCCTATTGCATCTGAAAGCAGATACTTGCCCGATTACAATGGTGTGTGTACTTTTCCCCTAGGTCATTCCAGTTATACGTTTCTAGCATCAGAATTGCGAAAATTTTGATCGTTTCTCAACCATTCCTTAACTTCAAACTCCCAAATCTCGCGAACGGATTGGCGAACTCGATTATTTCCTGTTGCATCTGAAAGTAGATACTTGCCCGATTACAATGGTGTGTGTACTTTTCCCCTAGGTCATTCCAGTTATACGTTTCTAGCATCAGAATTGCGAAAATTTTGATCGTTTCTCAACCATTCCTTAACTTCAAACTCCCATATCTCGCGAACGGATTGACGAGCTCGAGAAATTCCTGTTGCATCTGAAAGTATAAACCCGCCCGATTACAAAGGAATGTGCATTTTTCCCCTAGGCCATGGTAGTTATTGTCTTCGAGTATCAGACTTCCGAAAATTGTGATGGTTTCTCAACCATTCCTTAAATTCAAACACCCACATCTCGCGTACGGATTGACGAACTCGAGAAATTCCTGTTGCATCTGAAAGTAGAAACTCGCCCCATTACAATGGTGTGTGTAATTTTCCCTCAGGCCATTCCAGTTATTGGTTTCGAGTATCAGACTTGCGAAAATTTTGATGGTTCCTCAACCATTCCTTAACTTCAAACTCCCATATTTCGCGAACGGATTGACAAGCTAGAGAAATTCCTATTGCATCTGAAAGTATAAACTCGCCCGATTACAAAGGTATGTGTATTTTTCCCCTAAGCCTTTGTAGTTATTGGCATCGAGTACCAGACTTGCGACAATTTTGATGGTTTCTCAACCGTTCCTTAATTTCAAACTCCCGTATCTCGCGAACGGAATGACGAACGCGAGAAATTCCAGTTGCATCTAATAGCAGAAACTCGCCCGATTACAAAGGTATGTGTATTTTTGCCCTAGATCATAGTAGTTATTGGTTTCGAGTATCAGACCTACGAAAATTTTGATGGTTTCCCAACCATTCTTCAACTTTAAACTCCCATTTCTCGCGAACGGATTGGCGAACTCCTGAAATTCCTGTCGCCTCTGAAAGTAGATACATGCCCGAATACAATGGTGTGTGTACTTTTCCCCTAGGTCATTGCACTTATTCGTTTCTAGCATCAGAATTGCGAAAATTTTGATGGCTTCTCAACCATTCCTTAACTTCAAACTCCCATATCTTGCGAACGGATTGACGATCTCGAGAAATTCCTGTTGCATCTGAAAGTAGAAACTCGCCCGATTACAAAGGTACGTGTATTTTTGCCCTAGGCCATAGTAGTTATTGGTTTCTAGCATCAGAATTGCGAAAATTTTGATGGTTTCTCAACCATTCCTTAACTTCAAACTCCCATAGCTTGCGAACGGATTGACGAACTCGAGGAATTCCTGTTGCATCTGAAAGTAGAAACTCGCGCGATTGCAAAGGCATGTGTATTTTTCCCCTAAGCCTTTGTAGTTATTGGTTTCGAGTATCAGACTTGCGACAATTTTGATGGTTTCTCAAGCATTCCTTAACTTCAAACTCCCATATCTCGCGAACAGATTGACGAACTCGGTTAATTCCTGTTGCTTCTGAAAGTAGAAAGTCGACCGATTACAATCGTGTGTGTACTTTTTCCCTAGGTCATTCCAGTTATTCATTTCTAGCATCAGAATTGCGAACATTCTGATGGTTTCTCAACCATTCCTTAACTTGAAACTCCCATATCTCGCGAACGGATTGACGAACTCGAGAAATTCCTGTTGCATGTGAAAGTAGAAACTCGCCCGATTGCAAAGGTATGTGTATTTTTCCCCTAAGCCTTTGTAGTTATTGGTTTCGAGTATCAGACTTGCGACAATTTTGATGGTTTCTCAAGCATTCCTTAACTTCAAACTCCAATATCTCGCGAACGGATTGACGAACTCGAGAAATTCCTATTGCATCTGAAAGTAGAAACTCGCCCGATTACAAAGGGATGTGCATTTTTCACCTAGGCCATGGTAGTTATTGGCTTCGAGTATCAGACTTCCGAAAATTGTGATGGTTTCTCAACCATTCCTTAAATTCAAACACCCACATCTCGCGAACGGATCGACGAAATCGAGAAATTCCTGTTGCATCTGAAAGTAGAAACTCGCCCCATTACAATGGTGTGTGTAATTTCCCCCTAGGCCATTCCAGTTATTGGTTTCGAGTATCAGACTTGCGAAAATTTTGATGGTTCCTCAACCATTCTTTAACTTCAAATTCCCATATCTCGCGAACGGATTGACGAACTCGAGAATTTCCTATTGCATCTGAAAGCAGATACTTGCCCGATTACAATGGTGTGTGTACTTTTCCCCTAGGTCATTCCAGTTATACGTTTCTAGCATCAGAATTGCGAAAATTTTGATCGTTTCTCAACCATTCCTTAACTTCAAACTCCCAAATCTCGCGAACGGATTGGCGAACTCGATTATTTCCTGTTGCATCTGAAAGTAGATACTTGCCCGATTACAATGGTGTGTGTACTTTTCCCCTAGGTCATTCCAGTTATACGTTTCTAGCATCAGAATTGCGAAAATTTTGATCGTTTCTCAACCATTCCTTAACTTCAAACTCCCATATCTCGCGAACGGATTGACGAGCTCGAGAAATTCCTATTGCATCTGAAAGTAGAAACTCGCCCGATTACAATGGCATGTGAATTTTTCCCCTAGGCCATGGTGGTTATTGGTTTCGAGTGTCAGACTTGCGAAAATTGTGATGGTTTCTCAACCATTCCATAACTTCAAACTCCCATATCTCGCGAACGGATTGACGAACTCGAGAAATTCCTGTTGCATCTGAAAATAGAAGCTCGCCCGATTACAAGGGTATGTGTTCTTTTCCCCTAGGCCATTGTAGTTATTGGTTTCGAGTATCAGACTTGCGAAAATTTTGATGGTTTTTCAACCATTCCTTAACTTCAAACTCCCATATCTCACGATCGTATTGACGAACTCGAGAATTTCCTATTGCATCTGAAAGCAGAAACACGCCCGATTACAACGGTATATGTATTTTTCCCCTAGGCCATTGTAGTTATTGGTTTCGAGTATCAGACTTGCGAAAATTTTGATGGTTTTTCAACCATTCCTTAACTTCAAACTCCCATATCTCACGATCGTATTGACGAACTCGAGAATTTCCTATTGCATCTGAAAGCAGAAACACGCCCGATTACAACGGTATATGTATTTTTCCCCTAGGCCATTGTAGTTATTGGTTTCGAGTATCAGACTTGCGAAAATTTTGATGGTTTTTCAACCATTCCTTAACTTCCAACTCCCATATCTCACGATCGGATTGACGAACTCGAGAATTCCCTATTGCATCTGAAAGCAGAAATTCGCCCGATTACAACGGTATATGTATTTTTCCCCTAGGCCATTGTAGTTACTGGTTTCGAGTATCAGACTTGCGAAAATATTGATGGTTTCTCAACCATTCCTTAACTTCACACTTCCATATCTCGCGAACGCATTGACGAACTCGAGAAATTCCTATTGCATCTGAAAGCAGAAACTCGCCCGATTACAATGGTATGTGTACTTTTCCCCTAGGCCATTCCACATATTGGTTTCGAGTATAAGACTTGCGAAAATATTGATGGTTTCTCAACCATTCCTTAACTTCACACTTCCATATCTCGCGAACGGATGTACCAACTCGAGAATTTCCTATTGCATCTGAAAGCAGAAACTCGCCCGATTACAACGGTATATGTATTTTTCCCCTAGGCCATTCCAGTTATTGGTTTCGAGTATCAGACCAGCGAAAATTTTGATGGTTTCTCAACCATTCCTTAACTTCAAACTCCAATATCTCGCGAACGGATTGATGAACGCGAGAAATTCCTATTGCATCTGAAAGCAGAAACTCGCCCGATTACAACGGTATGTGTATTTTTGCCCTAGGCCATAGTAGTTATTGGTTTCGAGTATCAGACTTGCGAAAATTGTGATGGTTTCTCAACCATTCCTTAACTTCAAACTCCCATATCTCGCGAACGGATTGACGAACTCGGGAAATTCCTGTTGCATCTGAAAGTAGAAACTTGCCCGATTACTACGGTATGTGTATTTTTGCCCTAGGCCATAGTAGTTATTGGATTCGAGTATCAGACTTGCGAAAATTTTGATGGTTTCTCAAACATTCCTTAACTTCACACTTCCATATCTCGCCAACGGATTGACCAACTCGAGAATTTCCTATTGCATCTGAAAGCAGAAACTCGCCCGATTACAACGGTATATGTATTTTTCCCCTACGCCATAGTAGTTATTGGTTTCGAGTATCAGATTTGCGAAAATTTTGATGATTTCTCAACCATTCCTTAACTTCAAACTCTCATATCTCGCGAACGGATTGACGAGCACGAGAAATTCCGGTTGCATCTGGAAGAAGAAACTCTCCCGATTACAACGGTATGTGTATTTTTCCCCTAAGCCTTTGTAGTTATTGGTTTCGAGTATCTGACTTGCGAAAATTTTGATGGTTACTCAATTATTCCTTATCTTCAAACTCCCATATCTCGCGAAAGGATTGACGAACTGGATTATTTCCTGTTGCATCTGAAAGTAGAGAGTCGTCCGATTACAATGGTGTGTGTACTTTTCCCCTAGGTCATTCCAGTTATTCGTTTCTAGCATCAGAATTGCGAAAATTTTGATGGTTTCTCAACCATTCCTTAACTTCAAACTCCCATATCTCGCGAACGGATTGACGAACTCGAGAAGTTCCTATTGCATCTGAAAGTAGAAACTCGCCCGATTACAACGGTATGTGTATTTTTCCCCTAGGCCATAGTAGTTATTGGTTTCGAGTATCAGACTTGCGAAAATTTTTATGGTCCCTCAAGCATTCCTGAACTTCAAACGCCCTTATCTCGCGAACGGATTGACGAACTCGAGAAATTCCTATTGCATCTGAAAGTAGTAACTCGCCCGATTACAAAGGTATGTGCATTTTTCCCCCAGGCCATGGTAGTTACCGGCTTCGAGTATCAGACTTGCGAATATTGTGACGGTTTCTCAACCATTCCTTAACTTCAAACTCCCATATCTCGCGAACGGATTGACGAACTCGAGAAGTTCCTCTTGCATCTGAAACCAGAAACTTGCCCGATTACAGTGGTGTGTGTACTTTTCCCCTAGGCCGTTCCAGTTATTGGTTTCGAGTATCACACTTGCGTAAATTTTGATGGTTTCTCAACCATTCCTTAAATTCAAACTGCCATATCTTGCGAACGGATTGACGAGCTCGAGAAATTCCTGTTGCATCTGAATGTAGAAACTCGCCCGATTACAAAGGTATGTGTATCTTTCTCCTAGGCCTTAGTAGTTATTGGTTTCGAGTATCAGACTTGCGAAAATTTTTATGGTCCCTCAAGCATTCCTGAACTTCAAACGCCCTTATCTCGCGAACGGATTGACGAACTCGAGAAATTCCTATTGCATCTGAAAGTAGTAACTCGCCCGACTACAAAGGTATGTGCATTTTTCCCCTAGGCCATGGTAGTTATCGGCTTCGAGTATCAGACTTGCGAATATTGTGACGGTTTCTCAACCATTCCTTAACTTCAAACTCCCATATCTCGCGAACGGATTGACGAACTCGAGAAGTTCCTATTGCATCTGAAAGTAGAAACTCGCCCGATTACAACGGTATGTGTATTTTTCCCCTAGGCCATAGTAGTTATTGGTTTCGAGTATCAGACTTGCGAAAATTTTTATGGTCCCTCAAGCATTCCTGAACTTCAAACGCCCTTATCTCGCGAACGGATTGACGAACTCGAGAAATTCCTATTGCATCTGAAAGTAGTAACTCGCCCGACTACAAAGGTATGTGCATTTTTCCCCTAGGCCATGGTAGTTATCGGCTTCGAGTATCAGACTTGCGAATATTGTGACGGTTTCTCAACCATTCCTTAACTTCAAACTCCCATATCTCGCGAACGGATTGACGAACTCGAGAAATTCCTGTTGCATCTGAAAGCAGAAACTCGCCCGATTACAAAGGTATGTGTATTTTTTGCCTTGGCCATAGTAGTTATTGATTTCGAGTATCAGACTTCCGAAAATTTTGATGGTTTCTCAACCATTCCTTAACTTCAAACTGCCATATCTTGCGAACGGATTGACGAGCTCGAGAAATTCCTGTTGCATCTGAATGTAGAAACTCGCCCGATTACAAAGGTATGTGTATCTTTCTCCTAGGCCTTTGTAGTTATTGGTTTCGAGTAGCAGACCTGCGAAAACTTTGATGGTTTCTCAAGCATTCCTTAACTTCAAACTCCCATATCTCGCGAACGGATTAACGAACTCGAAAAATTCCTGTTGCATCTGAAAGTAGAAACTCGCCCGATTACAAAGGTATGTGTATCTTTCTCCTAGGCCTTTGTAGTTATTGGTTTCGAGTAGCAGACTTGCGACAATTTTGATGGTTTCTCAACCGTTCCTTAATTTCAAACCCCCATGTCTCGCGAACGGATTTGCGAACTCGGGAAATTCCTGTTGCACTTGAAACTAGAAACTGCCCCGATTACAAAGGTGTGTGTACTTTTCCCCTAGGCCGTTCCAGTTATTGGTTTCGAGTATCAGACTTGCGAAAATTTTTATGGTTTCTCAAGCATTCCTTAGCTTCAAACTCCCATATCTCGCGAACGCATCGACGAACTCGAGAAATTGCTATTGCATCTGAAAGTAGAAACTCGCCCGATTACAAAGGTATGTGTATCTTTCTCCTAGGCCTTAGTAGTTATTGGTTTCGAGTATCAGACTTGCGAATGTTTTGATGGTTTCTCAACCATTCCTTAACTCCAATCTCCCATATCTCGCGAACGGATTGACGAATCCGAAAAATTTCTGTTGCATCTGAAAATAGAAACTCGTCCGATTACAACGGTATGTGTATTTTTCCCCTAGGCCATTGTAGTTACTGGTTTCGAGTATCAGACTTGCGAAAATATTGATGGTTTCTCAACCATTCCTTAACTTCAAACTCCCATATCTCGCGAGCGGATTGACAAAACCGAAAAACTTCTGTTGCATCTGAAAGTAGAAACTCTCCCGATTACAACGGTATGTGTATCTTTCCCCTAGGTCATTGTAGTTATTGGTTTCGAGTATCAGACTTGCGAATATTTAGATGGATTCTCAACCATTCCTTAACTTCAAACTCCCATATCTCGCGAACGGATTGACGAACTCGAGAAATTCCTGTTGCATCTGATGGCAGAAGACGCCCGATTACAACGGTATGTGTATTTTTGCCCTAGGCAATAGTAGTCATTGGTTTCGAGTATCAGACTTGCAAAAATTTTGATGATTTCTCAACCATTCCTTAACTTCAAACTCCCATATCTCGCGAACGGATTACCAACTCGAGAAATTCCAGTTGCATCTGAAAGCATAATCTCGCCCGATTACAATGGTATGTGTATTTTTGACCTAGGCCATAGCAGTTATTGGTGTCAGCTATCAGACTTCCGAAAATTTTGATGGTTTCTCAACCATTCCTTAACTTCAAACTCCCATATCTCGCGAACGGATTGACGAACTCGAGAAATTACTGTTGCATCTGAAAGTAGAAACTCGCCCGATTACATTGGGGTGTGTACTTTTCCCCTAGGCCATTGTAGTTATTGGTTTCGCGTATCAGACTTGCGAAAATTTTTACAGTTTCTCAACCATACCTTAACTTCAATCTCCCATTTCTCGCGAACGGATTGACCAACTCGAGAAATTCCTGTTGCATCTGAAAGTAGAAACTCGCATGATTACAAAGGTGTGTGTACTTTTCCCCTAGGCCATTCCAGTTATTGGTTTCGAGTATCAGACTTGCGAAAATTTTGAGGGTTTCCCAACCATTCCTTAACTTCAAAATCCCATATCTCGCGAACGGAATGACGAACTCGAAAAGTTCCTGTTGCATCTAATAGTAGGAACTCGCCCGATTACAATGGTGTGTGTACTTTTCCCCTAGGCCATTCCAGTTATTGGTTTCGAGTATCAGACCAGCGAAAATTTTGATGGTTTCTCAAGCATTCCTAACCTTCAAACTCTCATATCTCGCGAACGGAATGACGAACTCGAGAAATTCCTGTTGCATCTGAAAGTGGAAACTCGCCCGATTACAAAGGTGTGTGTACTTTTCCCCTAGGTCATTGTAGTTATTGGTTTCTAGCGTCAGAATTGCGAAAATTTCGATGGTTTCTCAACCATTCCTTAAATTCAAACTCCCATATCGCGCGAACGGATTGACGAACTCGAGAAATTCCTGTTGCATCTGAAAGCAGAAACTCGCCCGATTACAATGGTGTTTGTATTTTTCCCCTAGGCCATTGTAGTTATTGGTTTCGCGTATCAGACTTGCGAAAATTTTTACAGTTTCTCAACCATACCTTAACTTCAATCTCCCATTTCTCGCGAACGGATTGAAATTCCTGTTGCATCTGATAGTAGAAACTCGCATGATTACAATGGTGTGTGTACTTTTCCCCTAGGCCATTCCAGTTATTCGTTTCTAGCATCAGAATTTGCGAAAATCTTGATTCTTTCCCAACCATTCCTTAACTTCAAAATCCCATATCTCGCGAACGGAATGACGAACTCGAGAAATTCCTGTTGCATCTAATAGTAGGAACTCGCCCGATTACAATGGTGTGTGTACTTTTCTCCTAGGCCATTCCAGTTATTCGTTTCTAGCCTCAGAATTGCGAAAATCTTGATTGTTTCTCAACCATTCCTTAACTTCAAAATCCCATATCTCGCGAACGGAATGACGAACTCGAGAAATTCCTGTTGCATCTAATAGTAGGAACTCGCCCGATTACAATGGTGTGTGTACTTTTCTCCTAGGCCATTCCAGTTATTGGATTCGAGTATCAGAGCAGCAAAAATTTTGATGGTTTCTCAAGCATTCCTAACCTTCAAACTCTCATATCTCGCGAACGGAATGACGAACTCGAGAAATTCCTGTTGCATCTGAAAGTAGAAACTCGCCCGATTACAAAGGTGTGTGTACTTTTCCCCTAGGTCATTGTGGTTATTGGTTTCTAGCGTCAGAATTGCGAAAATCTTGATGTTTTCTCAAACATTCCTTAACTTCAAACTCCCATATCTCGCGAACGGAATGACGAACTCGAGAAATTCCTGTTGCATCTGAAAGTGGAGACTCGCCCGATTACAAAGGTATGTGCATTTTTCCCCTAGGCCTTTGTAGTTATTGGTTTCGAGTATCAGACTTTCGAAAATTTTGATGGTTCCCCAACCATTCCTTAAATTCAAACTCCCATATCTCGCGAACGGATTGACGAACTCGAGAAATTCCTGTTGCTTCTGAAAGTAGAAACTCGCCCGATTACAATGGTGTGTGTACTTTTCCCCTAGGCCATTCCAGTTATTGGTTTCGAGTATCAGACTTGCGAAAATGTTGATGGTTTCTCAACCATTCCTTAACTTCAAACTCCCATATCGCGCGAACGGATTGACGAACTCGAGAAATTCCTGTTGCATCTGAAAGCAGAAACTCGCCCGATTACAATGGTGTTTGTATTTTTCCCCTAGGCCATTGTAGTTATTGGTTTCGCGTATCAGACTTGCGAAAATTTTTACAGTTTCTCAACCATTCCTTAACTTCAATCTCCCATTTCTCGCGAACGGATTGACCAACTCGAGAAATTCCTGTTGCATCTGATAGTAGAAACTCGCATGATTACAATGGTGTGTGTACTTTTCCCCTAGGCCATTGCAGTTATTCGTTTCTAGCATCAGAATTGCGAAAATCTTGATTGTTTGTCAACCATTCCTTAACTTCAAAATCCCATATCTCGCGAACGGAATGACGAACTCGAGAAATTCCTGTTGCATCTAATAGTAGGAACTCGCCCGATTACAATGGTGTGTGTACTTTTCTCCTAGGCCATTCCAGTTATTGGTTTCGAGTATCAGAGCAGCGAAAATTTTGATGGTTTCTCTAGCATTCCTAACCATCAAACTCTCATATCTCGCGAACGGAATGACGAACTCGAGAAATTCCTGTTGCTTCTGAAAGTGGAAACTCGCCCGATTACAAAGGTGTGTGTACTTTTCCCCTAGGTCATTGTAGTTATTGGTTTCTAGCGTCAGAATTGCGAAAATCTTGATGGTTTCTCAACAATTCCTTAACTTCAAACTCCCATATCTCGCGAACGGAATGACGAACTCGAGAAATTCCTGTTGCATCTGAAAGTGGAGACTCGCCCGATTACAAAGGTGTGTGCATTTTTCCCCCTCGCCTTTGTAGTTATTGGTTTCGAGTATCAGACTTTCGAAAATTTTGATGGTTTCTCAAGCATTCCTTAACTTCAAACTCCCATATCTCGCGAACGGAATGACGAATTCGAGAAATTCCTATTGCATCTGAAAGTGGAAACTCGCCCAATTACAAAGGTGTGTGCATTTTCCCCTAGGCCTTTGTAGTTATTGGTTTCGAGTATCAGACTTGCGAACATTTTGATGGTTCCCCAACCATTCCTTAAATTCAAACTCCCATATCTCGCGAACGGATTGACGAACTCGAGAAATTCCTGTTGCTTCTGAAAGTAGAAACTCGCCCGATTACAATGGTGTGTGTACTTTTCCCCTAGGCCATTCCAGTTATTGGTTTCGAGTATCAGACTTGCGAAAATGTTGATGGTTTCTCAACCATTCCTTAACTTCAAACTCCCATATGTCGCGAACGGATTGACGAACCCGAGAAATTCCTGTTGCATCTGAGAGTGGAAACTCGCCCGATTACAAAGGTATGTGCATTTTCCACCTAGGCCATTGTAGTTATTGCTTTCGAGTATCAGACTTGCGAAAATTTTGATGGTTCCTCAACCATTCCTTAACTGCAAACTCCCATATCTCGCGAACGGATAGACGAACTCGAGAAATACCTGTTGCATCTGAAAGCAGAGACTCGCCCGATTAGAATGGTGTGTGTACTTTTCCCCTAGGCCATACCAGTTATTCGTTTCTAGCATCAGAATTGCGAAAATTTCGATGGTTTCTCAGCCATTCCTTAACTTCAAACTCCCACATCTCGTGAACGGATTGACGAACTCGAGAAATTCCTGTTGCGTCTGAAAGTGGAAATTCGCCCGATTACAAAGGTATGTGTATTTTTCCTCTAGGCCTTTGTAGTTATTGGTTTCGAGTATCAGACTTGCGAAAATTTTGATGGTTTCTCAACCATTCCTTAACTTCAAACTCCCACGTCTCGCGAACGGACTGACGAACTCGAGAAATTCCTGTTGCATCTGAAATTAGAAACTCGCCCGATTAGAAAGCTATGTGTGTTTTTCCCCTAGGCCTCTGTAGTTATTGGTTTCGAGTATCAGACTTGCGAAAATTTTGAGGGTTTCCCAACCACTCCTTAACTTCAAACTCCCATTTCTCGCGAACGGGTTGACGAACTCGAGAAATTCCTGTTGCATCTGAAATTAGAAACTCGCCCGATTAGAAAGATATGTGTGTTTTTCCCCTAGGCCTTTGTAGTTATTGGTTTCGAGTATCAGACTTGCGAAAATTTTGAGGGTTTCCCAACCATTCCTTAACTTCAAAATCCCATATCTCGCGAACGGAATGACGAACTCGAAAAGTTCCTGTTGCATCTAATAGTAGGAACTCGCCCGATTACAATGGTGTGTGTACTTTTCCCCTAGGCCATTCCAGTTATTGGTTTCGAGTATCAGACCAGCGAAAATTTTGATGGTTTCTCAAGCATTCCTAACCTTCAAACTCTCATATCTCGCGAACGGAATGACGAACTCGAGAAATTCCTGTTGCATCTGAAAGTGGAAACTCGCCCGATTACAAAGGTGTGTGTACTTTTCCCCTAGGTCATTGTAGTTATTGGTTTCTAGCGTCAGAATTGCGAAAATTTCGATGGTTTCTCAACCATTCCTTAAATTCAAACTCCCATATCGCGCGAACGGATTGACGAACTCGAGAAATTCCTGTTGCATCTGAAAGCAGAAACTCGCCCGATTACAATGGTGTTTGTATTTTTCCCCTAGGCCATTGTAGTTATTGGTTTCGCGTATCAGACTTGCGAAAATTTTTACAGTTTCTCAACCATACCTTAACTTCAATCTCCCATTTCTCGCGAACGGATTGACCAACTCGAGAAATTCCTGTTGCATCTGATAGTAGAAACTCGCATGATTGCAATGGTGTGTGTACTTTTCCCCTAGGCCATTCCAGTTATTCGTTTCTAGCATCAGAATTTGCGAAAATCTTGATTCTTTCCCAACCATTCCTTAACTTCAAAATCCCATATCTCGCGAACGGAATGACGAACTCGAGAAATTCCTGTTGCATCTAATAGTAGGAACTCGCCCGATTACAATGGTGTGTGTACTTTTCTCCTAGGCCATTCCAGTTATTCGTTTCTAGCATCAGAATTGCGAAAATCTTGATTGTTTCTCAACCATTCCTTAACTTCAAAATCCCATATCTCGCGAACGGAATGACGAACTCGAGAAATTCCTGTTGCATCTAATAGTAGGAACTCGCCCGATTACAATGGTGTGTGTACTTTTCTCCTAGGCCATTCCAGTTATTGGTTTCGAGTATCAGAGCAGCAAAAATTTTGATGGTTTCTCAAGCATTCCTAACCTTCAAACTCTCATATCTCGCGAACGGAATGACGAACTCGAGAAATTCCTGTTGCATCTGAAAGTAGAAACTCGCCCGATTACAAAGGTGTGTGTACTTTTCCCCTAGGTCATTGTGGTTATTGGTTTCTAGCGTCAGAATTGCGAAAATCTTGATGGTTTCTCAACCATTCCTTAACTTCAAACTCCCATATCTCGCGAACGGAATGACGAACTCGAGAAATTCCTGTTGCATCTGAAAGTGGAGACTCGCCCGATTACAAAGGTATGTGCATTTTTCCCCTAGGCCTTTGTAGTTATTGGTTTCGAGTATCAGACTTTCGAAAATTTTGATGGTTCCACAACCATTCCTTAAATTCAAACTCCCATATCTCGCGAACGGATTGACGAACTCGAGAAATTCCTGTTGCTTCTGAAAGTAGAAACTCGCCCGATTACAATGGTGTGTGTACTTTTCCCCTAGGCCATTCCAGTTATTGGTTTCGAGTATCAGACTTGCGAAAATGTTGATGGTTTCTCAACCATTCCTTAACTTCAAACTCCCATATCGCGCGAACGGATTGACGAACTCGAGAAATTCCTGTTGCATCTGAAAGCAGAAACTCGCCCGATTACAATGGTGTTTGTATTTTTCCCCTAGGCCATTGTAGTTATTGGTTTCGCGTATCAGACTTGCGAAAATTTTTACAGTTTCTCAACCATTCCTTAACTTCAATCTCCCATTTCTCGCGAACGGATTGACCAACTCGAGAAATTCCTGTTGCATCTGATAGTAGAAACTCGCATGATTACAATGGTGTGTGTACTTTTCCCCTAGGCCATTGCAGTTATTCGTTTCTAGCATCAGAATTGCGAAAATCTTGATTGTTTGTCAACCATTCCTTAACTTCAAAATCCCATATCTCGCGAACGGAATGACGAACTCGAGAAATTCCTGTTGCATCTAATAGTAGGAACTCGCCCGATTACAATGGTGTGTGTACTTTTCTCCTAGGCCATTCCAGTTATTGGTTTCGAGTATCGGAGCAGCGAAAATTTTGATGGTTTCTCTAGCATTCCTAACCATCAAACTCTCATATCTCGCGAACGGAATGACGAACTCGAGAAATTCCTGTTGCTTCTGAAAGTGGAAACTCGCCCGATTACAAAGGTGTGTGTACTTTTCCCCTAGGTCATTGTAGTTATTGGTTTCTAGCGTCAGAATTGCGAAAATCTTGATGGTTTCTAAACAATTCCTTAACTTCAAACTCCCATATCTCGCGAACGGAATGACGAACTCGAGAAATTCCTGTTGCATCTGAAAGTGGAGACTCGCCCGATTACAAAGGTGTGTGCATTTTTCCCCCTCGCCTTTGTAGTTATTGGTTTCGAGTATCAGACTTTCGAAAATTTTGATGGTTTCTCAAGCATTCCTTAACTTCAAACTCCCATATCTCGCGAACGGAATGACGAATTCGAGAAATTCCTATTGCATCTGAAAGTGGAAACTCGCCCAATTACAAAGGTGTGTGCATTTTCCCCTAGGCCTTTGTAGTTATTGGTTTCGAGTATCAGACTTGCGAACATTTTGATGGTTCCCCAACCATTCCTTAAATTCAAACTCCCATATCTCGCGAACGGATTGACGAACTCGAGAAATTCCTGTTGCTTCTGAAAGTAGAAACTCGCCCGATTACAATGGTGTGTGTACTTTTCCCCTAGGCCATTCCAGTTATTGGTTTCGAGTATCAGACTTGCGAAAATGTTGATGGTTTCTCAACCATTCCTTAACTTCAAACTCCCATATCTCGCGAACGGATTGACGAACCCGAGAAATTCCTGTTGCATCTGAAAGTGGAAACTCGCCCGATTACAAAGTTATGTGCATTTTTCCCTTGGCCTTTGTAGTTATTGGTTTCGTGTATCAGACTTTCGAAAATTTTGGTGGTTTCTCAAGCATTCCTTAAGTTCAAACTCCCATATCTCGCGAACGGATTGACGAACTCAAGAAATTCCTGTTTCATCTGAAAGTAGAAACACGCCCGATTACAATGATATGTGTGTTTTTCACCTAGGCCGTTGTAGTTATTGGTTTCGAGTATCAGACTTGCGAATATTTTGATAGTTTCTCAGCCATTCCTTAACTTCAAACTCCTATTTCTCGCGAACGGATTGACGAACTCGAGAAATTTCTGTTGCACCTGGAAGCAGAAAATCGCCCGATTACAATGGTGTGTGTACTTTTCCCGTAGGTCATTCCAGTTTTTGGTTTCGAGTATCAGACTTGCGAAAATTTTGATGGTTGCTCAACCAATCCTTAAATTCAAACTCCCATATCTCGCGAACGGATTGACGAACTCGAGAAATTCCTGTTGCATCTGAAAGTGGAAACTCGCCCGATTACAAAGGTATGTGTATTTTTCTCCTAGGCCTTTGTAGTTATTGGTTTCGAGTATCAGACTTGCGAAAATGTTGATGGTTTCTCAACCATTCCTTAATTTCAAACTCCCATATCTCATGGACGGATTGACGAACTCGAGAAATTCCTGTTGCATCTGAAAGCAGAAACTCGCCCGATTACAATGGTGTGTGTACTTTTCCCCTAGGTCATTCCAGTTATTGGAGTCGAGTATCAGACTTGTGAAAACGTTGATGGTTTCTCAACCATTCCTTAACTTCAAACTTCTATATCTCGCGAACGGATTGACGAACTCGAGCAATTCCTGTTGCATCTGAGAGTGGAAACCGGCCCGATTACATAGGTATGTGTATTTTTCCCCTAGGCCTTGGTAGTTATTGGTGTCGAGTATCAGACTTGCGAAAATTTTGATGGTTCCTCAACCATTCCTTAATTTCAAACTCCCATATCTCGCGAACGGATTGACGAACTCGAGAAATTCCTGTTGCATCTGAAAGCAGAAACTCGACCGATTACAACGGTATGTGTGTTTTTCACCTAGGCCTTTGTAGTTATTGGTTTCGGGTATCAGACTTGCGAAAATTTTGATAGTTTCTCAGCCATTCCTTAACTTCAAACTCCCATTTCTCGCGAACGGATTGACGAACTCGAGAAATTCCTGTTGCATCTGAAAGTAGAAACATGCCCGATTACAAAGGTGTGTGTACTTTTCCCCTAGGCCATTCCAGTTATTGGTTTCGAGTATCAGACTTGCGAAAATGTTGATGGTTTCTCAACCATTCCTTAACTTCAAACTCCCATATCTCGCGAACGGATTGACGAACCCGAGAAATTCCTGTTGCATCTGAGAGTGGAAACTCGCCCGATTACAAAGGTATGTGCATTTTTCCCCTAGGCCTTTGTAGTTATTGGTTTCGAGTATCAGACTTGCGAAAATTTTGATTGTTTCTCAAGCATTCCTTAACTTCAAACTCCCATATCACGCGAACGGTGTGACGAACTCGAGAAATTCTTGTTGCATCTGAAAGCAGAAACTCGCCCGATTACAAAGGTATGTGTATTTTTCCCCTAGGCCTTTGTAGTTATTGGTTTCGTGTATCAGACTTTCGAAAATTTTGATGGTTTCTTAAGCATTCCTTATCTTCAAACTCCCATATCTCGCGAACGGATTAACGAACTCGAGAAATTCCTGTTGCATCTGAATGTAGAAACTCGCCCGATTACAATGATATGTGTGTTTTTCCCCTAGGCCATTCCAGTTATTGGTTTCGAGTATCAGACCAGCGAAAATTTTGATGGTTTCTCAACCATTCCTTAACTTCAAACTCCCATATCTCGCGAACGGATTGACGAACTCGAGAAATTCCTGTTGCATCTGAAAGTAGAAACTCGCCCGATTACAATGGTGTGTGTACTTTTCCCCTAGGCCATTCCAGTTATTGGTTTCATTAACGTCTTCACGCTCTCACACGCCTTACAAAAATCTTGTTTTCTACTTGTTCTCACATCTTAAATAATTATTCTAAGTTCGCAGCCAATTAGCTCGGCGTTACTCGTGGTAAGTGATACTTCGTCGCGAGTAATACCGATTACCAGGTCTCACCACGTGGTGGTTGCTGCGAGCGGAGACCCGGAGAGAGATAGATGGAATCAAAGTTTCATCGATCTCCCTCGACACGCGATACAAACGAAGATACTAAACCAAAGAGATGGAAAGAATCAATTTTCCTTCGATCTCCTTGTTTAGTTCTGCCAAGCAATTACATTATGGACAAATTAGGCAAAATTGGGAAAGACGCGACACGAACCGTGCAGTTGGTCCTACTAGGTCTATCCCGTTTCCCCTCCGTGGTTCCGATTCCAGAGAAAACGAACGACGCCTACCACTCCCCTAGAGGAGTGCCCCGTTTCTCGATCTTTACGACGAGAGGGTCTTATTTTGGAGACTTTCGCAGGGACCGGCAAAAATGCCTGCTCCTGTGGTCGCAACATGCCCCCTCTGGAAGCGGACACACCGAAGGAGACGGCGATAGACCGTTCGGACTACTTACACGGCCGGCCACTTGCTTGTACAAGAAGCAGTGGTGACCGGACCGAGGAACGAGGAAGCGAGCAAAATTAAGCTAAAGATTGGATAATTGCTTGGCAGATCACAGCCTTAAAACTAACTTATTCTAACTGCAGAGATGGACGGAATCAATGTTCCTTTGATCTCCTCGTTTAATTCTCCCGAGCAATTACATTATGGAAAAATTAGGCGAAATTGGGAAATACGCGACACGAACCGTGGAGTTGCTCCTACTAGGTCGGTCCCGTTTCCCCTCAGTGGGCCCGATTAAAGAGGAAATGCACGACGCCGTCCACTCATATAGAGTGCCCCGTTTCTCCCAACTCCGCGTCAGGAACCACGCAAAGCGTGGACCTGACTCACGGAGGATGACAAAGAGAGGGTCTTGTGGCACAAGGACTTCCGCAGGGACCGGTGCGAACACCTGCCCCTGTGTTCGCAGCATATTCTCTCTCAAAGTGGACGCACCAGAAGAGACAGCGATCGAGCGTTCGGTCCATCTCCACGGCCGGTCACTTGCTTATGCAACAAGCAGAGGTGGCCGGACTGAGATACGAGCAAGCGAGTAAAAAGAAGTTAAAGATTGGATAATTGCTCGGCAGATCACAGATACTCGTACATGGTAACCTTAAAACTAACTTAGTCTATACTTAGAATTAACAGTCCCGCGGAGGATGCAATACATCAGTCCTCTTCGTTCTTCGTTCTTCGTTTTCCGATACATCTAAGAGAATGTATCTAAGAGAAACCTAAGAGAAACCTAAAGTCATGGCATAATAGAAAATAGAAATGAATTTGGTTAGTGGAAAAAAATAAACATGTCAAAACAAGTAGAAATTAAAATCAGAGTACAAATGAAATGAATTAGACAAAGAAACAGTTAGAAAAAAAAAGAAAGGATTGAGAGGGTGGTCGCCAGTACTGACCACCGCTTACCGGCGGCCATTACCGGTTACCATGGTGAGGGGTCCCCCTTCCATAAACCTAAAACGAAGAGATGCGTCCACCTCGGAGGCTTCGGGAACAATGAAATTTTAAACAACCGGGGTCTCCTTATATACCCTCCCCAAGGTGACTTACCGTTTCTTCCATTGTCTTTGTTCGATCTAATCGTAATTTTCGAAGGCGAACGGTTTCGGTGAATGTTTGTTCATTTCCGCGATTGTTACTAACATTTATACATGTTCCCAATATTGATCGAACAATGTGCATCTTATTTATGTATTGCAATTAATTAAGAAACTTATAGAAATTGATTTTGGTCGAGACTCGATGTTAAAACGTGTTTCGTAAAGTTTTTAAGCATGGAAAGTATACTTATCTGTAATGTCGGTAAATTATGCATGTGGCGCTATCTATTGGTGGAAATAACAACAATTCCTCGATAAACTTGAGCGTTTCTCCGCCAGGTGTTTTCACACCTTAAGTGTAGTTTACCTATTCTCTAGTAGATGGCAATCCACTTCATTGCCGTGTGACATATGTGTGTCACTGAGCGTTCGGAATATACATGCATATATACAAACTATTTTTTCGATATGTAGAGAAATATTCATTTATTTTATCGCACGGTTACTTCGATTGTCTTTGTTCGATCTAACAAATATTTCCAGAAAGTAATGACTTTCAAGCCATTATTTATACTAGAACATTGTTAATAATTGTCTAAAGTATGGTCCTATGGCGGTTGTTAATAAATATGATAAATAAACATCGAGATATTGCAAAATCTGCGAAGACGAACGGTTTCGGTAAATGTTTGTTTATTTCCGCGATTGTTACTAACATTTATGCATGTTCTCAATATTAATTGAACAATGTGCATCTTATTTATGCATTAAAAATGATTAAGTAACTTACAGAAATTGTTTTTGATCGAGATTTATAGTAAAACGTGTGGAGGAAAGTTTTAAAGCATGGAAAGTAACAATTGTTAATTAGATTCATTAATTTAATATTTGTTTAATTTTTATAATTTACACAATACGCGTAGAAGTTTCATTTTTTACTCCAAAGCGGCGAAATTCAATTAATCGCTTTTCTGAATAGAACAATCTTCGCGATGATCGATACGTGTAGCCTTGAGAATGTCGGCTGCACCTCAATGAAAAATTCCTTCCTGAACAAAGAATATTTCAACGAAATGATATTTTAAACCATTATTTATACTAGGAAATTGTTAATAATGGTTTAATCTACAATCCTACGACGATTGTTAATAAATATGATAAATGAACGTCAGGATATTGCGAAATCTGGGAAGGCGAATTGCTTTAGCGAATGTTTATGTCTCTAGGCGATTGTTAGAAACATTTTTCCACGTTCCGAACTTTTATGTTACAGTATGTGAATTAAATTTTATCGGAAAATTTAACGAAGAGTTTGGTATACATATATTTCTCCATTTTTTATGAAAATTAACATTTGTAAACTAATTAATGGTTGGCACTGTAAAAGTTGGGAATATGAATGTTACAAAATGCATTTTCTTTTGCATTGTAAATGAATAATTTGCTTATAAAGATTAATTTAGGTTGCAAATCGAGAAATATATGAATATCAATATTTTGCTTTCATTTTCGAAATCAATTAATTTCTGAAAACTAACTAATGATTTATGATACCTAAATAAGATGCATATTGTTCGATCAATATTGGGAACATGCATAAATGTTAATAACAATCGCGGAAATGAACAAACATTAACCGAAACCGTCCGCCTTCGAAGATTTCGCAATATCTCGATGTTTATTTATCATATTTATTATCAACCGTCGTAGGAGTGTAGATTAAACAATTATTTACAATGTTCTAGTATAAATAATGGCTTAAAATATCATTTCGTTGAAATATTCTTCGTTCGCGAAGGAATTTTTCGCTGAGATCCAACTGACATTTTCAAGGCTACAGGTATCGATTATCGATTCACAAGTCTTCATCGCGATGATTTTTCTATCTAAAAAAGCGATTAATTGAATTTCGGCACTTTTATGTAAAAAACACAACTTCTACGCGTATTGTGTAAATTATAAGAATTAAACAAATGTTAACTTAATGCATTTAATGAACAATTGTTACTTTCCATGCTTAAAAACTTTACGAAACACGTTTTAACATCGAGTCTCGACCAAAATCAATTTCTATAAGTTTCTTAATTAATTGCAATACATAAATAAGATGCACATTGTTCGATCAATATTGGGAACATGTATAAATGTTAGTAACAATCGCGGAAATGAACAAACATTCACCGAAACCGTTCGCCTTCGAAAATTACGATTAGATCGAACAAAGACAATGGAAGAACCGGTAAGTGACCTTACGGAGGGTATATAAGGAGCCCCCGGTTGTTTAAAATTTCATTCTTCCTGGAGCCTCGGAGGTGGATGGATCTCTTCGTTTTAGGTTTATGGAAGGGGGACCCCCACTGTAGAGGCTTGCAGCTGCGGTTTATGGCGGGACCGTGCTTCGAGTTTGTTAGAGAAATTGTCCACATGGCTACGGCACGGGCCTGTCACCGAAGGTCAGTTTATTTGTTGTTCGACTCGAGGCACGGAGCAAGTGATAGCTATTTCCCGTCATAAACCACTGCAGGCACTTAGACAGGGACCCTCCGCATCGCCTGGCACGCGAGGCCCTAGCGCCGTTTGTTGCATCATTCAAGATGCTGGAAAATTTAGCCCAGGCCTGCGGGGGTTTGGACACCCTGTCTACGTCGCGACGCCCCCACCTAAGCCCCATAGCGATGGGCATGTCCTAGATTCGGCGGGACTAGGACCCGTCGTAATTGGTCAGGCATTCGTCGCCACCCACCCTTAATTCAAGGGAGTAGGGCGAACCGAGGCGACGTTTGCACTGACCCGAGAAATCTTAGATTAGTTGCACAGAATACCACCAAGACAATAGAACCAAGGGTCGACGACGAGTGTACAGAGTATCGCCAAGGGCTTACAACCAAGGCGTACAGAGTACAGCTAAGAGATCACGGTTAGAGTTTTGGCCTGAACGCACGGATTGACGTGTGAAGCTTCCGGCGTTAGTTCCCACAAAGAACTTGCACTCCTCGAGGGAATTACCAGCAATCCCTCGAGCCTCCACGGAATCTTGGACCTTCGAGGAAGTTCGGCGGCCGACTTGTGCATCCAGTGAGGCGCCGTGTGTGAGGACAACGCTCAACACCCCCCTGGACGTGAGAGCAGCAAGCGGCGGAGACCTCGAAGGCGGCATTACAACCTCCATCGGTCCAGCCTAGTGGACAACGATCAACAACAGTTAGTCCTTCCAACGGGAAGGTGGTCCTTCGAGTCATCTATAGTCGGCACCCATCGTGCAAACACATTCAATGCTCGAAAGATCCTCGAGATCTACCACGAGCAGCTACATTTTGGTCCGTACGAGCCGGATCTGAACCAGCGACCTATGGTCCCACGAGCTGGATAATCCAGCTACATTCTGGTGTTGAGCCGGATCATCCAGCAACATCGGTCCTTCAGAGAGGACCAGCCAGAAAGCAGCCACTGTGTCCGTACGAGTCGGACAGTCGGCTGGAATCTACAGTCACGAAGCATTTTGGGCTCCGTGCAACGTGCACGTCGGCTTGTACATCCAGCAAGGCGCTGTGCGTGAGGACAACGCTCACCACCCCCCTGGACGTGAAGGCAGCAAGCGACGGGCATCATCGAGGGTTGCTACACCCAAAACTTGGACCACAGCGACGAGGAGACAACCGAAGGGGGCAGCATCCAGGACGGCATCAGCCCTAGGATCCGGACAGCACGAACAACGAGTATTCTGCAGGACGATCTACGGAAGCCGCCTGAAGCCGCCAATCCACTCCTCTTGTCCGTGAGTCACTTATTGTTTCAATCTGTGTGTTGATCGTGTAAAGATGGAGTCCGTAAAATCACTTGTTCTCGAACGAAGGCATGTGAAGTCTAGGTTGACCAGTTTCGGAAAGTTTGTCGAGTCAGCAGATGTTCGCGCAAATTTAGCCGTTTTCGAAAAACGCGTTCAGTCGAATCAGTGCCTTCTCGAGAAATTTGAGTCTATACAATCGCAGATAGACACGTCCTTAATGGACACCCCGCAAGCGGAAGCACAGGTAGACGAGCGCGAGCAGTTTGAGGAGAAATACTACAGTATTATGGTCGCCGCCGAAAAACGAATAATAGAGGTTCGCGGTCAAGCGGCGCCTAGCACGGCGTCGGCCACCTCCGACAGACAGGTACCGTCCGATCCTCATCCGGCGGCGCAGTTACCTGTCGTACAATTGCCAATCTTTACCGGAGATTGTGGGCAATGGATTCGGTTTCGGGACACCTTTCTCTCCTTAGTCCACAGTTCGGACAAGTTGTCTGCTATTGACCGTTTCAACTACCTGACGACTTCGTTATCGGGTGCTGCGGCACGAACAATTGAATCATTTAGCGTGTCAGCAGCCAATTATGAATTAGCTTGGGCGCGGCTTAGGGAAAAATACGACGACCCTAGGCTATTAGTGAACCATCATATTCAGTCCCTCCTAGAGATCGAACCGACTAGGCGACAGGATGGTAAATCACTCAGTGAGTTCGCGGATAGGGCAGTTAACAACATGCGTGCTCTCGGGTCACTGTTGGAGCCCGCGGGCCACCTTGATGCTGTTGTTAATGCGGCACTCGCGAAAAGGTTAGATGTAGATTCCCGTGATGAATGGGAGAGGCGAGCCATGGGTTCGAAGACGCTGCCCACGTTTCACGAGTTCGTCGGATTCATTGAGCAACGATCTCAATACCTTCTTCGTAAGGATGCGAGTAACATTCCAAGTTCCTTACCGAACGCGAAGACAGTAATTAGGAAATCGCGTGAAGTAGTGGATAGAACGTTCTCCCCAGTGTCGCACGTCGCTAGTAAGGCTAGAAAATGCCTAGTGTGCACTGGTGATCATTTCTTGAACAATTGCTTAAAGTGGAAAGCCATGTCCGTTTCTGAACGGCGTGCAATAGCAAAACAGGCGCGAGTGTGTTACAACTGTTTGGCTCCCGGTCATGGAGTCAAAACGTGCACACGAAGAACGTGCCTAAAGTGTGATAAGAAGCACCACACCTTATTACATAAGGAGGAGTCGGATCCCGAGGAACGCGAGGTAGAATCGGATCCTCCCACCGTGTCATTTCACAGCTCAAGCGCGGCACAACCTAGGACCCAGTACACCGTCCTTTCCACGGCGGTCGTCGTCGTCATAGGGAAAGGAGGGAACAGGTACAAATGTCGCGCTTTGTTAGATTCGGGTTCGCAAGCAAATTTCGTGAGTAGGGAATTTTGCGAGCGGGCCGGCCTGCCGTGTCAGGCATTCGAATATATGGTAGGCGCGTTGGGGCGCGTCAAAGGCACCGTCCGGTCTACTACCCAGGTAAAGATGGAATCCAGTAGTAGAAACTTCAAGGCAAACCTGGAGTGCCTAGTAATAAAATCAATCACGGATAGGCTACCCAACATGCCGTTGGAAAAGGCAAACATTCCCACACCCTACGGAATAAAGCCCGCTGACCCAGAGTTCGGAGTCCCGGGGAACGTAGATCTACTTATAGGCGCCGGCCTATTCTGGGAGCTCCTGTGTGTCGGACAGATAAGGGTGGGAACCAGCCACCTTCTGTGGCAAAAGACACGACTCGGGTGGGTACTAGGTGGGAGCCTACAGTGGCCCGTTTCGAAAGGTAAAGTCAAGCTTGCTTCCGGATTGCACGCAATCACCACTGCGAAATTAGAGGCAGCGGTTTCGCGTTCCGGGAAGGTAAAGAAGTTCGACAACGGCGGGCGCGTGAGCGACAGTGGTCGCACCGAGAAACGTTTAAAGGGGAACGCGACGCGCAATAGAAATGGCCGGTTCGTGGCCGCGATACCACGCAATGAACGAATCGAGGAACTCGGTGGGTCTCGCGCTCAGGCAGAACGACGATTTGTGAATCTGCAAAGGCGAACCGTTTCCGAGATGAGATACGGGAAATCTCTGCGTTGCGTGTCCTGCGGCGTGTGCCGTCTTCCAGCCTGGGCGCCGAGTTGCGCGGGTCCTCCGACGTTTCGGAACAGGCACACGGAGCGGCCATCTGCCCGCGTTCGGGAACGCAACAAAGACGTGGGCCTCTCGAATGGTATGCGCGAGGTCGCGGATAACTCTTCTAAAAACAATTAGCTTTTTGATTCGACGCGAGCCTGTGCGACTGTTGCCCGGATGGTAACAGATCCTCGCGTCCCCCACAGAAAAACACTGGCTTACATTCGTTAGACGCGCAACTCGAAAGGTGTTGCGCGATTGTGTCACGTGCTTCAAGGGCAAATCCCAGCAGCGAACAGTCTCAAGTGGGGATTCGGCCTACCGCACGGGTGACTCCGGTTCGTGTTTTCGTTACCTGCGGTGTAGACGATACCGGACCCTTTCTGGTCATTGACCGCGGACGTTTCCGCACCTCGAGAAAGGCCTACCTGTGCCTATTTATTGCTGCCAAGGCGACGCACCTGGGTTTTATTGTTGACGTCTCGCGCGCATAAGGACTGGGCAACCACAGACTGACCGTCGAGGAATTATACACGATTCTCACGCAGGTTGAAGCATATCTTAACCCCATCCTTTATCACCCGAGCCGTCGGACTTGCATCCTTTTGACTCCCGGGCACTTCTTGAGTGGAGAGGCACTGACGGCGTTTGGCCGAGGTTGATCTGACGCGTGTTCGGCTTAATCGGTTAAATAGATTTCAGCTGTTGCAGCAAGGCTCCGCCATCTTTGGAAGCGATGGCAGCAGGAATATTTAAATGGACTACAGCAGCGGCAGAAATGGCGGCTTGGAACACGCAGTCACCGAGGGTCGGGACGAGGGTCCCCGATCAAGGAAGACAACCTGCCTCCAAGGAAGTGTGCTCTGAGGCGCAGCTCGGAGCTGCAACCCGGTCAGGATGGCGTCACGCGAGTGGTCTCTCCTCGGACGGCCAGTGGATCATTGACGAGACCACTCACGAGGATTTGCGTGCTGCCTAGGGCGCAGGAAGAAGAGACTTCTGTCGCAGTCAAGTGAAGAAGAGACTTCTGTCGCAGTCAAGTGAAGAAGAGACTTCTGTCGCAGTCAAGTGAAGAAGAGACTTCAGTCGCAGTCAAGCGAAGAAGAGCATGCGCAGTCAATTGATCGCGATGCGTGTGTTTAAAAACTGTATTTTAGTCGTTTAGCAACAATAACCAATAGGCGATATAGCATAAGTCGCATTAGGTTACTTTGATTTAGTTGAACTCGAGTAGTTCAAGGTGGGCGGTATGTAGAGGCTTGCAGCTGCGGTTTATGGCGGACCGTGCTTCGAGTTTGTTAGAGAAATTGTCCACATGGCTACGGCACGGCCTGTCACCGAAGGTCAGTTTATTTGGTTGTTCGACTCGAGGCACGGAGCAAGTGATAGCTATTTCCCGTCATAAACCACTGCAGGCACTTAGACAGGGACCCTCCGCATCGCCTGGCACGCGAGGCCCTAGCGCCGTTTGTTGCATCATTCAAGATGCTGGAAAATTTAGCCCAGGCCTGCGGGGGTTTGGACACCCTGTCTACGTCGCGACGCCCCCACCTAAGCCCCATAGCGATGGGCATGTCCTAGATTCGGCGGGACTAGGACCCGTCGTAATTGGTCAGGCATTCGTCGCCACCCACCCTTAATTCAAGGGAGTAGGGCGAACCGAGGCGACGTTTGCACTGACCCGAGAAATCTTAGATTAGTTGCACAGAATACCACCAAGACAATAGAACCAAGGGTCGACGACGAGTGTACAGAGTATCGCCAAGGGCTTACAACCAAGGCGTACAGAGTACAGCTAAGAGATCACGGTTAGAGTTTTGGCCTGAACGCACGGATTGACGTGTGAAGCTTCCGGCGTTAGTTCCCACAAAGAACTTGCACTCCTCGAGGGAATTACCAGCAATCCCTCGAGCCTCCACGGAATCTTGGACCTTCGAGGAAGTTCGGCGGCCGACTTGTGCATCCAGTGAGGCGCCGTGTGTGAGGACAACGCTCAACACCCCCCTGGACGTGAGAGCAGCAAGCGGCGGAGACCTCGAAGGCGGCATTACAACCTCCATCGGTCCAGCCTAGTGGACAACGATCAACAACAGTTAGTCCTTCCAACGGGAAGGTGGTCCTTCGAGTCATCTATAGTCGGCACCCATCGTGCAAACACATTCAATGCTCGAAAGATCCTCGAGATCTACCACGAGCAGCTACACCCACCTTGGTAACCGGTACTGGCCGCCGGTAGGCGGTGGACAGTACTGGCGACCATTCTCTCAATCCTTTCTTTGGTTTTTAATTGTTTCTTTCTGTAATTTATTTTATTTGTTCTCTGATTTTACTTTGTAATTGTTTTTCCATGTTTATTTTTTTGTCATTCTTGCCTTTATTTCCTTTGTTACTGAATGACTGTATTTAATCACTAACCAACTTCATTTCTATTTTCTATCATTTTTTTTATCATGCCTTGACCTTAGGTTTCTCTTAGGTAGGCACACCGGAGAACGAAGAACGAAGAACGAAGAACGAAGAACGAAGAACGAAGAACGAAGAACGAAGAACGAAGAACGAAGAACGAAGAACGAAGAACGAAGAACGAAGAACGAAGAACGAAGAACGAAGAACGAAGAACGAAGAACGAAGAACGAAGAACGAAGAACGAAGAACGAAGAACGAAGAACGAAGAACGAAGAACGAAGAACGAAGAACGAAGAACGAAGAACGAAGAACGAAGAACGAAGAACGAAGAACGAAGAACGAAGAACGAAGAACGAAGAACGAAGAACGAAGAACGAAGAACGAAGAACGAAGAACGAAGAACGAAGAACGAAGAACGAAGAACGAAGAACGAAGAACGAAGAACGAAGAACGAAGAACGTAGAACGAAGAACGAAGAACGAAGAGGACACTATCGTCGCAACCGCCGTGTGATCTTTAGTTAAGCTTGGAATAAGTTAATTTTAAGGCCACCGTGTACAAATATCTGTTATCTGTCAAGCAATTATCCAATCTTTAGCTTATTTTTGCTCACTTCCTCGTTCTTCAGCCCGGTCATCACTGCTTGTTGCATAAGCAAGTGACCGGCCGTGTAGGTGGTCCGAACGGTCGATCGCCGTCTCTTCTGGTGCGTCCGCTTTCAGAGAGAACATGCTGCGACCACAGGGGCAGGTGTTCGCATCGATCCCTGTGGAAGCCCTGTGCCATAAGACCCTCTCTTCGTCATCCTCCGTGAGTCAGGTCCACGCTTCGCGTGGTTCCTGACGCGGAGTTGGGAGAAACGGGGCACTCTATATGAGTGGACGGCGTCGTGCATTTCCTCTTTAATCGGGCCCACTGAGGGGAAACGGGACCGACCTACTAGGACCAATTGCACGGTTCGTGTCGCGTCTTTTCCAATTTTGCCTAATTTTTCCATAATGTAATTGCTTGGCAGAACTAAACGAGGAGATCGAAGGAACATTGATTCCTTCCATCTCTTTGGTTTAGTATCTTCGTTTGTATCGGGTGTCGAGGGAGATCGATGGAACTTTGATTCCATCTATCTCTCTCCGGGTCTCCGCTCGCAGCAACCTCCACGTGGTGAGACCTGGTAATCGGTATTACTCGCGACGAACAGTAATTATTCGTCGTGGGTAGTACCGAGCTAATCGGCTGCGAGTTTAGAATAGTAATTTTTACGGTACAATAAAGTACTTTACGGTAGAGTTCTTTCAACAAGTTCAATTGATGTATTGAAATAAAATCAATTTCACTGACAGCAGAAACTTTATTTTTGTCTATTATTTGTTTCCATTTCTTTAACCCGATCCTATCAAACTGCTAAAACTACTTAAAACTATATGTCCTCAACTATCATGTTCTCCTGATACAAAGAAAATCGGGATCCATGATTCAGAAATTCGTTCGAAAGTACAACAAAATTTCGATTCGCGGAAATTCTTGGAATTTGACGTCAATTCTAAGAATCCGCGAAATCGTGCCACTTCCTCGCATATCGTACACTGACACCAAGAGTCCCAAAATCAAACATTTCCTAAAATTTATTCCTGAATTTCAACCTTTGGTATCAGGAAAATACCAAAAATTTCGATTCTTCAAGTATTAATCAAATGTTAAATGGATATATCTCATAGACAATTATTACTTTCCATGTTTTAAAACTTTAAGAAACATCTCTTTACTTTGAAGTACGATCAAAATTATTATAATCATTTAATCTAAACGGAGAAACGGAGAAACGGAGAAACGGAGAAACGGAGAAACGGAGAAACGGAGAAACGGAGAAAGGGAGAAAAGGAGAAAAGGAGAAACGGAGAAACGGAGAAACGGAGAAACGGAGAAACGGAGAAACGGAGAAACGGAGAAACGGAGAAACGGAGAAACGGAGAAACGGAGAAACGGAGAAACGGAGAAACGGAGAAACGGAGAAACGGAGAAACGGAGAAACGGAGAAACGGAGAAACGGAGAAACGGAGAAACGGAGAAACGGAGAAACGGAGAAACGGAGAAACGGAGAAACGGAGAAACGGAGAAACGGAGAAACGGAGAAACGGAGAAACGGAGAAACGGAGAAACGGAGAAACGGAGAAACGGAGAAACGGAGAAACGGAGAAACGGAGAAACGGAGAAACGGAGAAACGGAGAAACGGAGAAACGGAGAAACGGAGAAACGGAGAAACGGAGAAACGGAGAAACGGAGAAACGGAGAAACGGAGAAACGGAGAAACGGAGAAACGGAGAAACGGAGAAACGGAGAAACGGAGAAACGGAGAAACGGAGAAACGGAGAAACGGAGAAACGGAGAAACGGAGAAACGGAGAAACGGAGAAACGGAGAAACGGAGAAACGGAGAAACGGAGAAACGGAGAAACGGAGAAACGGAGAAACGGAGAAACGGAGAAACGGAGAAACGGAGAAACGGAGAAACGGAGAAACGGAGAAACGGAGAAACGGAGAAACGGAGAAACGGAGAAACGGAGAAACGGAGAAACGGAGAAACGGAGAAACGGAGAAACGGAGAAACGGAGAAACGGAGAAACGGAGAAACGGAGAAACGGAGAAACGGAGAAACGGAGAAACGGAGAAACGGAGAAACGGAGAAACGGAGAAACGGAGAAACGGAGAAACGGAGAAACGGAGAAACGGAGAAACGGTGAAGCGGAGAAACGGAGAAACGGAGAAACGGAGAAACGGAGAATATATATATATATTTATTTATATTTTTCATGGGAAAGGTAATTATTTTTACAAGTATATAAATAACTCTTCAGTATTTAATTGTATAATAGTTTTAATACATTGAATCCCTTTAAATTTTATATTTTTAGATATAGTATTGTTTTATAATTAAGTTGAAATAGTTTATTAAAATTATTGATTTGTGGAATCAAAGGTATAAATTTTATTTTAAATTACGAATTTTTTTTTATATAGTAATATTTTATTATTTATTAATAGCGTGAGTTTTATATTTTTAAGTTTATATTTTTATGTGACAAAAATTGATTTCATTAAGGAGTGATTTTAATAAATTTAAATAGGATAAAATTAAATTTTTTAATTTATTTAGATTTTATGAGTTTAATATATTTAGGAGTAGTTTTATTAATTTCATTGCTGATTGTAATTTATAGGGTTGGATATATAGAGGGTGATATATATATATATTGATCGGTATAAATATATGTTATTATTATTTATTATATCTATATGTATTATAATTATAAGGCCTAGAATTTTAAGTATTTTAGTTGAATGGGATGGTTTAGTATTAATTTCATTTTGTTTGGTAACTTATTGGTTTTATGTAATCGAGTAGGTGATGTTTGTTTATTAATTTTAATTGTTTTGGCTTCAGTTAGGGGTTCTTGGGGATATATATTGATTGATAGAATAGGAGGCTGTATGATTTTGATATTATTAATTTGTGGAATAACTAAAAGAACTCAAATACCGTTTTCTTCTCGATTACCTGCTGCGATAACTGCTCCTACCCCTGTTTCTTCTTTAGTTCATTCTTCAACTTTAGTTACTGCAGGAGTTTATTTACTAAATCGATATAGAAATATAATTATAATGAATAATATAAATTTTTTATTAACATTAATTTCTAGTTTAACCGTATTAATGGCGGGTTTAATAGCAAATTTTGAGTATGATTTAAAAAAAATTATTGCTTTTTCTACTTTGAGTCAATTAGGGTTTATTCTAATAATTTTGAGATTAGGGTACCGAGATTTGGCTTTTTTTCATTTAATTGTGCATGCTTTATTTAAATCTAATATATTTATATGTGCAGGGGATTTTATCCATTGAATAATAGGAAATCAAGATATGCGGAAATATGGCGGTTTAGTTAAAATTTTTCCTATAAAGAGGATAATTATGATTTTGTGTTTATTGAATTTGGTAGGGTTTCCTTTTTCGTCTGGATTTTATTCTAAAGATATATTTTTAGAATATTTTTGTATGGAAAAATATAATTTAATTATAATCTCTATTTAATTTAAATATATCTCTACCTTTTTGACTATTTCTTATACAATTCGTTTGATTAGTTGGGTTTTATTTAATAAAGAATTAAATTTTAGACCTTTAGTAAATTTGGGGAAAAATAGTTATATGGTAAGGTCTATAGTTATAATATTACTATTTATATTTTTTTATGGATGAATATTTATAAATATATTTATGTGAATGTATGTTACTCCTGTGGGGGGGATTTGGTTATTTATTAAGAGGAATTTTTAATAAAGGATTAAAATTAAATATTAATTTAGTTAAATTATTAAAATTTATTATATGAATATTTTGTTTAAATTATTTTTTTTTAAATTCTTATGGATATTTATTTAATATAGTGTATAAATATGAAGTTTGTGTTGAAAACGAGTGATTTGAATTAATTTATGGTTTAAATATTTATTGATTAGTAAGATTAAGAAAATTAATTGAAGGGGTAAAATTTAATATTATTAATATAATAGTGTGGTATATTTTATTTTTGATAGGGATGTTTTTATTAAATTTGTATTGTTTAAATAGCTTAAACAGTATAATATTGAAAATATTAGAATAATGCATATTTTGTATTTTTAGACAGAAATAAAATAAAAGAATTTCTAATTCTTTTAAAATGATTAAAATCATTTTATTTCTACATTATGAAAATATAGGTATAATTTCATTATTGATTTTTAATAGCAAATTAAGTTTTATAATTTAACTAATACCGAAGTTTATATGGTTTATAAAAATATTATATTTTCAGTATAAAGATAAATCAATGATTTTATAATACTATATATATTAATAAATATCTCTCCAAATTGGTGTATAGAATATATATATATTTATTAAATCAAGCTATTAATTGGAAATTAATTATATTTTATTATACTATATATATATATGATTTATTAAATCAAGCTATTAATTCGAAATTAATTATTTTGTATTATACTACAATATATAGTACAATATGCAATTAATTGGAGATTTAATTCAATGAAATTATTAACAATAATTTACCTCTATTTTGGTTTCAATTAAAGTGTCATTTTAGAAATTCTATGTATCATTCTAGTCAGAGGGTCAATAGTGGAATTCAGATGATAGAAATAAAAGAATAAAAAGTGGTTATTTCATAATATTTATTAAGAGTAGTGATTATAGGAACAATTAATATAATTTCGATATCGAAAATTAAAAAGATTAAAGCAATTAAATAAAAATTAATGGAAAATTGTAGGCGATTTTCTGATAGTGGGTCAAATCCACATTCGAAAGGAGAAATTTTTTTGCGATTTTTAAAATTGGTTAATGAAAATAAGTGATTTGCAATAAAAATAATTATGGGAATAATTAGAATAATTATTATTTTAATGAAAATATGAATCGTTTTAAATATATTTAAACAATAAAAATTTAATTATAAGTTAAATATAATTATTTATTATATTTATTTTGTATTAATATATTCATCAGTAAATTATTATATATAGAAATAATCATACAACATCTACAAAATGTCAGAATCAGATAGCAGCTGTAAAATTAAAATGACGAATTGAAGAAAAGTGATTATTATTTATTCGAATTATAATAATTGATAATATAAAGCCCCCAATTAAAACATGTAATCCATGGAATCCTGTTGCTATGTAAAAAATTGATCCAAAAATCCCATCATTTATAGAAAAAGAAGATTGTTTATATTCATTAAATTGAAGACTTCTATAAATTATACTTAATAATCATGTGTATAAAAGATAAATTTTTCTATAAATTTTATTTTCTAACAAAAGAAAATTATGCCTTAAGGTTAATGTAAATCCGAAGGAAATTAAAATGATAGAATTTAATAATGGGATATCAAATGGATTTAGTATTTTAATTGATATAGGGGGTCAATTTATACCTACTTCAATTCTTGGGGAAATTGAGTTATGAATATATGTCCAAAAAAAAGAAATAAAGAAAACTAGTTCAGAAATAATAAATAATAATACACTTATTTTTAATATAGAATGAATTGATTGAGAGTGAAATCCTTGAAATGTTCTTTCTCGAATGGTATCACGTCATCATAATGATAAGCAAGTAATTAATATAAATGGATTTGTTACTAATAGGGTAAAAAGTTTTGAATTTGTGAATAAAATTAATCTTATAAATAAATTTATAATATTTATAGAAGTAATTAAAGGTCATGGTCTTAGGGTAACTATGTGGTAAGGATGCGTAAATATTTTCATAATTTGATTCATTAAAATATAGGGTTAATAAAATAATAAATACGTATATTTGAATTAAGGAGACTGAAATTTCTAAAATAAATAATATGTTTTGAATTAAAATTGTAAAAGGTAACCAAATTAGAAATTTTCTAACAGTTGAGCCTAATAAAGATAGTAGAAGATGCCCTGCAAGTATATTAGCTGTTAATCGAATAGTTAATGTTCAGGGTCGAATAATGTTTCTAATTGTTTCAATTAATACTATAAAATTTATTAATATAAAGGGGGTGTTTCTTAGTACTAGGTGAATAAATATTTTTTTAGCATTGATAGTCCACCCAAAAATTATAAATCTAATTCATATAAATAATGATATAGGTAAATTAATTGATACATGTCTTGAAGGGGTAAAAATGTATGGGAATAATCCTAAAAAATTAAAAAATAGGATTATAAATATAAGTCTGTTAAAGATTAGTAAATTTTTAGTATGGTTTTTTTTTGTCAAGATTTTAAATTCTG
The DNA here is from genome assembly GCF_051014685.1 of Ptiloglossa arizonensis. Lineage (NCBI taxonomy): Eukaryota > Metazoa > Arthropoda > Insecta > Hymenoptera > Colletidae > Ptiloglossa > Ptiloglossa arizonensis. Next base: position 1,409,349 of record NW_027478401.1, on the reverse strand, counting down.
AGTGTAAAAATTTTAAATATATGTTTCAAAATGTTTGATATCGTGAATTTAGAACTCAAAATTTTATTGGGATAAAAATGAATGGCAGTGTAAGTCTAAATCAATTTAATGATAAATTATTTCTTGTCGATGGGTCAAAAATAGAAAATAAGTTTGATATCATTTATCATATATTTGATCAATTATTCAGGTAAAATTTTTTTATTGTCAATAATTTTATTTTATTAATGTTGATAAAATAAATATTTGAAAGTATAATAATTAATAAGATTAGAATAGATAAATATAAAGATGATCAGTGAAGGGGTATTATTTGAGGGATGAAACGTATATATATTTTCATAAGAAGGTAAGTTTTTAATTTGATTAAAAATCAAATTATATTTATTTTATTTTATGACAAAAATATTATTTTGTAATAATTTTAAAATGACAATTTAATGTTATATTTAGATTTAACTAATTTTAATTAGGTTTATTTAATCATTAGAAGTAATTTATTACTATAATTTGATTTAAAATATCAATTCTTTTGTCAGACATCTAATGATTTGATTTAATTAAATATTATATGAGTAGGTTAAAATTTAATTTCGGTTGTTAATTCAATTAATAAAGTTTGAATAATTAATTCTTTCCACAACAATTGGCATAAATCTGTGATTAGCTCCGCAGATTTCAGAACATTGTCCGAAAAATACTCCAGGTCGATTAGTAATTAAATTTATTTGGTTAATTCGCCCTGGTACTGAGTGCATTTTTAAGCCTAAAGACGGAACAGTTCAAGAGTGAATTACGTCGTTTGATGTTGTTAATATTCGAATTAGTGTATTAGATGGAATAATTATTCGATTATCTACGTCTAGGAGACGAAAAATTTAAATATTATTTAAATCTTTATCTATATAGGAGTCAAAATTTCAATTATTAAATTCTGGGTATTCATAGGATCAATATCATTGGTGCCCAATTGATTTGATTGTTAAGTATACGGGTATTCATAGTTCATCAATAAAATATAGGGTTTTTAAAGAAGGAAGTGCAATTACTCCTAAAATTATTATTGGGAGTAAAGTTCATACAATTTCAATATGATGATTTTTAAGTAAAAATCGATTGATAAATTTATTAGTAAAAATATCTAATATAATTATTAGAGTTAATGAAGAGATTATAATTATTATAATTATTGTGAAGTTGTGAAAAAGATTTAAATTATCGGCATATGGCGAATTGGGGTCTTGGAAATTAATTATTTTTCAATGGGACATTTTTAATAAAAATATTAAATTTTATAAATGAATCTTAAATTCATGCACTAATCTGCCATATTAAGATTTGTTTTTAATAATTAGAGGAATAGAGAGGAATGAGTGGTCTTTTGGGGAAAAGTTTTGGGGTCATTCTAGCGATGATTGATTAAATTTAAATATAGCTAGACGTTTAGATATAAATCGCTCCAATACAATAAACAAGAGTAAAATTATTCTTTTGAATGAAATTATTGAGCCAATAGATGATAATAAATTTTCACAGTAGTAGGAATCCGGGTAATCTGAATAACGTCGAGGTATTCCTATCATTCCTAAAAAATGCTAAAGGAAAAAAGTTATATTTACACCAATAAATATTATATAAAATTGAGTTTTAAGATAAAATTGATTTAGGGTAAATCCTGTGAATAAAGGGAATCAATGAATTAATGAAGCAATAATAGAAAATACTGCTCCTATTGACAGTACATAGTGGAAATGAGAGACAACATAGTATATACCATGTAGTATAATATCAATAGATGAGTTTGATAATATAATTCCTGTTAATCCTCCTATTGTAAATAAAAAAATAAAGCCAAATTATCAAATAATAGAAGGATTAATAATAAGTTTTGACCCGTAGTACGTAGCTAGTCATCTAAATACTTTGATTCATGTGGGAATTGCAATGATTACAGTTGCCGAAGTGAAATAAGCTCGTGTGTCTACATCAAAGCCTACTGTGAATATGTGATGTGCTCACACAATAAATCCTAGAAATCCAATTCCGAGTATTGCATAAACTATCCCTAGGTTCCCAAAAGTTTCCTTTTTCCCTCTTTCATTGAAAATGATATGGGAGATTAATCCAAACCCGGGTAAAATTAAAATATAGACTTCAGGATGCTCAAAAAATCAAAATAAATGAAATAAAATTGGGTCCCCTCCCCCAGTAGGATCAAAGAAGGAAGTATTTAAATTTCGGTCTGTTAATAACATAGTAATAGCTCCGGCTAATACAGGTAGTGAGAGAAGAAGCAAAATTGTAGTAATTAATACTGACCAAGCAAATAAGGATATTTGATCGAATTTTAAAGCATTATTTTTTATTTTAAGAATTGTGACAATAAAATTAATTGATCCTATAATTGAAGAGATACCTGCAATATGCAAAGAAAAAATTGTTAAGTCTATAGATGAAGATGGGTGATAAAGATTTGATGACAAAGGAGGGTAGATTGTTCATCCAGTTCCCGAGCCTGGGAATAATAGTGTTGTAAGAATTAAAAGTAATAATGAAGGGGGGATTAGTCACAATCTTATATTATTTATTCGGAGAAATGCTGTATCAGGGGATCCAATTATTAAGGGAATTATTCAGTTCCCGAATCCTCCGATTATAAATGGTAAAACTCTAAAAAAAATTATTACAAAAGCATGTGATGTTACAATTGAGTTATAAACTTGGTCGATATTAATTCAAGTTCCTGGCCTATTTAATTCTATTCGAATTAGTATCCTTAAAGAAGAATCAATTATACCAGATCATATAGCTGATATGAAATATAATATACCAATATTTTTGTGATTTGTTGAATACATATATTAATTATGTTAAAAATTAATATAACCAGTAGATCATAAATATAAATATAAATATTAAAAAAGTTATAAATAGATAATAGTTTAGAAAATTAAGGTTAATTAATTATATATTTTTTATTTAATTGAAGGGAAAAAATATAAGAAGGATATATTTAAATAATTTCATGATGTAATTAATCTTATAAAAAGATATACAATTATTAAAAGTATAAATTTTATTCTTGAATTTATTAATGTTTCTAGGACGATTCATTTCAGTATAAAGAGTGCTATAGGTGGGAAATTTGTGTACATAATAATTATTGAGTATAAAATAATTTTTCTTTTATTAGAGGTTAATATATTAAATAAGGAAGAAGAATTAATCTTCATTATTTTAAATATAAAAATTAAAATTGAAGAAATTATTGAATATAAAATGAAATATGTTAAAAATGTATCTTTGTTAATTATTAATAAAATAACTATAATAGATGTTTGTATAACAGATGAATATCCTATAATTATTTTGATTGATTTTTTATTTAAGCAAATGATAGGGGCAATAATTACATTAATTAGGCAAATGAAATAAATTTCATTATTAAATTTTAATACGAGTTCTATAATAATTATAGAGATTAATTTGATTAAAGTTATTATAAAGAATAGATTAATTCAATTTAATGAATAAATTAAAGAAATGAATCAACCATTTAAAGAGTACATCCCAATTTTTAAAATAAATGATCAAAAAATAATTATTATAAATAAATAATTAGATTTATTTCCGATTCTGTGTAAATTATTATATACAGTAAATATGATAAAGAAAATTCTTCTGGAGGCAGAAGAGATTAAAAAATACATTAAATATGTATTTAGAGTATTAGTGTATAATTTAAATATAGCTCAAATGATTTATAATAGAAATTATAACTATTACAATCATTTAATCGAAACGGAGAAACGGAGAAACGGAGAAACGGAGAAACGAAGGAACGAAGGAAGAAACGGAGAAACGAAGAGAGAAACGGAGAAACGAAGAAAGAAACGGAGAAACGAAGAAAGAAACGGAGAAACGGAGAAACGAACAAAGAAACGGAGAAACGATGAAAGAAACGGAGAAACGAACAAAGAAACAAAGAAACGGAGAAACGAACAAAGAAACAAAGAAACGGAGAAACGAACAAAGAATCGGAGAAACGAACAACGAAACGGAGAAACGAAGAAACAAACGGCGAAACGGAGAAATAAATGGGGACACGAACAAAGAAATGGAGAAACGAACAAAGAAACGGAGAAACGAAGAAAGAAACGAAGGAACGAAGAAAGAAACGGAGAATCGGAGAAATAAATGGAGAAACGAAGAAATAAACCGAGCAGCGGGGAAAGAAACGGAGAAACGATCAATGAAACGGAGAAAAGAACAAAGAAACGGAGAAACGAAGAAAGAAACGGAGAAACGGAGAAATAAATGGAGAAACGAAGAAATAAACGGAGAAACGAAGAAAGAAACGAAGAAACAAAGAGAGAAACGGAGAAACGAAGGAAGAAACGGAGTAACGAAGAAAGAAACGAAGAAACGAAGAAAGAAACGGAGAATCGGAGAAACAAATGGAGACACGAAGAATTAAACCGAGAAACGGAGAAACGATCAATGAAACGGAGAAACGAACAAAGAAACGGAGAAACGAAGAAAGAAACGGAGAAACGGAGAAAGAAACCGAGAAAGGAAGAGAGAAACGGAGAAACGAAGGAAGAAACGGAGTAACGAAGAAAGAAACGAAGAAACGAAGAAAGAAACGGAGAATCGGAGAAACAAATGGAGACACGAAGAAATAAACCGAGAAACGGAGAAACGATCAATGAAACGGAGAAACGAACAAAGAAACGGAGAAACGAAGAAAGAAACGGAGAAACGGGGAAAGAAACGGAGAAAGGAAGAGAGAAACGGAGAAACGAAGGAAGAAACGGAGTAACGAAGAAAGAAACGGAGAAACGAACAAAGAAACGGAGAAACGAAGGAAGAAACGGAGAAACGAAAAAAAAAGCGGACAAACGAAGAAAGAAACGGAGATACGTAGAAAGAAACGGAGAAACGAAGAAAGAAACGGAGAAACGAAGAAAGAAACGAAGGAACGAAGAAAGAAACGGAGAATCGGAGAAATAAATGGAGAAACGAAGAAATAAACCGAGCAGCGGGGAAAGAAACGGAGAAACGATCAATGAAACGGAGAAAAGAACAAAGAAACGGAGAAACGAAGAAAGAAACGGAGAAACGGAGAAATAAATGGAGAAACGAAGAAATAAACGGAGAAACGAAGAAAGAAACGAAGAAACAAAGAGAGAAACGGAGAAACGAAGGAAGAAACGGAGTAACGAAGAAAGAAACGAAGAAACGAAGAAAGAAACGGAGAATCGGAGAAACAAATGGAGACACGAAGAATTAAACCGAGAAACGGAGAAACGATCAATGAAACGGAGAAACGAACAAAGAAACGGAGAAACGAAGAAAGAAACGGAGAAACGGAGAAAGAAACCGAGAAAGGAAGAGAGAAACGGAGAAACGAAGGAAGAAACGGAGTAACGAAGAAAGAAACGGAGAAACGAACAAAGAAACGGAGAAACGAAGGAAGAAACGGAGAAACGAAGAAATAAGCGGACAAACGAAGAAAGAAACGGAGTAACGAAGAAAGAAATGGAGAAACGAACAAAGAAACGCAGAAACGATGAATGAAACGGACACACGAAGATATATACGGAGAAATGAAGAAACTAACGGAGAAACAAAGAAAGAAACGGATAAATCAACAAAGAAACGGAGAAACGAAGAAAGAAACGGAGAAACGATGAAAGAAACGGAGAAACGAAGAAAGAAACGGAGAAACGAAGAAAGAAACGGAGAAACGAAGAAAGAAACGGTGAAACCAACGAAGAAACGGAGAAACGAAGAAAGAAACGGAGAAACGAAGAAAGAAACGGAGGAACGGAGAAATAAATGGAGAAACGAAGAAATAAACGGAGAAACGTAGAAGGAAACGTAGAAACGAAGAGGGAACGGAGAAACGAAGAAAGAAACGGAGAAACGAACAAAGAAACGGAGAAACGAACAAAGAAACGGAGAAACGAAGAAAGAAACGGCGGAAAGGAGAAATAAATGGAGAAACGAAGAAAGAAACGGCGGAACGGAGAAATAAACGGAGAAACGAAGAAAGAAACGGAGAAACGGGGAAAGAAACGGAGAAAGGAAGAGAGAAACGGAGAAGCGAAGGAAGAAACGGAGTAACGAAGAAAGAAATGGAGAAACGAACAAGGAAACGGAGAAACGAAGGAAGAAACGGAGAAACGAAGAAAGAAGCGGACAAACGAAGAAAGAAACGGAGATACGTAGAAAGAAACGGAGAAACGAAGAAAGAATCGGAGAAACGAAGAAAGAAACGAAGAAACGAAGAAAGAAACGAAGAAACGAAGAAAGAAACGGAGAATCGGAGAAATAAATGGAGAAACGAAGAAATAAACCGAGCAACGGGGAAAGAAACGGAGAAACGATCAATGAAACGGAGAAAAGAACAAAGAAACGGAGAAACGAAGAAAGAAACGGAGAAACGAAGAAAGAAACTGTGAAACGAAGAAAGAAACTGAGAAACGAAGAAAGAAACTGAGATGCGGAGCAATAAATGGAGAAACGAAGGAATAAACCGAGAAACGGAGAAACAAACGGAGAAACGAACAAAGAAACGGCGAAACGGAGAAATAAATGCATAAACGAAGAAACAAACGGAGAAACGAAGAAAGAAACGGAGAAACGAACAAAGAAACGGAGAAACGAAGGAAGAAACGGAGAAACGAAGAAAGAAACGGAGAATCGGAGAAATAATTGGAGAAACGAAGAAATAAACCGAGAAACCGGGAAAGAAACGGAGAAACGATCAATGAAACGGAGAAAAGAACAAGGAAACGGAGAAACGAAGAAAGAAACGGAGAAACGGAGCAATAAATGGAGAAACGAAGAAATAAACGGAGAAACGAAGAAAGAAGCGGAGAAACAAAGAGAGAAACGGAGAAACGAAGGAAGAAACGGAGTAACGAAGAAAGAAACGAAGAAACGAAGAAAGAAACGGAGAATCGGAGAAACAAATGGAGACACGAAGAAATAAACCGAGAAACGGAGAAACGATCAATGAAACGGAGAAACGAACAAAGAAACGGAGAAACGAAGAAAGAAACGGAGAAACGGGGAAAGAAACGGAGAAAGGAAGAGAGAAACGGAGAAACGAAGGAAGAAACGGAGTAACGAAGAAAGAAACGGAGAAACGAACAAAGAAACGGAGAAACGAAGGAAGAAACGGAGAAACGAAAAAAGAAGCGGACAAACGAAGAAAGAAACGGAGATACGTAGAAAGAAACGGAGAAACGAAGAAAGAAACGGAGAAACGAAGAAAGAAACGAAGAAACGAAGAAAGAAACGAAGAAACGAAGAAAGAAACGGAGAATCGGAGAAACAAATGGCGACACGAAGAAATAAACCGAGAAACGGAGAAACGATCAATGAAACGGAGAAACGAACAAAGAAACGGAGAAACGAAGAAAGAAACGGAGAAACGGAGAAAGACCCCGAGAAAGGAAGAGAGAAACGGAGAAACCAAGGAAGAAACGGAGTAACGAAGAAAGAAACGGAGAAACGTAGGAAGAAACGGAGAAACGAAGAAAGAAACGGAGAAACGAACAAAGAAACGGAGAAACGAACAAAGAAACGGAGAAACGAAGAAAGAAACGGATAAACCAACAAAGAAACGGAGAAACGAAGAAAGAAACGGAGAAACGAAGAAAGAAACGGAGAAACGAAGAAAGAAACGGAGAAACGAAGAAAGAAACGGTGAAACGAACGAAGAAACGGAGAAACGAAGAAAGAAACGGAGAAACGAAGAAAGAAACGGAGGAACGGAGAAATAAATGGAGAAACGAAGAAATAAACGGAGAAACGTAGAAGGAAACGGAGAAACGAAGAGGGAACGGAGAAACGAAGAAAGAAACGGAGAAACGAACAAAGAAACGGAGAAACGAACAAAGAAACGGAGAAACGAAGAAAGAAACGGCGGAACGGAGAAATAAATGGAGAAACGAAGAAATAAACGGAGAAACCTAGAAAGAAACGGAGAAACGAAGAAAGAAACGGAGAAACGAAGAAACGAAGAAGTAAACCGAGAAACGGAGAAAGAAAGGGAGAAACGAACAAAGAAACGGCGAAACGAACAAAGAAACGGAGAAACGAACAAATAATCGGAGAAACGAAGAAAGAAACGGAGAAACGAAGAAAGAAACGCAGAAACGGAGAAAGAAACGGAGAAACGAAGAAGGAAACGGAGAAACGAACAAAGAAACTGAGAAACGAAGGAAGAAACGGAGAAATAAATGGAGAAACGAAGAGATAAACGGAGAAACGAACAAGGAAACGGAGAAACCGAGAATCGGAGAAACCAAAAAACGGGGAAACCGAGAAACGGAGAAACCAAAAAACGGAGAAACCGAGAAACGGAGAAACGGGGAAACCGAGAAACAGAGAAACGGAGAAACCGAGAAACGGTGAAACGGAGAAACGGAGAAACGGAGAAACCTAGAAACGGAGAAACGGAGAAACGTTTCTTTGTTCATTTCTCCGTTTCTTTGTTCGTTTCTCCGTTTCTCCGTTTCTTTCTTCGTTTCTCCGTTTCCTTGTTCGTATCTCCGTTTCGTTCTTCGTTTCTCCGTTTCTTTCTTCGTTTCTCCGTTTCTTTCTTCGTTTCTCCGTTTCCTTGTTCGTTTCTCCGTTTATCTCTTCGTTTCTCCATTTATTTCTCCGTTTCTTCCTTCGTTTCTCAGTTTCTTTGTTCGTTTCTCCGTTTCCTTCTTCGTTTCTCCGTTTCTTTCTCCGTTTCTGCGTTTCTTTCTTCGTTTCTCCGTTTCTTTCTTCGTTTCTCCGATTATTTGTTCGTTTCTCCGTTTCTTTGTTCGTTTCGCCGTTTCTTTGTTCGTTTCTCCCTTTCTTTCTCCGTTTCTCGGTTTACTTCTTCGTTTCTTCGTTTCTCCGTTTCTTTCTTCGTTTCTCCGTTTCTTTCTAGGTTTCTCCGTTTATTTCTTCGTTTCTCCATTTATTTCTCCGTTCCGCCGTTTCTTTCTTCGTTTCTCCGTTTCTTTGTTCGTTTCTCCGTTTCTTTGTTCGTTTCTCCGTTTCTTTCTTCGTTTCTCCGTTCCCTCTTCGTTTCTCCGTTTCCTTCTACGTTTCTCCGTTTATTTCTTCGTTTCTCCATTTATTTCTCCGTTCCTCCGTTTCTTTCTTCGTTTCTCCGTTTCTTTCTTCGTTTCTCCGTTTCTTCGTTCGTTTCACCGTTTCTTTCTTCGTTTCTCCGTTTCTTTCTTCGTTTCTCCGTTTCTTTCTTCGTTTCTCCGTTTCTTTCTTCGTTTCTCCGTTTCTTTGTTGGTTTATCCGTTTCTTTCTTCGTTTCTCCGTTTCTTTGTTCGTTTCTCCGTTTCTTTGTTCGTTTCTCCGTTTCTTTCTTCGTTTCTCCGTTTCTTCCTACGTTTCTCCGTTTCTTTCTTCGTTACTCCGTTTCTTCCTTGGTTTCTCCGTTTCTCTCTTCCTTTCTCGGGGTCTTTCTCCGTTTCTCCGTTTCTTTCTTCGTTTCTCCGTTTCTTTGTTCGTTTCTCCGTTTCATTGATCGTTTCTCCGTTTCTCGGTTTATTTCTTCGTGTCGCCATTTGTTTCTCCGATTCTCCGTTTCTTTCTTCGTTTCTTCGTTTCTTTCTTCGTTTCTTCGTTTCTTTCTTCGTTTCTCCGTTTCTTTCTTCGTTTCTCCGTTTCTTTCTACGTATCTCCGTTTCTTTCTTCGTTTGTCCGCTTCTTTTTTCGTTTCTCCGTTTCTTCCTTCGTTTCTCCGTTTCTTTGTTCGTTTCTCCGTTTCTTTCTTCGTTACTCCGTTTCTTCCTTCGTTTCTCCGTTTCTCTCTTCCTTTCTCCGTTTCTTTCCCCGTTTCTCCGTTTCTTTCTTCGTTTCTCCGTTTCTTTGTTCGTTTCTCCGTTTCATTGATCGTTTCTCCGTTTCTCGGTTTATTTCTTCGTGTCTCCATTTGTTTCTCCGATTCTCCGTTTCTTTCTTCGTTTCTTCGTTTCTTTCTTCGTTACTCCGTTTCTTCCTTCGTTTCTCCGTTTCTCTCTTTGTTTCTCCGCTTCTTTCTTCGTTTCTCCGTTTATTTCTTCGTTTCTCCATTTATTGCTCCGTTTCTCCGTTTCTTTCTTCGTTTCTCCGTTTCCTTGTTCTTTTCTCCGTTTCATTGATCGTTTCTCCGTTTCTTTCCCGGTTTCTCGGTTTATTTCTTCGTTTCTCCAATTATTTCTCCGATTCTCCGTTTCTTTCTTCGTTTCTCCGTTTCTTCCTTCGTTTCTCCGTTTCTTTGTTCGTTTCTCCGTTTCTTTCTTCGTTTCTCCGTTTGTTTCTTCGTTTATGCATTTATTTCTCCGTTTCGCCGTTTCTTTGTTCGTTTCTCCGTTTGTTTCTCCGTTTCTCGGTTTATTCCTTCGTTTCTCCATTTATTGCTCCGCATCTCAGTTTCTTTCTTCGTTTCTCAGTTTCTTTCTTCGTTTCACAGTTTCTTTCTTCGTTTCTCCGTTTCTTTCTTCGTTTCTCCTTTTCTTTGTTCTTTTCTCCGTTTCATTGATCGTTTCTCCGTTTCTTTCCCCGTTGCTCGGTTTATTTCTTCGTTTCTCCATTTATTTCTCCGATTCTCCGTTTCTTTCTTCGTTTCTTCGTTTCTTTCTTCGTTTCTTCGTTTCTTTCTTCGTTTCTCCGATTCTTTCTTCGTTTCTCCGTTTCTTTCTACGTATCTCCGTTTCTTTCTTCGTTTGTCCGCTTCTTTCTTCGTTTCTCCGTTTCTTCCTTCGTTTCTCCGTTTCCTTGTTCGTTTCTCCATTTCTTTCTTCGTTACTCCGTTTCTTCCTTCGCTTCTCCGTTTCTCTCTTCCTTTCTCCGTTTCTTTCCCCGTTTCTCCGTTTCTTTCTTCGTTTCTCCGTTTATTTCTCCGTTCCGCCGTTTCTTTCTTCGTTTCTCCATTTATTTCTCCTTTCCGCCGTTTCTTTCTTCGTTTCTCCGTTTCTTTGTTCGTTTCTCCGTTTCTTTGTTCGTTTCTCCGTTTCTTTCTTCGTTTCTCCGTTCCCTCTTCGTTTCTACGTTTCCTTCTACGTTTCTCCGTTTATTTCTTCGTTTCTCCATTTATTTCTCCGTTCCTCCGTTTCTTTCTTCGTTTCTCCGTTTCTTTCTTCGTTTCTCCGTTTCTTCGTTGGTTTCACCGTTTCTTTCTTCGTTTCTCCGTTTCTTTCTTCGTTTCTCCGTTTCTTTCTTCGTTTCTCCGTTTCTTTCATCGTTTCTCCGTTTCTTTCTTCGTTTCTCCGTTTCTTTGTTGATTTATCCGTTTCTTTCTTTGTTTCTCCGTTAGTTTCTTCATTTCTCCGTATATATCTTCGTGTGTCCGTTTCATTCATCGTTTCTGCGTTTCTTTGTTCGTTTCTCCATTTCTTTCTTCGTTACTCCGTTTCTTTCTTCGTTTGTCCGCTTATTTCTTCGTTTCTCCGTTTCTTCCTTCGTTTCTCCGTTTCTTTGTTCGTTTCTCCGTTTCTTTCTTCGTTACTCCGTTTCTTCCTTCGTTTCTCCGTTTCTCTCTTCCTTTCTCGGTTTCTTTCTCCGTTTCTCCGTTTCTTTCTTCGTTTCTCCGTTTCTTTGTTCGTTTCTCCGTTTCATTGATCGTTTCTCCGTTTCTCGGTTTAATTCTTCGTGTCTCCATTTGTTTCTCCGATTCTCCGTTTCTTTCTTCGTTTCTTCGTTTCTTTCTTCGTTACTCCGTTTCTTCCTTCGTTTCTCCGTTTCTCTCTTTGTTTCTTCGTTTCTTTCTTCGTTTCTCCGTTTATTTCTTCGTTTCTCCATTTATTTCTCCGTTTCTCCGTTTCTTTCTTCGTTTCTCCGTTTCTTTGTTCTTTTCTCCGTTTCATTGATCGTTTCTCCGTTTCTTTCCCCGCTGCTCGGTTTATTTCTTCGTTTCTCCATTTATTTCTCCGATTCTCCGTTTCTTTCTTCGTTCCTTCGTTTCTTTCTTCGTTTCTCCGTTTCTTTCTTCGTTTCTCCGTTTCTTTCTACGTATCTCCGTTTCTTTCTTCGTTTGTCCGCTTTTTTTTTCGTTTCTCCGTTTCTTCCTTCGTTTCTCCGTTTCTTTGTTCGTTTCTCCGTTTCTTTCTTCGTTACTCCGTTTCTTCCTTCGTTTCTCCGTTTCTCTCTTCCTTTCTCCGTTTCTTTCCCCGTTTCTCCGTTTCTTTCTTCGTTTCTCCGTTTCTTTGTTCGTTTCTCCGTTTCATTGATCGTTTCTCCGTTTCTCGGTTTATTTCTTCGTGTCTCCATTTGTTTCTCCGATTCTCCGTTTCTTTCTTCGTTTCTTCGTTTCTTTCTTCGTTACTCCGTTTCTTCCTTCGTTTCTCCGTTTCTCTCTTCCTTTCTCGGTTTCTTTCTCCGTTTCTCCGTTTCTTTCTTCGTTTCTCCGTTTCTTTGTTCGTTTCTCCGTTTCATTGATCGTTTCTCCGTTTCTCGGTTTAATTCTTCGTGTCTCCATTTGTTTCTCCGATTCTCCGTTTCTTTCTTCGTTTCTTCGTTTCTTTCTTCGTTACTCCGTTTCTTCCTTCGTTTCTCCGTTTCTCTCTTTGTTTCTTCGTTTCTTTCTTCGTTTCTCCGTTTATTTCTTCGTTTCTCCATTTATTTCTCCGTTTCTCCGTTTCTTTCTTCGTTTCTCCGTTTCTTTGTTCTTTTCTCCGTTTCATTGATCGTTTCTCCGTTTCTTTCCCCGCTGCTCGGTTTATTTCTTCGTTTCTCCATTTATTTCTCCGATTCTCCGTTTCTTTCTTCGTTCCTTCGTTTCTTTCTTCGTTTCTCCGTTTCTTTCTTCGTTTCTCCGTTTCTTTCTACGTATCTCCGTTTCTTTCTTCGTTTGTCCGCTTTTTTTTTCGTTTCTCCGTTTCTTCCTTCGTTTCTCCGTTTCTATGTTCGTTTCTCCGTTTCTTTCTTCGTTACTCCGTTTCTTCCTTCGTTTCTCCGTTTCTCTCTTCCTTTCTCCGTTTCTTTCCCCGTTTCTCCGTTTCTTTCTTCGTTTCTCCGTTTCTTTGTTCGTTTCTCCGTTTCATTGATCGTTTCTCCGTTTCTCGGTTTATTTCTTCGTGTCTCCATTTGTTTCTCCGATTCTCCGTTTCTTTCTTCGTTTCTTCGTTTCTTTCTTCGTTACTCCGTTTCTTCCTTCGTTTCTCCGTTTCTCTCTTTGTTTCTCCGTTTCCTTCTTCGTTTCTCCGTTTATTTCTTCGTTTCTCCATTTATTGCTCCGTTTCTCCGTTTCTGTCTTCGTTTCTCCGTTTCATTGTTCTTTTCTCCGTTTCATTGATCGTTTCTCCGTTTCTTTCCCCGTTTCTCGGTTTATTTCTTCGTTTCTCCAATTATTTCTCCGATTCTCCGTTTCTTTCTTCGTTTCTCCGTTTCTTCCTTCGTTTCTCCGTTTCTTTGTTCGTTTCTCCGTTTCTTTCTTCGTTACTCCGTTTCTTCCTTCGTTTCTCCGTTTCTTTCTTCGTTCCTTCGTTTCTTTCTTCGTTTCTCCGTTTCTTTCTTCGTTTCTCCGTTTCTTTCTTCGTTTCTCCGTTTCTTGCTTCGTTTCTCCGTTTCTTTGTTCGTTTCTCCGTTTCTTTCCTCGTTTCTCCATTTCTTTGATGGTTTGTCCGTTTCTTTCTTCGTTTCTCCGTTTATATCTTCGTTTCTCCTTTTATTTCTCCGTTTCTTTCTTCGTTTCTCCGTTTCTTTCTTCGTTTCTCCATTTCTTTCTCCGTTTCTCTGTTTCTTCCTTCGTTCCTCCGTTTCTTTGTGCGTTTTTCCGTTTCTTTCTTCGTTTCTCCGATTCTATCTTCGTTTCTCCGTTTCTTTCTTCGTTTCTGTGTTTCTTTCTTCGTTTCTCCGTTTCTTTGTTCGTTTCTCCGTTTCTTTCTTCGTTACTCCGTTTCTTCCATCGTTTCTCCGTTTCTCTATTCCCTTCTCCGTTTCTTTCTCCGTTTCTCCGTTTCTTTCTTCGTTCTTCCGTTTCTTTGTTCGTTTCCCCGTTTCATTGATCGTTTCTCCGTTTCTCGGGTTATTTCTTCGTGTCTCCATTTGTTTCTCCGATTCTCCGTTTCTTTCTTCGTTTCTCCGTTTCTTCCTTCGTTTCTCCGTTTCTTTGTTCGTTTCTCCGTTTCTTTCTTCGTTTCTCCGTTTGTTTCTTCGTTTATGCATTTATTTCTCCGTTTCGCCGTTTCTTTGTTCGTTTCTCCGTTTGTTTCTCCGTTTCTCGGTTTATTCCTTCGTTTCTCCATTTATTTCTCCGCATCTCAGTTTCTTTCTTCGTTTCTCAGTTTCTTTCTTCGTTTCTCAGTTTCTTTCTTCGTTTCTTCGTTTCTTTCTTCGTTACTCTGTTTCTTTCTTCGTTTTACCATTTCTTTCTTCGTTTCTCCGTTTCTTTCTTCGTTTCTCCGTTTCTTTCTTCGTTTCTCCGCTTATTTCTTCGTTTCTCCATGTATTTCTCCGTTCCTCGGTTTATTTCTCCGTTCCTCCGTTTCTTTCTTCGTTTCTCCGTTTCATTCTACGTTTCTCCGCTTCATTCTTCTTTTCACCGTTTGGTTCTTCGTTTGTCCGTTTCTTTCTTCGTTTCTCCGTTTCTTTCTTTGTTTCTCGGTTTCTTTCTTCATTTCTACGTTTATTTCTTCGTTTCTCCGTTTCATTGTTCGTTTCTGCGTTTCATTGTTCGTTTCTCTGTTTCTTTCTTCGTTTCTCCGTTTCTTTCTCCGTTTCTCGGTTTATTTCTTCGCTTCTCCGTTTCTCTGTTTCTTTCATCGTTTGTCCGTTTATTTCTTCGTTACTCCGTTTCTCTCTTCGTTTCTCCGTTTATATCTTCGTTTCTCCATTTATTTCCCCGTTTCTTTCTACGTTTCTCCGCTTCATTCTTCTTTTCACAGTTTGGTTCTTCGTTTATCCGTTTCTTTCTTCGTTTCTCCGTTTCTTTCTTCGTTTCTTCGTTTCCTTGTTCGTATCTCCGTTTATTTCTTCGTTTCTCCATTTCTTTCTCCGTTTCTTTGTTCGTTTCTCCGTTTCTTTGTTCGTTTCTCCGGTTCTTTCTTCGTTTCTCCGATGCTTTCTTCGTTTCTCCGTTTCTTTCTTCGTTTCTCTGTTTCTCCGTTTCTTTCTTCGTTTCTCCGTTTCTTTCTACGCTTCTCCGTTTATTTCTTCGTTTCTCCATTTATTTCTCCGTTCCTCCGTTTCTTTCTTCGTTTCTCCGATTCTTTTTTCGATTCTCCGTTTCTTTCTACGTTTCTCCGTTTATTTCTTCGTTTCTCCATATATTTCTCCGTTCCTCCGTTTCTTTCTTCGTTTCTCCGTTTCTTTCTTCGTTTCTCCGTTTCTTTCTAGGTTTCTCCGTTTATTTCTTCGTTTCTCCATTTATTTCTCCGTTCCTCCGTTTCTTTCTTCGTTTCTCCGTTTCTTTGTTCGTTTCTCCGTTTCTTTGTTCGTTTCTCCGTTTCTTTGTTCGTTTCCCTGTTTATTTCTCCGTTTCTCGGTCTATTTCATCGTTTCTCCATTTACTTCTCCGATTCTCCGTTTCTTTCTTCATTTCTCAGTTTCTTTCTTCGTTTCTCTGCTTCTTTCTTCGTTTCTCCGTTTCTTTGTTCGTTTCTCCGTTTCTTTCTTCGTTTCTCTGTTTCTTTCTTCGTTTCTCCGTTTCTTTCTTCGTTTCTCCGTTTCTTTCTTCGTTTCTCCGTTTCTTTCTTCGTTTCTCCGTTTCTTTCTTCGTTTCTCCGTTTCTTTGTTCGTTTCTCCCTTTCTTTCTCCGTTTCTCGGTTTACTTCTTCGTTTCTTCGTTTCTCCGTTTCTTTCTTCGTTTCTCCGTTTCTTTCTAGGTTTCTCCGTTTATTTCTTCGTTTCTCCATTTATTTCTCCGTTCCTCCGTTTCTTTCTTCGTTTCTCCGTTTCTTTGTTCGTTTCTCCGTTTCTTTGTTCGTTTCTCCGTTTCTTTCTTCGTTTCTCCGTTGCTTTCTTCGTTTCTCCGTTTCTTTCTTCGTTTCTTCGTTTCATTGTTCGTATCTCCGTTTATTTCTTCGTTTCTCCATTTATTTCTCCGTTTCTTTGTTCGTTTCTCCGTTTCTTTCTTCGTTTCTCCGTTGCTTTCTTCGTTTCTCCGTTTCTTTCTTCGTTTCTTCGTTTCTCCGTTTCTTTCTTCGTTTCTCCGTTTCTTTCTACGATTCTCCGTTTATTTCTTCGTTTCTCCATTTATTTCTCCGTTCCTCCGTTTCTTTCTTCGTTTCTCCGTTTCTTTCTTCCTTTCTCCGTGTCTTTCTTCGTTTCTCCGTTTCATTCTTCGTTTCTCCGTTTCTTTCTCCGTTTATCCGTTTCTTTGTTTGTTTCCCCGTTTCTTTGTTCGTTTCTCCGTTTCTTTCTTCGTTTCTCCGTTTCTTTCTTCGTTTCTCCGCTTATTTCTTCGTTTCTCCATTTATTTCTCCGTTTCTCCGTTTCTTTCTTCGTTTCTTTGTTCGTTACTCCGTTTCTTTCTTCGTTTCTCCGTTTCTTTCTTCGTTTCTTCGTTTCCTTGTTCGTATCTCCGTTTATTTCTTCGTTTCTCCATTTCTTTCTCCGTTTCTTTGTTCGTATCTCCGTTTCTTTCTACGTTTCTCCGTTTTTTTCTTCGTTTCTCCATTTCTATCTACGTTTCTCCGCTTATTTCTTCGTTTCTCCATTTATTTCTCCGTTCCTCCGTTTCTTTCTTCGTTTCTCCGATTCTTTCTTCGATTCTCCGTTTCTTTCTACGTTTCTCCGTTTATTTCCTCGTTTCTCCATTAATTTCTCCGTTCCTCCGTTTCTTTCTTCGTTTCTCAGTTTCTTTGTTCGTTTCTCCGTTTCTTTGTTCGTTTCTCCGTTTCTTTCTTCGTTTCTCCGTCGCTTTCTTCCTTTCTCCGTTTCTTTCTTCGTTTCTACGTTTCCTTGTTCGTATCTCCGTTTATTTCTTCGTTTCTCCATTTATTTCTCCGTTTCTTTGTTCGTTCCTCCGTTTCTTTCTTCGTTTCTCCGTTTCTTTCTTCGTTTCTCCGTTTCTTTCTTGGTTTCTCCGTTTCTTTATTCGTTTCTTCGTTTCCTTGTTCGTTTCTCCGTTTATTTCTTCGTTTCTCCGTTTATTTCTTCGTTTCTCCATTTATTTCTCCGTTTCTTTCTTCGTTTCTCCGTTTATTTCTTCGTTTCTCCATTTATTTCTCCGTTCCGCCGTTTCTTTCTTCGTTTCTCCGTTTCTTTGTTCGTTTCTCCGTTTCCTTGTTCGTTTCTCCGTTTCTTTGTTCGTTTCTCCGTCTCTTTCTTCGTTTCTTTCTTCGTTTCTCTGTTTCTTTCTTCGTTTCTTTCTTGGTTCTCCGTTTCTTTCTTCGTTTCTTGGTTTCCTTCTTCGTTTCTCCGTTTATTTCTTCGTTTCTCCGTTTATTTCTTCGTTTCTCCATTTATTTCTCCGTTTCTTTCTTCGTTTCTCCGTTTATTTCCTCGTTTCTCCATTTATTTCTCCGTTCCTCCGTTTATTTCTCCGTTCCTCCATTTCTTTCTTCGTTTCTCCGTTTCTTTCTACGTTTCTTCGCTTCTTACTTCGTTACTCAGTTTCTTTCTTTGTTTCTCCGTTTCATTCTTCGTGTCTCCGTTTCTTTCTTCGTTTCTCCGTTTCTTTGTTCGTTTCCCCGTTTCTTTCTCCGTTTCTCGGTCTATTTCTTCGTTTCTCCATTTACTTCTCCGATTCTCCGTTTCTATCTTCGTTTCTCCGTTTCTTTCTTCGTTTCTCCGTTTCTCTCTTCGATTCTCCGTTCATTTCATCGTTTCTCCATTTATTTCTCCGTTCCGCCGTTTCTTTCTTCGTTTCACCGTTTCATTCTTCGTTTCTCCGTTTGTTTCTTCGTTTATGCATTTATTTCTCCGTTTCGCCGTTTCTTTGTTCGTTTCTCCGTTTGTTTCTCCGTTTCTCGGTTTATTCCTTCGTTTCTCCATTTATTTCTCCGCATCTCAGTTTCTTTCTTCGTTTCTCAGTTTCTTTCTTCGTTTCTCAGTTTCTTTCTTCGTTTCTTCGTTTCTTTCTTCGTTACTCTGTTTCTTTCTTCGTTTTACCATTTCTTTCTTCGTTTCTCCGTTTCTTTCTTCGTTTCTCCGTTTCTTTCTTCGTTTCTCCGCTTATTTCTTCGTTTCTCCATGTATTTCTCCGTTCCTCGGTTTATTTCTCCGTTCCTCCGTTTCTTTCTTCGTTTCTCCGTTTCATTCTACGTTTCTCCGCTTCATTCTTCTTTTCACCGTTTGGTTCTTCGTTTGTCCGTTTCTTTCTTCGTTTCTCCGTTTCTTTCTTTGTTTCTCGGTTTCTTTCTTCATTTCTACGTTTATTTCTTCGTTTCTCCGTTTCATTGTTCGTTTCTGCGTTTCATTGTTCGTTTCTCTGTTTCTTTCTTCGTTTCTCCGTTTCTTTCTCCGTTTCTCGGTTTATTTCTTCGCTTCTCCGTTTCTCTGTTTCTTTCATCGTTTGTCCGTTTATTTCTTCGTTACTCCGTTTCTCTCTTCGTTTCTCCGTTTATATCTTCGTTTCTCCATTTATTTCCCCGTTTCTTTCTACGTTTCTCCGCTTCATTCTTCTTTTCACAGTTTGGTTCTTCGTTTATCCGTTTCTTTCTTCGTTTCTCCGTTTCTTTCTTCGTTTCTTCGTTTCCTTGTTCGTATCTCCGTTTATTTCTTCGTTTCTCCATTTCTTTCTCCGTTTCTTTGTTCGTTTCTCCGTTTCTTTGTTCGTTTCTCCGGTTCTTTCTTCGTTTCTCCGATGCTTTCTTCGTTTCTCCGTTTCTTTCTTCGTTTCTCTGTTTCTCCGTTTCTTTCTTCGTTTCTCCGTTTCTTTCTACGCTTCTCCGTTTATTTCTTCGTTTCTCCATTTATTTCTCCGTTCCTCCGTTTCTTTCTTCGTTTCTCCGATTCTTTCTTCGATTCTCCGTTTCTTTCTACGTTTCTCCGTTTATTTCTTCGTTTCTCCATATATTTCTCCGTTCCTCCGTTTCTTTCTTCGTTTCTCCGTTTCTTTCTTCGTTTCTCCGTTTCTTTCTAGGTTTCTCCGTTTATTTCTTCGTTTCTCCATTTATTTCTCCGTTCCTCCGGTTCTTTCTTCGTTTCTCCGTTTCTTTGTTCGTTTCTCCGTTTCTTTGTTCGTTTCTCCGTTTCTTTGTTCGTTTCCCTGTTTATTTCTCCGTTTCTCGGTCTATTTCTTCGTTTCTCCATTTACTTCTCCGATTCTCCGTTTCTTTCTTCATTTCTCAGTTTCTTTCTTCGTTTCTCTGTTTCTTTCTTCGTTTCTCCGTTTCTTTGTTCGTTTCTCCGTTTCTTTCTTCGTTTCTCTGTTTCTTTCTTCGTTTCTCCGTTTCTTTCTTCGTTTCTCCGTTTCTTTCTTCGTTTCTCCGTTTCTTTCGTCGTTTCTCCGTTTCTTTCTTCGTTTCTCCCTTTCTTTCTCCGTTTCTCGGTTTACTTCTTCGTTTCTTCGTTTCTCCGTTTCTTTCTTCGTTTCTCCGTTTCTTTCTAGGTTTCTCCGTTTATTTCTTCGTTTCTCCATTTATTTCTCCGTTCCTCCGTTTCTTTCTTCGTTTCTCCGTTTCTTTGTTCGTTTCTCCGTTTCTTTGTTCGTTTCTCCGTTTCTTTCTTCGTTTCTCCGTTGCTTTCTTCGTTTCTCCGTTTCTTTCTTCGTTTCTTCGTTTCATTGTTCGTATCTCCGTTTATTTCTTCGTTTCTCCATTTATTTCTCCGTTTCTTTGTTCGTTTCTCCGTTTCTTTCTTCGTTTCTCCGTGGCTTTCTTCGTTTCTCCGTTTCTTTCTTCGTTTCTTCGTTTCTCCGTTTCTTTCTTCGTTTCTCCGTTTCTTTCTACGATTCTCCGTTTATTTCTTCGTTTCTCCATTTATTTCTCCGTTCCTCCGTTTCTTTCTTCGTTTCTCCGTTTCTTTCTTCCTTTCTCCGTGTCTTTCTTCGTTTCTCCGTTTCATTCTTCGTTTCTCCGTTTCTTTCTCCGTTTATCCGTTTCTTTGTTTGTTTCCCCGTTTCTTTGTTCGTTTCTCCGTTTCTTTCTTCGTTTCTCCGTTTCTTTCTTCGTTTCTCCGCTTATTTCTTCGTTTCTCCATTTATTTCTCCGTTTCTCCGTTTCTTTCTTCGTTTCTTTGTTCGTTACTCCGTTTCTTTCTTCGTTTCTCCGTTTCTTTCTTCGTTTCTTCATTTCCTTGTTCGTATCTCCGTTTATTTCTTCGTTTCTCCATTTCTTTCTCCGTTTCTTTGTTCGTATCTCCGTTTCTTTCTACGTTTCTCCGTTTTTTTCTTCGTTTCTCCGTTTCTATCTACGTTTCTCCGCTTATTTCTTCGTTTCTCCATTTATTTCTCCGTTCCTCCGTTTCTTTCTTCGTTTCTCCGATTCTTTCTTCGATTCTCCGTTTCTTTCTACGTTTCTCCGTTTATTTCTTCGTTTCTCCATTTATTTCTCCGTTTCTTTCTTCGTTTCTCCGTTTATTTCTTCGTTTCTCCATTTATTTCTCCGTTCCGCCGTTTCTTTCTTCGTTTCTCCGTTTCTTTGTTCGTTTCTCCGTTTCTTTGTTCGTTTCTCCGTTTCTTTGTTCGTTTCTCCGTCTCTTTCTTCGTTTCTTTCTTCGTTTCTCTGTTTCTTTCTTCGTTTCTTTCTTGGTTTCTCCGTTTCTTTCTTCGTTTCTTGGTTTTCTTCTTCGTTTCTCCGTTTATTTCTTCGTTTCTCCGTTTATTTCTTCGTTTCTCCATTTATTTCTCCGTTTCTTTCTTCGTTTCTCCGTTTATTTCCTCGTTTCTCCATTTATTTCTCCGTTCCTCCGTTTATTTCTCCGTTCCTCCGTTTCTTTCTTCGTTTCTCCGTTTCTTTCTACGTTTCTTCGCTTCTTACTTCGTTACTCAGTTTCTTTCTTTGTTTCTCCGTTTCATTCTTCGTGTCTCCGTTTCTTTCTTCGTTTCTCCGTTTCTTTGTTCGTTTCCCCGTTTCTTTCTCCGTTTCTCGGTCTATTTCTTCGTTTCTCCATTTACTTCTCCGATTCTCCGTTTCTATCTTCGTTTCTCCGTTTCTTTCTTCGTTTCTCCGTTTCTCTCTTCGATTCTCCGTTCATTTCATCGTTTCTCCATTTATTTCTCCGTTCCGCCGTTTCTTTCTTCGTTTCACCGTTTCATTCTTCGTTTCTCCGTTTCGTTGTTCATTTCTCCGTTTCCTTGTTCGTTTCTCCGTTTCTTTCTTCGTTTCTTTCTTGGTTTCTCCGTTTCTTTCTTCGTTTCTTCGTTTCCTTGTTCGTTTCTCCGTTTATTTCTTCGTTCCTCCATTTATTCCTCCGTTTCTTTCTTCGTTTCTCCGTTTCTTTCTTCGTTTCTCCGTTTCTTTCTTCGTATCTCCGTTTCCTTCTTCGTTTCTCCGTTGCTTTCTTCGTTTTTCCGTTTCTTCGTTCGTTTCTCCATTTCTTTCTTCGTTTCTCCGTTTCTTTCTTTGTTTCTCCGTTCCTTTCTTTGTTTCTCCGTTTCCTTCCTCATTTCTCCGTTTCTTTCTCCGTTTCTCCGTTTCCTTGTTCGTTTCTCCGTTTATTTCTTCGCTTCTCCATTTATTTCTCCCTTTTTTCTTTCGTATCTCCGTTTCTTTGTTCGTTTCTCCGTTTCTTTCTTCGTATCTCCGTTTCTTTGTTGGTTTCTCCGTTTCTTCGTTTCTTAGTTCGTTACTCCGTTTCTTTCTTCGTTTCTCCGTTTCTTTCTTCGTGTGTCCGTTTCTTTGTCCGTTTCTCTGTTTGTTTCTTCGTTTCTCCATTTATTTCTCCGTTTCTCCGTTTCTTTGATCGTTTCTCCGTTTCTTTGTTCGTTTCTCCGTTTCTTTCTTCGTTTCTCCGTTTCTCTCTTCGTTTCTCCGTTTCTTTCTTCGTTTCTCCGCTTATTTCTTCGTTTCTCCATTTATTTCTCCGTTTCTCCGTTTCTTTCTTCGTTTCTTTGTTCGTTACTCCGTTTCTTTCTTCGTTTCTCCGTTTTTTTCTTCGTGTGTCCGTTTCTTTGTCCGTTTCTCTGTTTGTTTCTTCGTTTCTCCATTTATTTCTCCGTTTCTCCGTTTCTTTGATCGTTTCTCCGTTTCTTTGTTCGTTTCTCCGTTTCTTTCTCCGTTACTCCGTTTCTTTCTTCGTTTCTCCGTTTGTTTCTTCGTTTCTCCGTTTCTTTCTTCGTTTCTCCGTTTATTTCTTCGTTTCTCCTTTTATTTCTCCGTTTCTCCGTTTGTTTCTTCGTTTCTCCGTTTCTTTGTTCGTTTCTCCGTTTCTTTCTTCGTTTGTCCGTTTCTTTGTCCGTTTCTCTGTTTGTTTCTTCGTTTCTCCATTTATTTCTCCGTCTCTCCGTTTCTTTCTCCGTTTCTCCGTTTATTTCTTCGTTTCTCCATTTATTTCTCCGTTCCTCCGTTTCTTTCTTCGTTTCTCCGATTCTTTCTTCGATTCTCCGTTTCTTTCTACGTTTCTCCGTTTATTTCTTCGTTTCTCCGTTTCTTTGTTCGTATCTCCGTTTCTTTCTACGTTTCTCCGTTTTTTCTTCGTTTCTCCGTTTCTTTCTACGTTTCTCCGTTTATTTCTTCGTTTCTCCAATTATTTCTCCGTTCCTCCGTTTCTTTCTTCGTTTCTCCGATTCTTTCTTCGATTCTCCGTTTCTTTCTACGTTTCTCCGTTTATTTCTTCGTTTCTCCATTTATTTCTCCGTTCCTCCGTTTATTTCTCCGTTCCTCCGTTTCTTTCTTCGTTTCTCCGTTTCTTCCTACGTTTCTTCGCTTCTTTCTTCGTTACTCCGTTTCTTTCTTTGTTTCTCCGTTTCATTCTTCGTGTCTCCGTTTCTTTCTTCGTTTCTCCGTTTCTTTCTTCGTTTCCCCGTTTCTTTCTCCGTTTCTCGGTCTATTTCTTCGTTTCTCCATTTACTTCTCCGATTCTCCGTTTCTATCTTCGTTTCTCCGTTTCTTTCTTCGTTTCTACGTTTCTCTCTTCGATTTTCCGTTTATTTCATCGTTTCTCCATTTATTTCTCCGTTCCGCCGTTTCTTTCTTCGTTTCTCCGTTTCATTCTTCGTTTCTCCGTTTCTTTGTTCGTTTCTCCGTTTCCTTGTTCGTTTCTCCGTTTCTTTCTTCGTTTCTTTCTTGGTTTCTCCGTTTCTTTCTTCGTTTCTTCGTTTCCTTGTTCGTTTCTCCGTTTATTTCTTCGTTCCTCCATTTATTTCTCCGTTTCTTTCTTCGTTTCTCCGTTTCTTTCTTCGTTTCTCCGTTTCTTTTTTCGTTTCTCCGTTTCCTTCTTCGTTTCTCCGTTTCTTTCTTCGCTTCTCCGCTTCTTTCTTCGTTTCTCCGTTTCTTTCTTCGTTTCTCCGCTTATTTCTTCGTTTCTCCATTTATTTCTCCGTTCCTCCGTTTCTTTCTTCGTTTCTCAGTTTCTTTGTTCGTTTCTCCGTTTCTTTGTTCGTTTCTCCGTTTCTTTGTTCGTTTCTCCGTTTCTTTCTTCGTTTCTCCGTCGCTTTCTTCCTTTCTCCGTTTCTTTCTTCGTTTCTACGTTTCCTTGTTCGTATCTCCGTTTATTTCTTCGTTTCTCCATTTATTTCTCCGTTTCTTTGTTCGTTCCTCCGTTTCTTTCTTCGTTTCTCCGTTTCTTTCTTCGTTTCTCCGTTTCTTTCTTGGTTTCTCCGTTTCTTTCTTCGTTTCTTCGTTTCCTTGTTCGTTTCTCCGTTTATTTCTTCGTTTCTCCGTTTATTTCTTCGTTTCTCCATTTATTTCTCCGTTTCTTTCTTCGTTTCTCCGTTTATTTCTTCGTTTCTCCATTTATTTCTCCGTTCCGCCGTTTCTTTCTTCGTTTCTCCGTTTCTTTGTTCGTTTCTCCGTTTCTTTGTTCGTTTCTCCGTTTCTTTGTTCGTTTCTCCGTCTCTTTCTTCGTTTCTTTCTTCGTTTCTCTGTTTCTTTCTTCGTTTCTTTCTTGGTTTCTCCGTTTCTTTCTTCGTTTCTTGGTTTCCTTCTTCGTTTCTCCGTTTATTTCTTCGTTTCTCCGTTTATTTCTTCGTTTCTCCATTTATTTCTCCGTTTCTTTCTTCGTTTCTCCGTTTATTTCCTCGTTTCTCCATTTATTTCTCCGTTCCTCCGTTTATTTCTCCGTTCCTCCGTTTCTTTCTTCGTTTCTCCGTTTCTTTCTACGTTTCTTCGCTTCTTACTTCGTTACTCAGTTTCTTTCTTTGTTTCTCCGTTTCATTCTTCGTGTCTCCGTTTCTTTCTTCGTTTCTCCGTTTCTTTGTTCGTTTCCCCGTTTCTTTCTCCGTTTCTCGGTCTATT
This sequence comes from Ptiloglossa arizonensis, assembly GCF_051014685.1. Classification (NCBI taxonomy): domain Eukaryota; kingdom Metazoa; phylum Arthropoda; class Insecta; order Hymenoptera; family Colletidae; genus Ptiloglossa; species Ptiloglossa arizonensis. Next base: position 1,385,077 of record NW_027478401.1, on the reverse strand, counting down.
TCTTCGTTTCTCCATTTACTTCTCCGATTCTCCGTTTCTATCTTCGTTTCTCCGTTTCGTTCTTCGTTTCTCCGTTTCTCTCTTCGATTCTCCGTTCATTTCATCGTTTCTCCATTTATTTCTCCGTTCCGCCGTTTCTTTCTTCGTTTCACCGTTTCATTCTTCGTTTCTCCGTTTCGTTGTTCATTTCTCCGTTTCCTTGTTCGTTTCTCCGTTTCTTTCTTCGTTTCTTTCTTGGTTTCTCCGTTTCTTTCTTCGTTTCTTCGTTTCCTTGTTCGTTTCTCCGTTTATTTCTTCGTTTCTCCATTTATTCCTCCGGTTCTTTCTTCGTTTCTCCGTTTCTTTCTTCGTTTCTCCGTTTCTTTCTTCGTATCTCCGTTTCCTTCTTCGTTTCTCCGTTTCTTTCTTCGTTTCTCCGCTTCTTTCTTCGTTTCTCCGTTTCTTTCTTCGTTTCTCCGTTTATTTTTTCGTTTCTCCATTTATTTCTCTGTTCCTCCGTTTCTTTCTTTCGTATCTCCATTTCTTTCTTCGTTTCTCCGTTTCTTTCTTTGTTTCTCCGTTCCTTTCTTCGTATCTCCGTTTCCTTCTTCGTTTCTCCGTTTCTTTCTTCGTTTCTCCGCTTCTTTCTTCGTTTCTCCGTTTCTTTGTTCGTTTCTCCGTTTCTTTCTTCGTATCTCCGTTTCTTTGTTGGTTTCTCCGTTTCTTCGTTTCTTAGTTCGTTACTCCGTTTCTTTCTTCGTTTCTCCGTTTCTTTCTTCGTGTGTCCGTTTCTTTGTCCGTTTCTCTGTTTGTTTCTTCGTTTCTCCATTTATTTCTCCGTTTCTCCGTTTCTTTGATCATTTCTCCGTTTCTTTGTTCGTTTCTCCGTTTCTTTCTTCGTTTCTCCGTTTCTCTCTTCGTTTCTCCGTTTCTTTCTTCGTTTCTCCGCTTATTTCTTCGTTTCTCCATTTATTTCTCCGTTTCTCCGTTTCTTTCTTCGTTTCTTTGTTCGTTACTCCGTTTCTTTCTTCGTTTCTCCGTTTTTTTCTTCGTGTGTCCGTTTCTTTGTCCGTTTCTCTGTTTGTTTCTTCGTTTCTCCATTTATTTCTCCGTTTCTCCGTTTCTTTGATCGTTTCTCCGTTTCTTTGTTCGTTTCTCCGTTTCTTTCTCCGTTACTCCGTTTCTTTCTTCGTTTCTCCGTTTGTTTCTTCGTTTCTCCGTTTCTTTCTTCGTTTCTCCGTTTATTTCTTCGTTTCTCCTTTTATTTCTCCGTTTCTCCGTTTGTTTCTTCGTTTCTCCGTTTCTTTGTTCGTTTCTCCGTTTCTTTCTTCGTTTGTCCGTTTCTTTGTCCGTTCCTCCGTTTATTTCTCCGTTCCTCCGTTTCTTTCTTCGTTTCTCCGTTTCTTCCTACGTTTCTTCGCTTCTTTCTTCGTTACTCCGTTTCTTTCTTTGTTTCTCCGTTTCATTCTTCGTGTCTCCGTTTCTCTCTTCGTTTCTCCGTTTCTTTCTTCGTTTCCCCGTTTCTTTCTCCGTTTCTCGGTCTATTTCTTCGTTTCTCCATTTACTTCTCCGATTCTCCGTTTCTATCTTCGTTTCTCCGTTTCTTTCTTCGTTTCTCCGTTTCTCTCTTCGATTTTCCGTTTATTTCATCGTTTCTCCATTTATTTCTCCGTTCCGCCGTTTCTTTCTTCGTTTCTCCGTTTCATTCTTCGTTTCTCCGTTTCTTTGTTCGTTTCTCCGTTTCCTTGTTCGTTTCTCCGTTTCTTTCTTCGTTTCTTTCTTGGTTTCTCCGTTTCTTTCTTCGTTTCTTCGTTTCCTTGTTCGTTTCTCCGTTTATTTCTTCGTTCCTCCATTTATTTCTCCGTTTCTTTCTTCGTTTCTCCGTTTCTTTCTTCGTTTCTCCGTTTCTTTGTTCGTTACTCCGTTTCTTTCTTCGTTTCTCCGTTTCTTTCTTCGTTTCTCCGCTTCTTTCTTCGTTTCTCCGTTTCTTTCTTCGTTTCTCCGTTTATTTTTTCGTTTCTCCATTTATTTCTCTGTTCCTCCGTTTCTTTCTTCGTTTCTCCGTTTCTTTGTTCGTTTCTCCGTTTCTTTCTTCGTTTCTCCGTTTCTTTGTTCGTTTCTCCGTTTCTTTCTCCGTTTCTCGGTTTACTTCTTCGTTTCTCCGTTTCTCTGACTCTTTCTTCGTTTTTCCGTCTCTTTCTTCGTTTCTCCGTTTCTTTTTCCGTTTTTCGGTTTATTTCTTCGTTTCTCCATTTATTTCTGCGTTTCTTTTTTCGTTTCTCCGTTTGTTTCTTCGTTTCTCCGTTTCTTTATTCGTTTGTCCTTTTATTTCTTCGTTTCTCCGTTTCTTTCTTCGTTTCTCCGTTTCTTTCTTCGTTTCTCCGTTTCTATCTTCGTTTCTCCGTTTCTTTCGTCGTTTCTCCGTTTCTCTCTTCGATTCTCCGTTTATTTCATCGTTTCTCCATTTATTTCTCCGTTCCTCCGTTTCTTTCTTCGTTTCTCCGTTTCGTTGTTCGTTTCTCCGTTTCTTTGTTCGTTTCACCGTTTCTTTGTTAGTTTCTCCGTCTCTTTCTTCGTTTCTTTCTTGGTTTCTCCGTTTCTTTCTTCGTTTCTCCGTTTGTTTCTTCGATTCTCCGTTTCTTTCTTCGTATCTCCGTTTCTTTCTTCGTTTCTCCGTTTCTTTATTCGTTTGTCCTTTTATTTCTTCGTTTCTCCGGTTCTTTCTTCGTTTCTCCGATTCTTTCTTCGTTTCTCCGTTTCTATCTTCGTTTTTCCGTTTCTTTCTTCGTTTCTCCGTTTGTTTCTTCGATTCCCCGTTTCTTTCTTCGTTTCTCCGTTTCTTTCTTCGTTTCTCCGTTTCTTTATTCGTTTGTCCTTTTATTTCTTCGTTTCTCCGTTTCTTTCTTCGTTTCTCCGATTCTTTCTTCGTTTCTCCGTTTCTATCTTCGTTTCTCCGTTTCTTTCTTCGTTTCTCCGTTTCTCTCTTCGTTTCTCCGCTTATTTCTTCGTTTCTCCATTTATTTCTCCGTTTCTCCGTTTCTTTCTTCGTTTCGTTGTTCGTTACTCCGTTTCTTTCTTCGTTTCCCCGTTTCTTTCTTCGTTTCTCCGTTTATTTTTTCGTTTCTCCATTTATTTCTCTGTTCCTCCGTTTCTTTGTTCGTTTCTCCGTTTCCTTGTTCGTTTCTCCGTTTCTTTCTTCGTTTCTCCGGTTCTTTGTTCGTTTCTCCGTTGCTTTCTTCGTTTCTCCGTTTCTTCGTTCGTTTCTCCATTTCTTTCTTCGTTTCTCCGTTTCTATCTTCGTTTCTCCGTTCCTTTCTTTGTTTCTCCGTTTCCTTCCTCATTTCTCCGTTCACTTCTTCGTTTCTCCCTTTCATTCTCCGTTTCTGCGTTTCTTTGTTCGTATCTCCGTTTCTTTCTACGTTTCTCCGTTTCTTTCTTCGTTTCTCCGTTTATTTCTTCGTTTCTCCGTTTCTCTCTTCGTTTCTCCGTTTCTTTCTTCGTTTCTCCGCTTATTTCTTCGTTTCTCCATTTATTTCTCCGTTTCTCCGTTTCTTTCTTCGTTTCTTTGTTCGTTACTCCGTTTCTTTCTTCGTTTCTCCGTTTCTTTCTTCGTGTGTCCGTTTCTTTGTCCGTTTCTCTGTTTGTTTCTTCGTTTCTCCATTTATTTCTCCGTTTCTCCGTTTCTTTGATCGTTTCTCCGTTTCTTTGATCGTTTCTCCGCTTATTTCTTCGTTTCTCCATTTATTTCTCCGTTTCTCCGTTTCTTTCTTCGTTTCTCCGTTTCTTTGTTCGTTTCTCCGTTTCTTTCTTCGTTTCTCCGTTTCTTTCTTCGTTACTCCGTTTCTTTCTTCGTTTCTCCGTTTCTTTCTTCGTTTCTCTGTTTCTCCATTTATTTCTCCGTTACACCGTTTCTTTCTTCGTTTCTCCGTTTCTTTCTTCGTTTCTCCGTTTCTTTCTTCGTTTCTCCGTTTCTTTCTTCCTTTCTCCATTTATTTCTCCGTTTCTCCGTTTCTTTCTTCGTTTCTCCGTTTCTTTGTTCGTTTCTCCGTTTCTTTCTTCGTTTCTCCGTTTCTTTCTTCGTTTGTCCGTTTCTTTGTCCGTTTCTCTGTTTGTTTCTTCGTTTCTCCATTTATTTCTCCGCCTCTCCGTTTCTTTCTTCGTTTCTCCGTTTCTTTGTTCGTTTCTCCGTTTCTTTCTTCGTTTCTCCGTTTCTTTCTTCGTTTGTCCGTTTCTTTGTCCGTTTCTCTGTTTGTTTCTTCGTTTCTCCATTCATTTCTCCGTTTCTCCGTTTCTTTGATCGTTTCTCCGTTTCTTTGTTCGTTTCTCCGTTCCTTTGTTCGTTTCTCCGTTTCTTTTTCGTTTCTCCGTTTCTTTCTTCGTTTCTCCGTATCTTTGTTCGTTTCTCCGTTTCCTTGTTCGTTTCTCCGTTTGTTTCTTCGTTTCTTTCTTGGTTTCTCCGTTTCTTTCTTCGTTTCTTCGTTTCCTTGTTCGTTTCTCCGTTTCTTTTTTCGTTTCTCCGTTTCCTTCTTTGTTTCTCCGTTTCTTTCTTCGCTTCTCCGCTTCTTTCTTCGTTTCTCCGTTTCTTTCTTCGTTTCTCCGTTTATTTTTTCGTTTCTCCATTTATTTCTCTGTTCCTCCGTTTCTTTGTTCGTTTCTCCGTTTCTTTGTTCGTTTCTCCGTTTCTTTGTTCGTTTCTCCGTTTCTTTCTTCGTTTCTCCGGTTCTTTGTTCGTTTCTCCGTTGCTTTCTTCGTTTCTCCGTTTCTTCGTTCGTTTCTCCATTTCTTTCTTCGTTTCTCCGTTTCTTTCTTCGTTTCTCCGTTCCTTTCTTTGTTTCTCCGTTTCCTTCCTCATTTCTCCGTTCATTTCTTCGTTTCTCCGTTTCATTCTTCGTTTCTGCGTTTCTTTGTTCGTATCTCCGTTTCTTTCTACGTTTCTCCGGTTCTTTCTTCGTTTCTCCGTTTATTTCTTCGTTTCTCCGTTTCTTTCTTCGTTTCTCCGTTTCTCCATTTATTTCTCCGTTACTCCGTTTCTTTCTTCGTTTCTCCGTTTCTTTCTTCGTGTGTCCGTTTCTTTGTCCGTTTCTCTGTTTGTTTCTTCGTTTCTCCATTTATTTCTCCGTTTCTCCGTTTCTTTGTTCGTTTCTCCGTTTCTTTGATCGTTTCTCCGTTTCTTTGATCGTTTCTCCGCTTATTTCTTCGTTTCTCCATTTATTTCTCCGTTTCTCCGTTTCTTTCTTCCTTTCTCCATTTATTTCTCCGTTTCTCCGTTTCTTTCTTCGTTTCTCCGTTTCTTTGTTCGTTTCTCCGTTTCTTTCTTCGTTTCTCCGTTTCTTTCTTCGTTTGTCCGTTTCTTTGTCCGTTTCTCTGTTTGTTTCTTCGTTTCTCCATTTATTTCTCCGTTTCTCCGTTTCTTTGATCGTTTCTCCGTTTCTTTGATCGTTTCTCCGCTTATTTCTTCGTTTCTCCATTTATTTCTCCGTTTCTCCGTTTCTTTCTTCGTTTTTCCGTTTCTTTGTTCGTTTCTCCGTTTCTTTCTACGTTTCTCCGTTTCTTTCTTCGTTACTCCGTTTCTTTCTTCGTTTCTCCGTTTCTTTCTTCGTTTCTCCGTTTCTCCATTTATTTCTCCGTTACTCCGTTTCTTTCTTCGTTTCTCCGTTTCTTTCTTCGTTTCTCCGTTTCTTTCTTCGTTTCTCCGTTTCTTTCTTCGTTTCTCCGTTTATTTCTTCGTTTCTCCGTTTCTCTCTTCGTTTCTCCGTTTCTTTGTTCGTTTCTCCGTTTCTTTCTTCGTTTCTCCGTTTCTTTCTTCGTTTGTCCGTTTCTTTGTCCGTTTCTCTGTTTGTTTCTTCGTTTCTCCATTCATTTCTCCGTTTCTCCGTTTCTTTGATCGTTTCTCCGTTTCTTTGTTCGTTTCTCCGTTCCTTTGTTCGTTTCTCCGTTTCTTTTTCGTTTCTCCGTTTCTTTCTTCGTTTCTCCGTTTCTTTGTTCGTTTCTCCGTTTCCTTGTTCGTTTCTCCGTTTCTTTCTTCGTTTCTTTCTTGGTTTCTCCGTTTCTTTCTTCGTTTCTTCGTTTCCTTGTTCGTTTCTCCGTTTATTTCTTCGTTCCTCCATTTATTTCTCCGTTTCTTTCTTCGTTTCTCCGCTTCTTTCTTCGTTTCTTCGTTTCTTTTTTCGTTTCTCCGTCTCCTTCTTCGTTTCTCCGTTTCTTTCTTCGCTTCTCCGCTTCTTTCTTCGTTTCTCCGTTTCTTTCTTCGTTTCTCCGTTTATTTTTTCGTTTCTCCATTTATTTCTCTGTTCCTCCGTTTCTTTGTTCGTTTCTCCGTTTCTTTGTTCGTTTCTCCGTTTCTTTCTTCGTTTCTCCGGTTCTTTGTTCGTTTCTCCGTTGCTTTCTTCGTTTCTCCGTTTCTTCGTTCGTTTCTCCATTTCTTTCTTCGTTTCTCCGTTTCTTTCTTCGTTTCTCCGTTCCTTTCTTTGTTTCTCCGTTTCCTTCCTCATTTCTCCGTTCATTTCTTCGTTTCTCCGTTTCATTCTTCGTTTCTGCGTTTCTTTGTTCGTATCTCCGTTTCTTTCTACGTTTCTCCGTTTCTTTCTTCGTTTCTCCGTTTATTTCTTCGTTTCTCCGTTTCTCTCTTCGTTTCTCCGTTTCTTTCTTCGTTTCTCCGCTTATTTCTTCGTTTCTCCATTTATTTCTCCGTTTCTCCGTTTCTTTCTTCGTTTCTTTGTTCGTTACTCCGTTTCTTTCTTCATTTCTCCGTTTCTTTCTTCGTGTGTCCGTTTCTTTGTCCGTTTCTCTGTTTGTTTCTTCGTTTCTCCATTTATTTCTCCGTTTCTCCGTTTCTTTGATCGTTTCTCCGTTTCTTTGATCGTTTCTCCGCTTATTTCTTCGTTTCTCCATTTATTTCTCCGTTTCTCCGTTTCTTTCTTCGTTTTTCCGTTTCTTTGTTCGTTTCTCCGTTTCTTTCTTCGTTTCTCCGTTTCTTTCTTCGTTACTCCGTTTCTTTCTTCGTTTCTCCGTTTCTTTCTTCATTTCTCCGTTTCTCCATTTATTTCTCCGTTACTCCGTTTCTTTCTTCGTTTCTCCGTTTCTTTCTTCGTTTCTCCGTTTCTTTCTTCGTTTCTCCGTTTCTTTCTTCCTTTCTCCATTTATTTCTCCGTTTCTCCGTTTCTTTCTTCGTTTCTCCGTTTCTTTGTTCGTTTCTCCGTTTCTTTCTTCGTTTCTCCGTTTCTTTCTTCGTTTGTCCGTTTCTTTGTCCGTTTCTCTGTTTGTTTCTTCGTTTCTCCATTTATTTCTCCGCCTCTCCGTTTCTTTCTTCGTTTCTCCGTTTCTTTGTTCGTTTCTCCGTTTCTTTCTTCGTTTCTCCGTTTCTTTCTTCGTTTGTCCGTTTCTTTGTCCGTTTCTCTGTTTGTTTCTTCGTTTCTCCATTCATTTCTCCGTTTCTCCGTTTCTTTGATCGTTTCTCCGTTTCTTTGTTCGTTTCTCCGTTCCTTTGCTCGTTTCTCCGTTTCTTTTTCGTTTCTCCGTTTCTTCCTTCGTTTCTCCGTTTCTTTCTTCGTTTCTCCGTTTATTTCTTCGTTTCTCCATTTATTTCTCCGTTTCTCCATTTGTTTCTCCGTTTCTCCGTTTCTTTGTTCGTTTCTCCTTTTCTTTCTTCGTTTCTCCGTTTCTTTGTTCGTTTCTCCGTTTCTTTCTTCGTTTCTCCGTTTATTTCTTCGTTTCTCCGTTTCTCTCTTCGTTTCTCCGTTTCTTTCTTCGTTTCTCCGCTTATTTCTTCGTTTCTCCATTTATTTCTCCGTTTCTCCGTTTCTTTCTTCGTTTCTTTGTTCGTTACTCCGTTTCTTTCTTCGTTTCTCCGTTTCTTTCTTCGTGTGTCCGTTTCTTTGTCCGTTTCTCTGTTTGTTTCTTCGTTTCTCCATTTATTTCTCCGTTTCTCCGTTTCTTTGTTCGTTTCTCCGTTTCTTTGATCGTTTCTCCGTTTCTTTGATCGTTTCTCCGCTTATTTCTTCGTTTCTCCATTTATTTCTCCGTTTCTCCGTTTCTTTCTTCCTTTCTCCATTTATTTCTCCGTTTCTCCGTTTCTTTCTTCGTTTCTCCGTTTCTTTGTTCGTTTCTCCGTTTCTTTCTTCGTTTCTCCGTTTCTTTCTTCGTTTGTCCGTTTCTTTGTCCGTTTCTCTGTTTGTTTCTTCGTTTCTCCATTTATTTCTCCGCCTCTCCGTTTCTTTCTTCGTTTCTCCGTTTCTTTGTTCGTTTCTCCGTTTCTTTCTCCGTTACTCCGTTTCTTTCTTCGTTTCTCCGTTTGTTTCTTCGTTTCTCCGTTTCTTTCTTCGTTTCTCCGTTTATTTCTTCGTTTCTCCTTTTATTTCTCCGTTTCTCCGTTTCTTTCTTCGTTTCTCCGTTTCTTTGTTCGTTTCTCCGTTTCTTTCTTCGTTTCTCCGTTTCTTTCTTCGTTACTCCGTTTCTTTCTTCGTTTCTACGTTTCTTTCTTCTTTTCTCCGTTTCTTTCTTCGTTTCTCCGTTTCTCCATTTGTTTCTCCGTTTCTCCGTTTCTTTCTTCGTTTCTCCGTTTCTTTCTTCGTTTCTCCGTTTCTTTCTTCGTTTCTCCGTTTCTTTCTTCGTTTCTCCGTTTCTTTGTTCGTTTCTCCGTTTCTTTCTTCGTTTCTCCGTTTCTTTCTTCGTTTGTCCGTTTCTTTGTCCGTTTCTCTGTTTGTTTCTTCGTTTCTCCATTTATTTCTCCGCCTCTCCGTTTCTTTCTTCGTTTCTCCGTTTCTTTCTTCGTTTGTCCGTTTCTTTGTCCGTTTCTCTGTATGTTTCTTCGTTTCTCCATTCATTTCTCCGTTTCTCCGTTTCTTTGATCGTTTCTCCGTTTCTTTGTTCGTTTCTCCGTTCCTTTGCTCGTTTCTCCGTTTCTTTTTCGTTTCTCCGTTTCTTTCTTCGTTTCTCCGTTTCTTTCTTCGTTTCTCCGTTTATTTCTTCGTTTCTCCATTTATTTCTCCGTTTCTCCATTTGTTTCTCCGTTTCTCCGTTTCTTTGTTCGTTTCTCCTTTTCTTTCTTCGTTTCTCCGTTTCTTTGTTCGTTTCTCCGTTTCTTTCTTCGTTTCTCCGTTTATTTCTTCGTTTCTCCGTTTCTCTCTTCGTTTCTCCGTTTCTTTCTTCGTTTCTCCGCTTATTTCTTCGTTTCTCCATTTATTTCTCCGTTTCTCCGTTTCTTTCTTCGTTTCTTTGTTCGTTACTCCGTTTCTTTCTTCGTTTCTCCGTTTCTTTCTTCGTGTGTCCGTTTCTTTGTCCGTTTCTCTGTTTGTTTCTTCGTTTCTCCATTTATTTCTCCGTTTCTCCGTTTCTTTGTTCGTTTCTCCGTTTCTTTGATCGTTTCTCCGTTTCTTTGATCGTTTCTCCGCTTATTTCTTCGTTTCTCCATTTATTTCTCCGTTTCTCCGTTTCTTTCTTCCTTTCTCCATTTATTTCTCCGTTTCTCCGTTTCTTTCTTCGTTTCTCCGTTTCTTTGTTCGTTTCTCCGTTTCTTTCTTCGTTTCTCCGTTTCTTTCTTCGTTTGTCCGTTTCTTTGTCCGTTTCTCTGTTTGTTTCTTCGTTTCTCCATTTATTTCTCCGCCTCTCCGTTTCTTTCTTCGTTTCTCCGTTTCTTTGTTCGTTTCTCCGTTTCTTTCTCCGTTACTCCGTTTCTTTCTTCGTTTCTCCGTTTGTTTCTTCGTTTCTCCGTTTCTTTCTTCGTTTCTCCGTTTATTTCTTCGTTTCTCCTTTTATTTCTCCGTTTCTCCGTTTCTTTCTTCGTTTCTCCGTTTCTTTGTTCGTTTCTCCGTTTCTTTCTTCGTTTCTCCGTTTCTTTCTTCGTTACTCCGTTTCTTTCTTCGTTTCTACGTTTCTTTCTTCTTTTCTCCGTTTCTTTCTTCGTTTCTCCGTTTCTCCATTTGTTTCTCCGTTTCTCCGTTTCTTTCTTCGTTTCTCCGTTTCTTTCTTCGTTTCTCCGTTTCTTTCTTCGTTTCTCCGTTTCTTTCTTCGTTTCTACATTTATTTCTCCGATTCTCCGTTTCTTTCTTCGTTTCTCCGTTTCTTTGTTCTTTTCTCCGTTTCATTCTTCGTTTCTCCGTTTCTTTCTTCGTTTCTCCGTTTCTTTGTTCGTTTCTCCATTTATTTCTCCGTTTCACCGTTATTTTATTCGTTTCTCCGTTTCTTTGTTGGTTACTCCGTTTCTTTCTTCTTTCCTCCGTTTCTTTCTTCGTTTCTCCGTTTCTTTCTTCGTTTCTCCATTTATTTTTCGTTTCTCCGCTTCTTTCTTCGTTTCTCCGTTTCTTTGTTCGTTTCTCCGTTTCTTTGTTCGTATCTCCGTTTCTTTCTACGTTTCTCCGTTTTTTTCTTCGTTTCTCCGTTTCTTTCTTCGTTTCTCCGTTTCCTTGTTCGTTTCTCCGCTTATTTCTTCGTTTCTCCATTTATTTCTCCGTTTCTCCGTTTCTTTCTTCGTTTCTCCGTTTCTTTGTTCGTTTCTCCGTTTCTTTGTTCGTTTCACCGTTTCTTTCTCCGTTACTCCGTTTCTTTCTTCGTTTCTCCGTTTGTTTCTTCGTTTCTCCGTTTCTTTCTTCGTTTCTCCGTTTATTTCTTCGTTTCTCCTTTTATTTCTCCGTTTCTCCGTTTCTTTCTTCGTTTCTCCGTTTCTTTCTTCGTTTCTCCGTTTCTTTCTTCGTTACTCCGTTTCTTTCTTCGTTTCTACGTTTCTTTCTTCTTTTCTCCGTTTCTTTCTTCGTTTCTCCGTTTCTCCATTTGTTTCTCCGTTTCTTTCTTCGTTTCTCCGTTTCTTTCTTCGTTTCTCCGTTTCTTTCTTCGTTTCTACATTTATTTCTCCGATTCTCCGTTTCTTTCTTCGTTTCTCCGTTTCTTTGTTCTTTTCTCCGTTTCATTCTTCGTTTCTCCGTTTCTTTCTTCGTTTCTCCGTTTCTTTGTTCGTTTCTCCATTTATTTCTCCGTTTCACCGTTATTTTATTCGTTTCTCCGTTTCTTTGTTCGTTACTCCGTTTCTTTCTTCTTTCCTCCGTTTCTTTCTTCGTTTCTCCGTTTCTTTCTTCGTTTCTCCATTTATTTTTCGTTTATCCGCTTCTTTCTTGGTTTCTCCGTTTCTTTCTTCGTTTCTCCGTTTGTTTCTTCGATTCTCCGTTTCTTTCTTCGTTTCTCCGTTTCTTTCTTCGTTTCTCCGTTTCTTTCTTCGTTTCTCCGTTTCTTTCTTGGTTTCTCCGTTTCTTTCTTTGTTTCTCCGTTTCTTTCTTCATTTCTCCGTTTATTTCTTCGTTTCTCCGGTTCATTCTTCGTTTCTGCGTTTCATTGTTCGTTTCCCTGTTTCTTTCTCCGTTTCTCCGTTTCTTTCTCCGTTTCTCGGTTTATTTCTTCATTTCTCCGTTTCTTCTCCGTTTCTCCGTTTCTTCCTTCGTTTCTCCGTTTATTTCCTCGTTTCTCCATTTATTTCTCCGTTTCTCCGTTTCTTTCTTCGTTTCTCCGTTTATTTCCTCGTTTCTCCATTTATTTCTCCGTTCCTCCGTTTATTTCTCCGTTCCTCCGTTTCTTTCTTCGTTTCTCCGTTTCTTTCTACGTTTCTGCGCTTCTTTCTTCGTTACTCCGTTTCTTTCTTTGTTTCTCCGTTTCATTCTTCGTGTCTCCGTTTCTTTCTTCGTTTCTCCGTTTCTTTCTTCGTTTCCCCGTTTCTTTCTCCGTTTCTCGGTCTATTTCTTCGTTTCTCCATTTACTTCTCCGATTCTCCGTTTCTATCTTCGTTTCTCCGTTTCTTTCTTCGTTTCTCCGTTTCTCTCTTCGATTTTCCGTTTATTTCATCGTTTCTCCATTTATTTCTCCGTTCCGCCGTTTGTTTCTTCGTTTCTCCATTCATTTCTCCGTTTCTCCGTTTCTTTGATCGTTTCTCCGTTTCTTTGTTCGTTTCTCCGTTCCTTTGTTCGTTTCTCCGTTTCTTTTTCGTTTCTCCGTTTCTTTCTTCGTTTCTCCGTTTCTTTGTTCGTTTCTCCGCTTCCTTGTTCGTTTCTCCGTTTCTTTCTTCGTTTCTTTCTTGGTTTCTCCGTTTCTTTCTTCGTTTCTTCGTTTCCTTGTTCGTTTCTCCGTTTATTTCTTCGTTCCTCCATTTATTTCTCCGTTTCTTTCTTCGTTTCTCCGTTTCTTTCTTCGTTTCTCCGTTTCTTTTTTCGTTTCTCCGTTTCCTTCTTCGTTTCTCCGTTACTTTCTTCGTTTCTCCGTTTCTTTCTTCGTTTCTCCGTTCCTTTCTTTGTTTCTCCGTTTCCTTCCTCATTTCTCCATTCATTTCTTCGTTTCTCCGTTTCATTCTTCGTTTCTGCGTTTCTTTGTTCGTATCTCCGTTTCTTTCTACGTTTCTCCGTTTCTTTCTTCGTTTCTCCGTTTATTTCTTCGTTTCTCCGTTTCTCTCTTCGTTTCTCCGTTTCTTTCTTCGTTTCTCCGCTTATTTCTTCGTTTCTCCATTTATTTCTCCGTTTCTCCGTTTCTTTCTTCGTTTCTTTGTTCGTTACTCCGTTTCTTTCTTCGTTTCACCGTTTCTTTCTTCGTGTGTCCGTTTCTGTGTCCGTTTCTCTGTTTGTTTCTTCGTTTCTCCGTTTCTCCATTTATTTCTCCGTTACTCCGTTTCTTTCTTCGTTTCTCCGTTTCTTTCTTCGTTTCTCCGTTTCTTTCTTCGTTTCTCCGTTTCTTTCTTCCTTTCTCCATTTATTTCTCCGTTTCTCCGTTTCTTTCTCCGCTTCTCCGTTTCTTTGTTCGTTTCTCCGTTTCTTTCTTCGTTTCTCCGTTTCTTTCTTCGTTTGTCCGTTTCTTTGTCCGTTTCTCTGTTTGTTTCTTCGTTTCTCCATTTAGTTCTCCGCCTCTCCGTTTCTTTCTTCGTTTCTCCGTTTCTTTGTTCGTTTCTCCGTTTCTTTCTCCGTTACTCCGTTTCTTTCCTCGTTTCTCCGTTTGTTTCTTCGTTTCTCCGTTTCTTTCTTCGTTTCTCCGTTTATTTCTTCGTTTCTCCTTTTATTTCTCCGTTTCTCCGTTTCTTTCTTCGTTTCTCCGTTTCTTTGTTCGTTTCTCCGTTTCTTTCTTCGTTTCTCCGTTTCTTTCTTCGTTACTCCGTTTCTTTCTTCGTTTCTACGTTTCTTTCTTCTTTTCTCCGTTTCTTTCTTCGTTTCTCCGTTTCTCCATTTGTTTCTCCGTTTCTCCGTTTCTTTCTTCGTTTCTCCGTTTCTTTCTTCGTTTCTCCGTTTCTTTCTTCGTTTCTCCGTTTCTTTCTTCGTTTCTACATTTATTTCTCCGATTCTCCGTTTCTTTCTTCGTTTCTCCGTTTCTTTGTTCTTTTCTCCGTTTCATTCTTCGTTTCTCCGTTTCTTTCTTCGTTTCTCCGTTTCTTTGTTCGTTTCTCCATTTATTTCTCCGTTTCACCGTTATTTTATTCGTTTCTCCGTTTCTTTGTTCGTTACTCCGTTTCTTTCTTCTTTCCTCCGTTTCTTTCTTCGTTTCTCCGTTTCTTTCTTCGTTTCTCCATTTATTTTTCGTTTCTCCGCTTCTTTCTTCGTTTCTCCGTTTCTTTGTTCGTTTCTCCATTTATTTCTCCGTTTCACCGTTATTTTATTCGTTTCTCCGTTTCTTTGTTCGTTACTCCGTTTCTTTCTTCTTTCCTCCGTTTCTTTCTTCGTTTCTCCGTTTCTTTCTTCGTTTCTCCATTTATTTTTCGTTTCTCCGCTTCTTTCTTGGTTTCTCCGTTTCTTTCTTCGTTTCTCCGTTTGTTTCTTTGATTCTCCGTTTCTTTCTTCGTTTCTCCGTTTCTTTCTTCGTTTCTCCGTTTCTTTCTTCGTTTCTCCGTTTCTTTCTTCGTTTCTCCGTTTCTTTCTTTGTTTCTCCGTTTCTTTCTTCATTTCTCCGTTTATTTCTTCGTTTCTCCGGTTCATTCTTCGTTTCTGCGTTTCATTGTTCGTTTCCCTGTTTCTTTCTCCGTTTCTCCGTTTCTTTCTCCGTTTCTCGGTTTATTTCTTCATTTCTCCGTTTCTTCTCCGTTTCTCCGTTTCTTCCTTCGTTTCTCCGATTATTTCCTCGTTTCTCCATTTATTTCTCCGTTTCTCCGTTTCTTTCTTCGTTTCTCCGTTTATTTCCTCGTTTCTCCATTTATTTCTCCGTTCCTCCGTTTATTTCTCCGTTCCTCCGTTTCTTTCTTCGTTTCTCCGTTTCTTTCTACGTTTCTGCGCTTCTTTCTTCGTTACTCCGTTTCTTTCTTTGTTTCTCCGTTTCATTCTTCCTGTCTCCGTTTCTTTCTTCGTTTCTCCGTTTCTTTCTTCGTTTCCCCGTTTCTTTCTCCGTTTCTCGGTCTATTTCTTCGTTTCTCCATTTACTTCTCCGATTCTCCGTTTCTATCTTCGTTTCTCCGTTTCTTTCTTCGTTTCTCTCCGTTTCTCTCTTCGATTTTCCGTTTATTTCATCGTTTCTCCATTTATTTCTCCGTTCCGCCGTTTGTTTCTTCGTTTCTCCATTCATTTCTCCGTTTCTCCGTTTCTTTGATCGTTTCTCCGTTTCTTTGTTCGTTTCTCCGTTCCTTTGTTCGTTTCTCCGTTTCTTTTTCGTTTCTCCGTTTCTTTCTTCGTTTCTCCGTTTCTTTGTTCGTTTCTCCGCTTCCTTGTTCGTTTCTCCGTTTCTTTCTTCGTTTCTTTCTTGGTTTCTCCGTTTCTTTCTTCGTTTCTTCGTTTCCTTGTTCGTTTCTCCGTTTATTTCTTCGTTCCTCCATTTATTTTTCCGTTTCTTTCTTCGTTTCTCCGTTTCTTTCTTCGTTTCTCCGTTTCTTTTTTCGTTTCTCCGTTTCCTTCTTCGTTTCTCCGTTACTTTCTTCGTTTCTCCGTTTCTTTCTTCGTTTCTCCGTTCCTTTCTTTGTTTCTCCGTTTCCTTCCTCATTTCTCCATTCATTTCTTCGTTTCTCCGTTTCATTCTTCGTTTCTGCGTTTCTTTGTTCGTATCTCCGTTTCTATCTACGTTTCTCCGTTTCTTTCTTCGTTTCTCCGTTTATTTCTTCGTTTCTCCGTTTCTCTCTTCGTTTCTCCGTTTCTTTCTTCGTTTCTCCGCTTATTTCTTCGTTTCTCCATTTATTTCTCCGTTTCTCCGTTTCTTTCTTCGTTTCTTTGTTCGTTACTCCGTTTCTTTCTTCGTTTCACCGTTTCTTTCTTCGTGTGTCCGTTTCTTTGTCCGTTTCTCTGTTTGTTTCTTCGTTTCTCCGTTTCTCCATTTATTTCTCCGTTACTCCGTTTCTTTCTTCGTTTCTCCGTTTCTTTCTTCGATTCTCCGTTTCTTTCTTCGTTTCTCCGTTTCTTTCTTCCTTTCTCCATTTATTTCTCCGTTTCTCCGTTTCTTTCTCCGTTTCTCCGTTTCTTTGTTCGTTTCTCCGTTTCTTTCTTCGTTTCTCCGTTTCTTTCTTCGTTTGTCCGTTTCTTTGTCCGTTTCTCTGTTTGTTTCTTCGTTTCTCCATTTATTTCTCCGCCTCTCCGTTTCTTTCTTCGTTTCTCCGTTTCTTTGTTCGTTTCTCCGTTTCTTTCTCCGTTACTCCGTTTCTTTCTTCGTTTCTCCGTTTGTTTCTTCGTTTCTCCGTTTCTTTCTTCATTTCTCCGTTTATTTCTTCGTTTCTCCTTTTATTTCTCCGTTTCTCCGTTTCTTTCTTCGTTTCTCCGTTTCTTTGTTCGTTTCTCCGTTTCTTTCTTCGTTTCTCCGTTTCTTTCTTCGTTTCTCCGTTTCTTTCTTCGTTTCTCCGTTTCTTTCTTCGTTTCTACATTTATTTCTCCGATTCTCCGTTTCTTTCTTCGTTTCCCCGTTTCTTTGTTCTTTTCTCCGTTTCATTCTTCGTTTCTCCGTTTCTTTCTTCGTTTCTCCGTTTCTTTGTTCGTTTCTCCATTTATTTCTCCGTTTCACCGTTATTTTATTCGTTTCTCCGTTTCTTTGTTCGTTACTCCGTTTCTTTCTTCGTTTCTCCGTTTCCTTGTTCGTTTCTCCGCTTATTTCTTCGTTTCTCCATTTATTTCTCCGTTTCTCCGTTTCTTTCTTCGTTTTTCCGTTTCTTTGTTCGTTTCTCCGTTTCTTTCTACGTTTCTCCGTTTCTTTCTTCGTTACTCCGTTTCTTTCTTCGTTTCTCCGTTTCTTTCTTCGTTTCTCCGTTTCTCCATTTATTTCTCCGTTACTCCGTTTCTTTCTTCGTTTCTCCGTTTCTTTCTTCGTTTCTCCGTTTCTTTCTTCGTTTCTCCGTTTCTTTCTTCGTTTCTCCGTTTATTTCTTCGTTTCTCCGTTTCTCTCTTCGTTTCTCCGTTTCTTTGTTCGTTTCTCCGTTTCTTTCTTCGTTTCTCCGTTTCTTTCTTCGTTTGTCCGTTTCTTTGTCCGTTTCTCTGTTTGTTTCTTCGTTTCTCCATTCATTTCTCCGTTTCTCCGTTTCTTTGATCGTTTCTCCGTTTCTTTGTTCGTTTCTCCGTTTATTTTTTCGTTTCTCCATTTATTTCTCTGTTCCTCCGTTTCTTTGTTCGTTTCTCCGTTTCTTTGTTCGTTTCTCCGTTTCTTTCTTCGTTTCTCCGTTTCTTTGTTCGTTTCTCCGTTTCCTTGTTCGTTTCTCCGTTTCTTTCTTCGTTTCTTTCTTGGTTTCTCCGTTTCTTTCTTCGTTTCTTCGTTTCCTTGTTCGTTTCTCCGTTTATTTCTTCGTTCCTCCATTTATTTCTCCGTTTCTTTCTTCGTTTCTCCGTTTCTTTCTTCGTTTCTCCGTTTCTTTTTTCGTTTCTCCGTTTCCTTCTTCGTTTCTCCGTTTCTTTCTTCGCTTCTCCGCTTCTTTCTTCGTTTCTCCGTTTCTTTCTTCGTTTCTCCGTTTATTTTTTCGTTTCTCCATTTATTTCTCTGTTCCTCCGTTTCTTTGTTCGTTTCTCCGTTTCTTTGTTCGTTTCTCCGTTTCTTTCTTCGTTTCTCCGGTTCTTTGTTCGTTTCTCCGTTGCTTTCTTCGTTTCTCCGTTTCTTCGTTCGTTTCTCCATTTCTTTCTTCGTTTCTCCGTTTCTTTCTTCGTTTCTCCGTTCCTTTCTTTGTTTCTCCGTTTCCTTCCTCATTTCTCCGTTCATTTCTTCGTTTCTCCGTTTCATTCTTCGTTTCTGCGTTTCTTTGTTCGTATCTCCGTTTCTTTCTACGTTTCTCCGTTTCTTTCTTCGTTTCTCCGTTTATTTCTTCGTTTCTCCGTTTCTCTCTTCGTTTCTCCGTTTCTTTCTTCGTTTCTCCGCTTATTTCTTCGTTTCTCCATTTATTTCTCCGTTTCTCCGTTTCTTTCTTCGTTTCTTTGTTCGTTACTCCGTTTCTTTCTTCATTTCTCCGTTTCTTTCTTCGTGTGTCCGTTTCTTTGTACGTTTCTCTGTTTGTTTCTTCGTTTCTCCATTTATTTCTCCGTTTCTCCGTTTCTTTGATCGTTTCTCCGTTTCTTTGATCGTTTCTCCGCTTATTTCTTCGTTTCTCCATTTATTTCTCCGTTTCTTTCTTCGTTTTTCCGTTTCTTTGTTCGTTTCTCCGTTTCTTTCTTCGTTTCTCCGTTTCTTTCTTCGTTACTCCGTTTCTTTCTTCGTTTCTCCGTTTCTTTCTTCATTTCTCCGTTTCTCCATTTATTTCTCCGTTACTCCGTTTCTTTCTTCGTTTCTCCGTTTCTTTCTTCGTTTCTCCGTTTCTTTCTTCGTTTCTCCGTTTCTTTCTTCCTTTCTCCATTTATTTCTCCGTTTCTCCGTTTCTTTCTTCGTTTCTCCGTTTCTTTCTTCGTTTCTCCGTTTCTTTCTTCGTTTCTCCGTTTCTTTCTTCGTTTGTCCGTTTCTTTGTCCGTTTCTCTGTTTGTTTCTTCGTTTCTCCATTTATTTCTCCGCCTCTCCGTTTCTTTCTTCGTTTCTCCGTTTCTTTGTTCGTTTCTCCGTTTCTTTCTTCTTTTCTCCGTTTCTTTCTTCGTTTGTCCGTTTCTTTGTCCGTTTCTCTGTTTGTTTCTTCGTTTCTCCATTCATTTCTCCGTTTCTCCGTTTCTTTGATCGTTTCTCCGTTTCTTTGTTCGTTTCTCCGTTCCTTTGCTCGTTTCTCCGTTTCTTTTTCGTTTCTCCGTTTCTTTCTTCGTTTCTCCGTTTCTTTCTTCGTTTCTCCGTTTATTTCTTCGTTTCTCCATTTATTTCTCCGTTTCTCCATTTGTTTCTCCGTTTCTCCGTTTCTTTGTTCGTTTCTCCTTTTCTTTCTTCGTTTCTCCGTTTCTTTGTTCGTTTCTCCGTTTCTTTCTTCGTTTCTCCGTTTATTTCTTCGTTTCTCCGTTTCTCTCTTCGTTTCTCCGTTTCTTTCTTCGTTTCTCCGCTTATTTCTTCGTTTCTCCATTTATTTCTCCGTTTCTCCGTTTCTTTCTTCGTTTCTTTGTTCGTTATTCCGTTTCTTTCTTCGTTTCTCCGTTTCTTTCTTCGTGTGTCCGTTTCTTTGTCCGTTTCTCTGTTTGTTTCTTCGTTTCTCCATTTATTTCTCCGTTTCTCCGTTTCTTTGTTCGTTTCTCCGTTTCTTTGATCGTTTCTCCGTTTCTTTGACCGTTTCTCCGCTTATTTCTTCGTTTCTCCATTTATTTCTCCGTTTCTCCGTTTCTATCTTCGTTTCTCCGTTTCTTTCTTCGTTTCTCCGTTTCTCTCTCCGATTTTCCGTTTATGTCATCGTTTCTCCATTTATTTCTCCGTTCCGCCGTTTGTTTCTTCGTTTCTCCATTCATTTCTCCGTTTCTCCGTTTCTTTGATCGTTTCTCCGTTTCTTTGTTCGTTTCTCCGTTCCTTTGTTCGTTTCTCCGTTTCTTTTTCGTTTCTCCGTTTCTTTCTTCGTTTCTCCGTTTCTTTGTTCGTTTCTCCGCTTCCTTGTTCGTTTCTCCGTTTCTTTCTTCGTTTCTTTCTTGGTTTCTCCGTTTCTTTCTTCGTTTCTTCGTTTCCTTGTTCGTTTCTCCGTTTATTTCTTCGTTCCTCCATTTATTTCTCCGTTTCTTTCTTCGTTTCTCCGTTTCTTTCTTCGTTTCTCCGTTTCTTTTTTCGTTTCTCCGTTTCCTTCTTCGTTTCTCCGTTACTTTCTTCGTTTCTCCGTTTCTTTCTTCGTTTCTCCGTTTCTTTCTTTGTTTCTCCGTTTCCTTCCTCATTTCTCCATTCATTTCTTCGTTTCTCCGTTTCATTCTTCGTTTCTCCGTTTCTTTCTTCGTTTCCCCGTTTCTTTCTCCGTTTCTCGGTCTATTTCTTCGTTTCTCCATTTACTTCTCCGATTCTCCGTTTCTATCTTCGTTTCTCCGTTTCTTTCTTCGTTTCTCCGTTTCTCTCTTCGATTTTCCGTTTATTTCATCGTTTCTCCATTTATTTCTCCGTTCCGCCGTTTGTTTCTTCGTTTCTCCATTCATTTCTCCGTTTCTCCGTTTCTTTGATCGTTTCTCCGTTTCTTTGTTCGTTTCTCCGTTCCTTTGTTCGTTTCTCCGTTTCTTTTTCGTTTCTCCGTTTCTTTCTTCGTTTCTCCGTTTCTTTGTTCGTTTCTCCGCTTCCTTGTTCGTTTCTCCGTTTCTTTCTTCGTTTCTTTCTTGGTTTCTCCGTTTCTTTCTTCGTTTCTTCGTTTCCTTGTTCGTTTCTCCGTTTATTTCTTCGTTCCTCCATTTATTTCTCCGTTTCTTTCTTCGTTTCTCCGTTTCTTTCTTCGTTTCTCCGTTTCTTTTTTCGTTTCTCCGTTTCCTTCTTCGTTTCTCCGTTACTTTCTTCGTTTCTCCGTTTCTTTCTTCGTTTCTCCGTTCCTTTCTTTGTTTCTCCGTTTCCTTCCTCATTTCTCCATTCATTTCTTCGTTTCTCCGTTTCATTCTTCGTTTCTGCGTTTCTTTGTTCGTATCTCCGTTTCTTTCTACGTTTCTCCGTTTCTTTCTTCGTTTCTCCGTTTCTTTCTTCGTTTGTCCGTTTCTTTGTCCGTTTCTCTGTTTGTTTCTTCGTTTCTCCATTTATTTCTCCGCCTCTCCGTTTCTTTCTTCGTTTCTCCGTTTCTTTGTTCGTTTCTCCGTTTCTTTCTCCGTTACTCCGTTTCTTTCTTCGTTTCTCCGTTTGTTTCTTCGTTTCTCCGTTTCTTTCTTCGTTTCTCCGTTTATTTCTTCGTTTCTCCTTTTATTTCTCCGTTTCTCCGTTTCTTTCTTCGTTTCTCCGTTTCTTTGTTCGTTTCTCCGTTTCTTTCTTCGTTTCTCCGTTTCTTTCTTCGTTACTCCGTTTCTTTCTTCGTTTCTACGTTTCTTTCTTCTTTTCTCCGTTTCTTTCTTCGTTTCTCCGTTTCTCCATTTGTTTCTCCGTTTCTCCGTTTCTTTCTTCGTTTCTCCGTTTCTTTCTTCGTTTCTCCGTTTCTTTCTTCGTTTCTCCGTTTCTTTCTTCGTTTCTACATTTATTTCTCCGATTCTCCGTTTCTTTCTTCGTTTCTCCGTTTCTTTGTTCTTTTCTCCGTTTCATTCTTCGTTTCTCCGTTTCTTTCTTCGTTTCTCCGTTTCTTTGTTCGTTTCTCCATTTATTTCTCCGTTTCACCGTTATTTTATTCGTTTCTAAGTTTCTTTGTTCGTTACTCCGTTTCTTTCTTCTTTCCTCCGTTTCTTTCTTCGTTTCTCCGTTTCTTTCTTCGTTTCTCCATTTATTTTTCGTTTCTCCGCTTCTTTCTTGGTTTCTCCGTTTCTTTCTTCGTTTCTCCGTTTGTTTCTTTGATTCTCCGTTTCTTTCTTCGTTTCTCCGTTTCTTTCTTCGTTTCTCCGTTTCTTTCTTCGTTTCTCCGTTTCTTTCTTGGTTTCTCCGTTTCTTTCTTTGTTTCTCCGTTTCTTTCTTCGTTTCTCCGTTTATTTCTTCGTTTCTCCGGTTCATTCTTCGTTTCTGCGTTTCATTGTTCGTTTCCCTGTTTCTTTCTCCGTTTCTCCGTTTCTTTCTCCGTTTCTCGGTTTATTTCTTCATTTCTCCGTTTCTTCTCCGTTTCTCCGTTTCTTCCTTCGTTTCTCCGTTTATTTCCTCGTTTCTCCATTTATTTCTCCGTTTCTCCGTTTCTTTCTTCGTTTCTCCGTTTATTTCCTCGTTTCTCCATTTATTTCTCCGTTCCTCCGTTTATTTCTCCGTTCCTCCGTTTCTTTCTTCGTTTCTCCGTTTCTTTCTACGTTTCTGCGCTTCTTTCTTCGTTACTCCGTTTCTTTCTTTGTTTCTCCGTTTCATTCTTCGTGTCTCCGTTTCTTTCTTCGTTTCTCCGTTTCTTTCTTCGTTTCCCCGTTTCTTTCTCCGTTTCTCGGTCTATTTCTTCGTTTCTCCATTTACTTCTCCGATTCTCCGTTTCTATCTTCGTTTCTCCGTTTCTTTCTTCGTTTCTCCGTTTCTCTCTTCGATTTTCCGTTTATTTCATCGTTTCTCCATTTATTTCTCCGTTCCGCCGTTTGTTTCTTCGTTTCTCCATTCATTTCTCCGTTTCTCCGTTTCTTTGATCGTTTCTCCGTTTCTTTGTTCGTTTCTCCGTTCCTTTGTTCGTTTCTCCGTTTCTTTTTCGTTTCTCCGTTTCTTTCTTCGTTTCTCCGTTTCTTTGTTCGTTTCTCCGCTTCCTTGTTCGTTTCTCCGTTTCTTTCTTCGTTTCTTTCTTGGTTTCTCCGTTTCTTTCTTCGTTTCTTCGTTTCCTTGTTCGTTTCTCCGTTTATTTCTTCGTTCCTCCATTTATTTTTCCGTTTCTTTCTTCGTTTCTCCGTTTCTTTCTTCGTTTCTCCGTTTCTTTTTTCGTTTCTCCGTTTCCTTCTTCGTTTCTCCGTTACTTTCTTCATTTCTCCGTTTCTTTCTTCGTTTCTCCGTTCCTTTCTTTGTTTCTCCGTTTCCTTCCTCATTTCTCCATTCATTTCTTCGTTTCTCCGTTTCATTCTTCGTTTCTGCGTTTCTTTGTTCGTATCTCCGTTTCTATCTACGTTTCTCCGTTTCTTTCTTCGTTTCTCCGTTTATTTCTTCGTTTCTCCGTTTCTCTCTTCGTTTCTCCGTTTCTTTCTTCGTTTCTCCGCTTATTTCTTCGTTTCTCCATTTATTTCTCCGTTTCTCCGTTTCTTTTTCGTTTCTCCGTTTCTTTCTTCGTTTCTCCGTTTCTTTGTTCGTTTCTCCGCTTCCTTGTTCGTTTCTCCGTTTCTTTCTTCGTTTCTTTCTTGGTTTCTCCGTTTCTTTCTTCGTTTCTTCGTTTCCTTGT
Source organism: Ptiloglossa arizonensis (assembly GCF_051014685.1). Classification (NCBI taxonomy): domain Eukaryota; kingdom Metazoa; phylum Arthropoda; class Insecta; order Hymenoptera; family Colletidae; genus Ptiloglossa; species Ptiloglossa arizonensis. The sequence goes on along the minus strand of NW_027478401.1, from coordinate 1,362,882 downwards.
TCGTTTCTCCGTTTATTTCTTCGTTCCTCCATTTATTTTTCCGTTTCTTTCTTCGTTTCTCCGTTTCTTTGTTCGTTTCTCCGTTTCTTTCTTCGTTTCTCCGTTTCTTTCTTCGTTTGTCCGTTTCTTTGTCCGTATCTCTGTTTGTTTCTTCGTTTCTCCATTTATTTCTCCGCCTCTCCGTTTCTTTCTTCGTTTCTCCGTTTCTTTGTTCGTTTCTCCGTTTCTTTCTTCGTTACTCCGTTTCTTTCTTCGTTTCTCCGTTTGTTTCTTCGTTTCTCCGTTTCTTTCTTCATTTCTCCGTTTATTTCTTCGTTTCTCCTTTTATTTCTCCGTTTCTCCGTTTCTTTCTTCGTTTCTCCGTTTCTTTGTTCGTTTCTCCGTTTCTTCCTTCGTTTCTCCGTTTCTTTCTTCGTTTCTCCGTTTCTTTCTTCGTTTCTCCGTTTCTTTCTTCGTTTCTACATTTATTTCTCCGATTCTCCGTTTCTTTCTTCGTTTCCCCGTTTCTTTGTTCTTTTCTCCGTTTCATTCTTCGTTTCTCCGTTTCTTTCTTCGTTTCTCCGTTTCTTTGTTCGTTTCTCCATTTATTTCTCCGTTTCACCGTTATTTTATTCGTTTCTCCGTTTCTTTGTTCGTTACTCCGTTTCTTTCTTCTTTCCTCCGTTTCTTTCTTCGTTTCTCCGTTTCTTTCTTCGTTTCTCCATTTATTTTTCGTTTCTCCGCTTCTTTGTTCGTTTCTCCGTTTCTTTGTTCGTTTCTCCGTTTCTTTGTTCGTATCTCCGTTTCTTTCTACGTTTCTCCGTTTTTTTCTTCGTTTCTCCGTTTCTTTCTTCGTTTCTCCGTTTCCTTGTTCGTTTCTCCGCTTATTGCTTCGTTTCTCCATTTATTTCTCCGTTTCTCCGTTTCTTTCTTCGTTTTTCCGTTTCTTTGTTCGTTTCTCCGTTTCTATCTACGTTTCTCCGTTTCTTTCTTCGTTACTCCGTTTCTTTCTTCGTTTCTCCGTTTCTTTCTTCGTTTCTCCGTTTCTCCATTTATTTCTCCGTTACTCCGTTTCTTTCTTCGTTTCTCCGTTTCTTTCTTCGTTTCTCCGTTTCTTTCTTCGTTTCTCCGTTTCTTTCTTCGTTTCTCCGTTTATTTCTTCGTTTCTCCGTTTCTTTCTTCGTTTCTCCGTTTCTTTGTTCGTTTCTCCGTTTCTTTCTTCGTTTCTCCGTTTCTTTCTTCGTTTGTCCGTTTCTTTGTCCGTTTCTCTGTTTGTTTCTTCGTTTCTCCATTCATTTCTCCGTTTCTCCGTTTCTTTGATCGTTTCTCCGTTTCTTTGTTCGTTTCTCCGTTCCTTTGTTCGTTTCTCCGTTTCTTTTTCGTTTCTCCGTTTCTTTCTTCGTTTCTCCGTTTCTTTGTTCGTTTCTCCGTTTCCTTGTTCGTTTCTCCGTTTCTTTCTTCGTTTCTTTCTTGGTTTCTCCGTTTCTTTCTTCGTTTCTTCGTTTCCTTGTTCGTTTCTCCGTTTATTTCTTCGTTCCTCCATTTATTTCTCCGTTTCTTTCTTCGTTTCTCCGTTTCTTTCTTCGTTTCTCCGTTTCTTTTTTCGTTTCTCCGTTTCCTTCTTCGTTTCTCCGTTTCTTTCTTCGCTTCTCCGCTTCTTTCTTCGTTTCTCCGTTTCTTTCTTCGTTTCTCCGTTTATTTTTTCGTTTCTCCATTTATTTCTCTGTTCCTCCGTTTCTTTGTTCGTTTCTCCGTTTCTTTGTTCGTTTCTCCGTTTCTTTCTTCGTTTCTCCGGTTCTTTGTTCGTTTCTCCGTTGCTTTCTTCGTTTCTCCGTTTCTTCGTTCGTTTCTCCATTTCTTTCTTCGTTTCTCCGTTTCTTTCTTCGTTTCTCCGTTCCTTTCTTTGTTTCTCCGTTTCCTTCCTCATTTCTCCGTTCATTTCTTCGTTTCTCCGTTTCATTCTTCGTTTCTGCGTTTCTTTGTTCGTATCTCCGTTTCTTTCTACGTTTCTCCGTTTCTTTCTTCGTTTCTCCGTTTATTTCTTCGTTTCTCCGTTTCTCTCTTCGTTTCTCCGTTTCTTTCTTCGTTTCTCCGCTTATTTCTTCGTTTCTCCATTTATTTCTCCGTTTCTCCGTTTCTTTCTTCGTTTCTTTGTTCGTTACTCCGTTTCTTTCTTCATTTCTCCGTTTCTTTCTTCGTGTGTCCGTTTCTTTGTCCGTTTCTCTGTTTGTTTCTTCGTTTCTCCATTTATTTCTCCGTTTCTCCGTTTCTTTGATCGTTTCTCCGTTTCTTTGACCGTTTCTCCGCTTATTTCTTCGTTTCTCCATTTATTTCTCCGTTTCTCCGTTTCTTTCTTCGTTTTTCCGTTTCTTTGTTCGTTTCTCCGTTTCTTTCTTCGTTTCTCCGTTTCTTTCTTCGTTACTCCGTTTCTTTCTTCGTTTCTCCGTTTATTTCTTCGTTTCTCCGTTTCTCTCTTCGTTTCTCCGTTTCTTTCTTCGTTTCTCCGCTTATTTCTTCGTTTCTCCATTTATTTCTCCGTTTCTCCGTTTCTTTCTTCGTTTCTTTGTTCGTTACTCCGTTTCTTTCTTCGTTTCACCGTTTCTTTCTTCGTGTGTCCGTTTCTGTGTCCGTTTCTCTGTTTGTTTCTTCGTTTCTTCGTTTCTCCATTTATTTCTCCGCCTCTCCGTTTCTTTCTTCGTTTCTCCGTTTCTTTGTTCGTTTCTCCGTTTCTTTCTCCGTTACTCCGTTTCTTTCTTCGTTTCTCCGTTTGTTTCTTCGTTTCTCCGTTTCTTTCTTCGTTTCTCCGTTTATTTCTTCGTTTCTCCTTTTATTTCTCCGTTTCTCCGTTTCTTTCTTCGTTTCTCCGTTTCTTTGTTCGTTTCTCCGTTTCTTTCTTCGTTTCTCCGTTTCTTTCTTCGTTACTCCGTTTCTTTCTTCGTTTCTACGTTTCTTTCTTCTTTTCTCCGTTTCTTTCTTCGTTTCTCCGTTTCTCCATTTGTTTCTCCGTTTCTCCGTTTCTTTCTTCGTTTCTCCGTTTCTTTCTTCGTTTCTCCGTTTCTTTCTTCGTTTCTCCGTTTCTTTCTTCGTTTCTACATTTATTTCTCCGATTCTCCGTTTCTTTCTTCGTTTCTCCGTTTCTTTGTTCTTTTCTCCGTTTCATTCTTCGTTTCTCCGTTTCTTTCTTCGTTTCTCCGTTTCTTTGTTCGTTTCTCCATTTATTTCTCCGTTTCACCGTTATTTTATTCGTTTCTCCGTTTCTTTCTTCGTTTCTCCGTTTCTTTGTTCGTTTCTCCATTTATTTCTCCGTTTCACCGTTATTTTATTCGTTTCTCCGTTTCTTTGTTCGTTACTCCGTTTCTTTCTTCTTTTCTCCGTTTCTTTCTTCGTTTCTCCGTTTCTTTCTTCGTTTCTCCATTTATTTTTCGTTTCTCCGCTTCTTTCTTCGTTTCTCCGTTTCTTTGTTCGTTTCTCCATTTATTTCTCCGTTTCACCGTTATTTTATTCGTTTCTCCGTTTCTTTGTTCGTTACTCCGTTTCTTTCTTCGCTTCTCCGTTTCTTTCTACGTTTGTCCGTTTCTTTGTCCGTTTCTCTGTTTGTTTCTTCGTTTCTCCATTTATTTCTCCGTTTCTCCGTTTCTTTCTTCGTTTCTACGTTTCTTTCTTCTTTTCTCCGTTTCTTTCTTCGTTTCTCCGTTTCTCCAGTTGTTTCTCCGTTTCTCCGTTTCTTTCTTCATTTCTCCGTTTCTTTCTTCGTTTCTCCGTTTCTTTCTTCGTTTCTCCGTTTCTTTCTTCGTTTCTACATTTATTTCTCCGATTCTCCGTTTCTTTCTTCGTTTCTCCGTTCCTTTGTTCTTTTCTCGGTTTCATTCTTCGTTTCTCCGTTTCTTTCTTCGTTTCTCCGTTTCTTTGTTCGTTTCTCCATTTATTTCTCCGTTTCACCGTTATTTTATTCGTTTCTCCGTTTCTTTGTTCGTTACTCCGTTTCTTTCTTCTTTCCTCCGTTTCTTTCTTCGTTTCTCCGTTTCTTTCTTCGTTTCTCCATTTATTTTTCGTTTCTCCGCTTCTTTCTTCGTTTCTCCGTTTCTTTGTTCGTTTCTCCGTTTCTTTGTTCGTATCTCCGTTTCTTTCTACGTTTCTCCGTTTTTTTCTTCGTTTCTCCGTTTCTTTCTTCGTTTCTCCGTTTCCTTGTTCGTTTCTCCGCTTATTTCTTCGTTTCTCCATTTATTTCTCCGTTTCTTTCTTCGTTTCTCCGTTTCTTTGTTCGTTTCTCCATTTCTTTCTTCGTATCTCCGTTTCTTTCTTCGTTTCTGCGTTTCTTTCTTCGTTTCTCCGTTTCTTTCTTCGTTTCTCCGTTTCTTTCTTGGTTTCTCCGTTTCTTTCTTCTTTTCTCCGTTTCTTTCTTCGTATCTCCGTTTCTTTCTTCGTTTCTGCGTTTCTTTCTTCGTTTCCCGTTTCTTTCTTCGTTTCTACGTTTATTTCTTCGTTTCTCCATTTATTTCTCCGTTTCTCCGTTTCTTTCTTCGTTTCTCCGTTTCTTTCTTCGTTCCTCCGTTTCTTTGTTCGTTTCTCCGTTTCTCTGTTCGTTTCTCCGTTTCTTTCTTCGTTTCTCCGTTTCTTTCTTCGTTTCTCCGTTTCTTTCTTCGGTTCTCCGTTTCTATCTTCGTTTCTCCGTTTCTCCATTTATTTCTCCGTTTCTCCGTTTCTTTCTTCGTTTCTCCATTTATTTCTCCGTTTCTCCGTTTCATTCTTCGTTTCTCCGTTTCTTTGTTCTTTTCTCCGTTTCTTTCTTCGTTTCTCCGTTTCTTTCTTCGTTTCTCCGTTTCTTTGTTCGTTTCTCCATTTATTTCTCCGTTTCACCGTTATTTTATTCGTTTCTCCGTTTCTTTGTTCGTTACTCCGTTTCTTTCTTCGCTTCTCCGTTTCTTTCTTCGTTTGTCCGTTTCTTTGTCCGTTTCTCTGTTTGTTTCTTCGTTTCTCCATTTATTTCTCCGTTTCTCCGTTTCTTTGATCGTTTCTCCATTTCTTTGTTCGTTTCTCCGTTTCTTTCTTCGTTTCTCCGTTTATTTCTTCGTTTCTCCATTTATTTCTCCGTTTCTCCGTTTCATTCTACGTTTCTCCGTTTATTTCTTCGTTTCTCCATTTATTTCTCCGTTCCTCCGTTTCTTTCTTCGTATCTCCGATTCTTTCTTCGATTCTCCGTTTCTTTCTACGTTTCTCCGTTTATTTCTTCGTTTCTCCATTTATTTCTCCGTTCCTCCGATTCTTTCTTCGTTTCTCCGTTTCTTTCTTCGTTTCTACGTTTCCTTGTTCGTATCTCCGTTTATTTCTTCGTTTCTCCATTTATTTCTCCGTTTCTTTGTTCGTTTCTCCGTTTCTTTCTTCGTTTCTCCGTTTCTTTGTTGGTTTATCCGTTTCTTTCTTTGTTTCTCCGTTTGTTTCTTCATTTCTCCGTATATTTCTTCGTTTCTCCATTTATATCTCTGTTCCTCCGTTTCTTTCTTCGTTTCTCCGTTTCTTTGTTCGTTTCTCCGTTTCTTTCTTCGTTTCTCCGTTTCTTTCTTCGTTTCTCCGATTCTTTCTTCGTTTCTCCGTTTATTTTTTCGTTTCTCCATTTATTTCTCTGTTCCTCCGTTTCTTTCTTCGTTTCTCCGTTTCTTTGTTCGTTTCTCCGTTTCTTTCTTCGTTTCTCCGTTTCTTTGTTCGTTTCTCCGTTTCTTTCTCCGTTTCTCGGTTTACTTCTTCGTTTCTCCGTTTCTCTGATTCTTTCTTCGTTTCTCCGTCTCTTTCTTCGTTTCTCCGTTTCTTTTTCCGTTTTTCGGTTTATTTCTTCGTTTCTCCATTTATTTCTGCGTTTCTTTCTTCGTTTCTCCGTTTGTTTCTTCGTTTCTCCGTTTCTTTATTCGTTTGTCCTTTTATTTCTTCGTTTCTCCGTTTCTTTCTTCGTTTCTCCGTTTCTTTCTTCGTTTCTCCGTTTCTATCTTCGTTTCTCCGTTTCTTTCGTCGTTTCTCCGTTTCTCTCTTCGATTCTCCGTTTATTTCATCGTTTCTCCATTTATTTCTCCGTTCCTCCGTTTCTTTCTTCGTTTCTCCGTTTCTTTCTTCGTTTCTCCGTTTCTTTCTTGGTTTCTCCGTTTCTTTCTTCGTTTCTTCGTTTCCTTGTTCGTTTCTCCGTTTATTTCTTCGTTTCTCCGATTATTTCTTCGTTTCTCCATTTATTTCTCCGTTTCTTTCTTCGTTTCTCCGTTTATTTCCTCGTTTCTCCATTTATTTCTCCGTTCCGCCGTTTCTTTCTTCGTTTCTCGGTTTCTTTGTTCGTTTCTCCGTTTCTTTGTTCGTTTCTCCGTTTCTTTGTTCGTTTCTCCGTCTCTTTCTTCGTTTCTTTCTTGGTTTCTCCGTTTCTTTCTTCGTTTCTCCGTTTGTTTCTTCGATTCTCCGTTTCTTTCTTTGTTTCTCCGTTTCTTTCTTCGTTTCTCCGTTTCTTTATTCGTTTGTCCTTTTATTTCTTCGTTTCTCCGTTTCTTTCTTCGTTTCTCCGATTCTTTCTTCGTTTCTCCGTTTCTATCTTCGTTTCTCCGTTTCTTTCTTCGTTTCTCCGTTTCTCTCTTCGATTCTCCGTTTATTTCATCGTTTCTCCATTTATTTCTCCGTTCTTCCGTTTCTTTCTTCGTTTCTACGTTTCTTTCTTCGTTTCTCCGTTTCTTTCTTGGTTTCTCCGTTTCTTTCTTCGTTTCTTCGTTTCCTTGTTCGTTTCTCCGTTTATTTCTTCGTTTCTCCGTTTATTTCTTCGTTTCTCCATTTATTTCTCCGTTTCTTTCTTCGTTTCTCCGTTTATTTCCTCGTTTCTCCATTTATTTCTCCGTTCCGCCGTTTCTTTCTTCGTTTCTCCATTTCTTTGTTCGTTTCTCCGTTTCTTTGTTCGTTTCTCCGTTTCTTTGTTCGTTTCTCCGTTTCTTTCTTCGTTTCTTTCTTGGTTTCTCCGTTTCTTTCTTTGTTTCTCCGTTTCTTTCTTCATTTCTCCGTTTATTTCTTCGTTTCTCCGGTTCATTCTTCGTTTCTGCGTTTCATTGTTCGTTTCCCTGTTTCTTTCTCCGTTACTCCGTTTCTTTCTCCGTTTCTCGGTTTATTTCTTCATTTCTCCGTTTCTTCTCCGATTCTCCGTTTCTTCCTTCGTTTCTCCGTTTATTCCCTCGTTTCTCCATTTATTTCTCCGTTTCTCCGTTTCTTTCTTCGTTTCTCCGTTTATTTCCTCGTTTCTCCATTTATTTCTCCGTTCCTCCGTTTATTTCTCCGTTCCTCCGTTTCTTTCTTCGTTTCTCCGTTTCTTTCTACGTTTCTTCGCTTCTTTCTTCGTTACTCCGTTTCTTTCTTTGTTTCTCCGTTTCATTCTTCGTGTCTCCGTTTCTTTCTTCGTTTCTCCGTTTCTTTCTTCGTTTCCCCGTTTCTTTCTCCGTTTCTCGGTCTATTTCTTCGTTTCTCCATTTACTTCTCCGATTCTCCGTTTCTATCTTCGTTTCTCCGTTTCTTTCTTCGTTTCTCCGTTTCTCTCTTCGATTTTCCGTTTATTTCATCGTTTCTCCATTTATTTCTCCGTTCCGCCGTTTCTTTCTTCGTTTCTCCGTTTCTTTCTTCGTTTCTCCGTTTCTTTCTTCGTTACTCCGTTTGTTTCTTCGTTTCTCCGTTTCTTTCTTCGTTTCTCCGTTTCTCCATTTATTTCTCCGTTACTCCGTTTCTTTCTTCGTTTCTCCGTTTCTTTCTTCGTTTCTCCGTTTCTTTCTTCGTTTCTCCGTTTCTTTCTTCCTTTCTCCATTTATTTCTCCGTTTCTCCGTTTCTTTCTTCGTTTCTCCGTTTCTTTGTTCGTTTCTCCATTTCTTTCTTCGTTTCTCCGTTTCTTTGTTCGTTTCTCCATTTCTTTCTTCGTTTCTCCGTTTCTTTCTTCGTTTGTCCGTTTCTTTGTCGGTTTCTCTGTTTGTTTCTTCGTTTCTCCATTTATTTCTCCGCCTCTCCGTTTCTTTCTTCGTTTCTCCGTTTCTTTGTTCGTTTCTCCGTTTCTTTCTTCGTTTCTCCGTTTCTTTCTTCGTTTGTCCGTTTCTTTGTCCGTTTCTCTGTTTGTTTCTTCGTTTCTCCATTCATTTCTCCGTTTCTCCGTTTCTTTGATCGTTTCTCCGTTTCTTTGTTCGTTTCTCCGTTCCTTTGTTCGTTTCTCCGTTTCTTTTTCGTTTCTCCGTTTCTTTCTTCGTTTCTCCGTTTCTCCGTTTCTTTGTTCGTTTCTCCGTTTCTTTGTTCGTTTCTCCGTTTCTTTCTCCGTTACTCCGTTTCTTTCTTCGTTTCTCCGTTTGTTTCTTCGTTTCTCTGTTTGTTTCTTCGTTTCTCCATTTATTTCTCCGCCTCTCCGTTTCTTTCTTCGTTTCTCCGTTTCTTTGTTCGTTTCTCCGTTTCTTTCTTCGTTTCTCCGTTTCTTTCTTCGTTTGTCCGTTTCTTTGTCCGTTTCTCTGTTTGTTTCTTCGTTTCTCCATTCATTTCTCCGTTTCTCCGTTTCTTTGATCGTTTCTCCGTTTCTTTGTTCGTTTCTCCGTTCCTTTGTTCGTTTCTCCGTTTCTTTTTCGTTTCTCCGTTTCTTTCTTCGTTTCTCCGTTTCTTTCTTCGTTTCTCCGTTTCTTTCTTCGTTTCTCCGTTTATTTCTTCGTTTCTCCATTTATTTCTCCGTTTCTCCGTTTCTTTCTTCGTTTCTCCGTTTCTTTGTTCGTTTCTCCGTTTCTTTGTTCGTTTCTCCGTTTCTTTCTCCGTTACTCCGTTTCTTTCTTCGTTTCTCCGTTTGTTTCTTCGTTTCTCCGTTTCTTTCTTCGTTTCTCCTTTTATTTCTCCGTTTCTCCGTTTCTTTCTTCGTTTCTCCGTTTCTTTCTTCGTTTCTCCGTTTCTTTCTTCGTTTCTCCGTTTCTTTCTTCGTTACTCCGTTTCTTTCTTCGTTTCTACGTTTCTTTGTTGTTTTCTCCGTTTCATTCTTCGTTTCTCCGGTTCTTTGTTCGTTTCTCCGTTGCTTTGTTCGTTTCTCCGTTCCTTTGTTCGTATCCCCGTTTCTTTTTCCGTTTCTCCGTTTCTTTCTTCGTTTCTCCGTTTATTTCTTCGTTTCTCCGTTTATTTCTCCGTTTCTCCGTTTCTTTCTTCGTTTCTCCGTTTCTTTGTTCGTTTCTCCGTTTCTTTGTTCGTTTCTCCGTTTCTTTCTCCGTTACTCCGTTTCTTTCTTCGTTTCTCCGTTTGTTTCTTCGTTTCTCCGTTTCTTTCTTCGTTTCTCCGTTTATTTCTTAGTTTCTCCTTTTATTTCTCCGTTTCTCCGTTTCTTTCTTCGTTTCTCCGTTTCTTTGTTCGTTTCTCCGTTTCTTTCTTCGTTTCTCCGTTTCTTTCTTCGTTACTCCGTTTCTTTCTTCGTTTCTACGTTTCTTTCTTCTTTCTCCGTTTCTTTCTTCGTTTCTCCGTTTCTCCATTTGTTTCTCCGTTTCTCCGTTTCTTTCTTCGTTTCTCCGTTTCTTTCTTCGTTTCTCCGTTTCTTTCTTCGTTTCTCCGTTTCTTTCTTCGTTTCTCCGTTTCTTTCTTCGTTTCTCCGTTTCTTTCTTCGTTTCTACATTTATTTCTACGATTCTCCGTTTCTTTCTTCGTTTCTCCGTTCTTTGTTCGTTTCTCCGTTTCATTCTTCGTTTCTCCGTTTCTTTCTTCGTTTCTCCGTTTCTTTGTTCGTCTCTCCATTTATTTCGTCCGTTGTTTCACCGTTTCTTTTGTTCGTTACTCCAGTTTCTTTCTTCTTTCCTCCGTTTCTTTCTTCGTTTCCTCCGTTTCTTTCTTCGTTTCTCCATTTATTTTTCGTTTCTCCGCTTCTTTCTTCGTTTCTCCGTTTCTTTGTTCGTTTCTCCGTTTCTTTGTTCGTATCTCCGTTTCTTGTTCGTCTACGTTTCTCCGTTTTTTTCTTCGTTTCTCCGTTTCTTTCTTCGTTTCTCCGTTTCCTTGTTCGTTTCTCCGCTTATTTCTTCGTTTCTCCATTTATTTCTCCGTTTCTTTCTTCGTTTCTCCGTTTCTTTGTTCGTTTCTCCATTTCTTTCTTCGTATCTCCGTTTCTTTCTTCGTTTCTGCGTTTCTTTCTTCGTTTCTCCGTTTCTTTCTTCGTTTCTCCGTTTCATTCTTGGTTTCTCCGTTTCTTTCTTCTTTTCTCCGTTTCTTTCTTCGTATCTCCGTTTCTTTCTTCGTTTCTGCGTTTCTTTCTTCGTTTCCCGTTTCTTTCTTCGTTTCTACGTTTATTTCTTCGTTTCTCCATTTATATCTCCGTTTCTCCGTTTCTTTCTTCGTTTCTCCGTTTCTTTCTTCGTTCCTCCGTTTCTTTGTTCGTTTCTCCGTTTCTCTGTTCGTTTCTCCGTTTCTTTCTTCGTTTCTCCGTTTCTTTCTTCGTTTCTCCGTTTCTTTCTTCGGTTCTCCGTTTCTATCTTCGTTTCTCCGTTTCTCCATTTATTTCTCCGTTTCTCCGTTTCTTTCTTCGTTTCTCCATTTATTTCTCCGTTTCTCCGTTTCATTCTTCGTTTCTCCGTTTCTTTGTTCTTTTCTCCGTTTCTTTCTTCGTTTCTCCGTTTCTTTCTTCGTTTCTCCGTTTCTTTGTTCGTTTCTCCATTTATTTCTCCGTTTCACCGTTATTTTATTCGTTTCTCCGTTTCTTTGTTCGTTACTCCGTTTCTTTCTTCGCTTCTCCGTTTCTTTCTTCGTTTGTCCGTTTCTTTGTCCGTTTCTCTGTTTGTTTCTTCGTTTCTCCATTTATTTCTCCGTTTCTCCGTTTCTTTGATCGTTTCTCCATTTCTTTGTTCGTTTCTCCGTTTCTTTCTTCGTTTCTCCGTTTATTTCTTCGTTTCTCCATTTATTTCTCCGTTTCTCCGTTTCTTTCTACGTTTCTCCGTTTATTTCTTCGTTTCTCCATTTATTTCTCCGTTCCTCCGTTTCTTTCTTCGTTTCTCCGATTCTTTCTTCGATTCTCCGTTTCTTTCTACGTTTCTCCGTTTATTTCTTCGTTTCTCCATTTATTTCTCCGTTCCTCCGATTCTTTCTTCGTTTCTCCGTTTCTTTCTTCGTTTCTACGTTTCCTTGTTCGTATCTCCGTTTATTTCTTCGTTTCTCCATTTATTTCTCCGTTTCTTTGTTCGTTTCTCCGTTTCTTTCTTCGTTTCTCCGTTTCTTTGTTGGTTTATCCGTTTCTTTCTTTGTTTCTCCGTTTGTTTCTTCATTTCTCCGTATATTTCTTCGTTTCTCCGTTTCATTCTTCGTTTCTTTGTTTGTTTCTCCGTTTCTTTCTTCGTTTCTCCGTTTCATTCTTCGTTTCTCCGTTTCTTTTTTTGTTTCTCCGTTTCTTTCTTCGTTTCTCCGTTTCTTTATTCGTTTGTCCTTTTATTTCTTCGTTTCTCCGTTTCTTTCTTCGTTTCTCCGATTCTTTCTGATTCTTTCTTCGTTTCTCCGTTTCTATCTTCGTTTCTCCGTTTCTTTCTTCGTTTCTCCGTTTCTCTCTTCGATTCTCCGTTTATTTCATCGTTTCTCCATTTATTTCTCCGTTCTTCCGTTTCTTTCTTCGTTTCTCCGTTTCTTTCTTCGTTTCTCCGTTTCTTTCTTGGTTTCTCCGTTTCTTTCTTCGTTTCTTCGTTTCCTTGTTCGTTTCTCCGTTTATTTCTTCGTTTCTCCGTTTATTTCTTCGTTTCTCCATTTATTTCTCCGTTTCTTTCTTCGTTTCTCCGTTTATTTCCTCGTTTCTCCATTTATTTCTCCGTTCCGCCGTTTCTTTCTTCGTTTCTCCATTTCTTTGTTCGTTTCTCCGTTTCTTTGTTCGTTTCTCCGTTTCTTTGTTCGTTTCTCCGTTTCTTTGTTCGTTTCTCCGTTTCTTTGTTCGTTTCTCCGTTTCTTTCTTCGTTTCTTTCTTGGTTTCTCCGTTTCTTTCTTTGTTTCTCCGTTTCTTTCTTCATTTCTCCGTTTATTTCTTCGTTTCTCCGGTTCATTCTTCGTTTCTGCGTTTCATTGTTCGTTTCCCTGTTTCTTTCTCCGTTACTCCGTTTCTTTCTCCGTTTCTCGGTTTATTTCTTCATTTCTCCGTTTCTTCTCCGATTCTCCGTTTCTTCCTTCGTTTCTGCGTTTATTTCCTCGTTTCTCCATTTATTTCTCCGTTTCTCCGTTTCTTTCTTCGTTTCTCCGTTTATTTCCTCGTTTCTCCATTTATTTCTCCGTTCCTCCGTTTATTTCTCCGTTCCTCCGTTTCTTTCTTCGTTTCTCCGTTTCTTTCTACGTTTCTCCGCTTCTTTCTTCGTTACTCCGTTTCTTTCTTTGTTTCTCCGTTTCATTCTTCGTGTCTCCGTTTCTTTCTTCGTTTCTCCGTTTCTTTCTTCGTTTCCCCGTTTCTTTCTCCGTTTCTCGGTCTATTTCTTCGTTTCTCCATTTACTTCTCCGATTCTCCGTTTCTATCTTCGTTTCTCCGTTTCTTTCTTCGTTTCTCCGTTTCTCTCTTCGATTTTCCGTTTATTTCATCGTTTCTCCATTTATTTCTCCGTTCCGCCGTTTCTTTCTTCGTTTCTCCGTTTCATTCTTCGTTTCTCCGTTTCTTTGTTCGTTTCTCCGTTTCCTTGTTCGTTTCTCCGTTTCTTTCTTCGTTTCTTTCTTGGTTTCTCCGTTTCTTTCTTCGTTTCTTCGTTTCCTTGTTCGTTTCTCCGTTTATTTCTTCGTTCCTCCATTTATTTCTCCGTTTCTTTCTTCGTTTCTCCGTTTATTTCCTCGTTTCTCCATTTATTTCTCCGTTCCTCCGATTCTTTCTTCGTTTCTCCGTTTCTTTCTTCGTTTCTACGTTTCCTTGTTCGTATCTCCGTTTATTTCTTCGTTTCTCCATTTATTTCTCCGTTTCTTTGTTCGTTTCTCCGTTTCTTTCTTCGTTTCTCCGTTTCTTTGTTGGTTTATCCGTTTCTTTCTTTGTTTCTCCGTTTGTTTCTTCATTTCTCCGTATATTTCTTCGTTTCTCCGTTTCATTCTTCGTTTCTTTGTTTGTTTCTCCGTTTCATTCTTCGTTTCTCCGTTTCATTCTTCGTTTCTCCGTTTCTTTCTTCGTTTCTCCGATTCTTTCTTCGTTTCTCCGCTTCTTTCTTCGTTTCTCCGTTTCTTTCTTCGTTTCTCCGTTTATTTTTTCGTTTCTCCATTTATTTCTCTGTTCCTCCGTTTCTTTCTTCGTTTCTCCGTTTCTTTGTTCGTTTCTCCGTTTCTTTCTTCGTTTCTCCGTTTCTTTGTTCGTTTCTCCGTTTCTTTCTCCGTTTCTCGGTTTACTTCTTCGTTTCTCCGTTTCTCTGATTCTTTCTTCGTTTCACCGTCTCTTTCTTCGTTTCTCCGTTTCTTTTTCCGTTTTTCGGTTTATTTCTTCGTTTCTCCATTTATTTCTGCGTTTCTTTCTTCGTTTCTCCGTTTGTTTCTTCGTTTCTCCGTTTCTTTATTCGTTTGTCCTTTTATTTCTTCGTTTCTCCGTTTCTTTCTTCGTTTCTCCGTTTCTTTCTTCGTTTCTCCGTTTCTATCTTCGTTTCTCCGTTTCTTTCGTCGTTTCTCCGTTTCTCTCTTCGATTCTCCGTTTATTTCATCGTTTCTCCATTTATTTCTCCGTTCCTCCGTTTCTTTCTTCGTTTCTCCGTTTCTTTCTTCGTTTCTCCGTTTCTTTCTTGGTTTCTCCGTTTCTTTCTTCGCTTCTTCGTTTCCTTGTTCGTTTCTCCGTTTATTTCTTCGTTTCTCCGATTATTTCTTCGTTTCTCCATTTATTTCTCCGTTTCTTTCTTCGTTTCTCCGTTTATTTCCCCGTTTCTCCATTTATTTCTCCGTTCCGCCGTTTCTTTCTTCGTTTCTCCGTTTCTTTGTTCGTTTCCCCGTTTCTTTGTTCGTTTCTCCGTTTCTTTGTTCGTTTCTCCGTCTCTTTCTTCGTTTCTTTCTTGGTTTCTCCGTTTCTTTCTTCGTTTCTCCGTTTGTTTCTTCGATTCTCCGTTTCTTTGTTTGTTTCTCCGTTTCTTTCTTCGTTTCTCCGTTTCTTTATTCGTTTGTCCTTTTATTTCGTCGTTTCTCCGTTTCTTTCTTCGTTTCTCCGATTCTTTCTTCGTTTCTCCGTTTCTATCTTCGTTTCTCCGTTTCTTTCTTCGTTTCACCGTTTCTCTCTTCGATTCTCCGTTTATTTCATCGTTTCTCCATTTATTTCTCCGTTCTTCCGTTTCTTTCTTCGTTTCTCCGTTTCTTTCTTCGTTTCTCCGTTTCTTTCTTGGTTTCTCCGTTTCTTTCTTCGTTTCTTCGTTTCCTTTTTCGTTTCTCCGTTTATTTCTTCGTTTCTCCGTTTATTTCTTCGTTTCTCCATTTATTTCTCCGTTTCTTTCTTCGTTTCTCCGTTTATTTCCTCGTTTCTCCATTTATTTCTCCGTTCCGCCGTTTCTTTCTTCGTTTCTCCGTTTCTTTGTTCGTTTCTCCGTTTCTTTTTTCGTTTCTCCGTTTCTTTGTTCGTTTCTCCGTTTATTTCCTCGTTTCTCCATTTATTTCTCCGTTCCGCCGTTTCTTTCTTCGTTTCTCCATTTCTTTGTTCGTTTCTCCGTTTCTTTGTTCGTTTCTCCGTTTCTTTGTTCGTTTCTCCGTTTCTTTCTTCGTTTCTTTCTTGGTTTCTCCGTTTCTTTCTTTGTTTCTCCGTTTCTTTCTTCATTTCTCCGTTTATTTCTTCGTTTCTCCGGTTCATTCTTCGTTTCTGCGTTTCATTGTTCGTTTCCCTGTTTCTTTCTCCGTTACACCGTTTCTTTCTCCGTTTCTCGGTTTATTTCTTCATTTCTCCGTTTCTTCTCCGATTCTCCGTTTCTTCCTTCGTTTCTCCGTTTATTTCCTCGTTTCTCCATTTATTTCTCCGTTTCTCCGTTTCTTTCTTCGTTTCTCCGTTTATTTCCTCGTTTCTCCATTTATTTCTCCGTTCCTCCGTTTATTTCTCCGTTCCTCCGTTTCTTTCTTCGTTTCTCCGTTTCTTTCTACGTTTCTCCGCTTCTTTCTTCGTTACTCCGTTTCTTTCTTTGTTTCTCCGTTTCATTCTTCGTGTCTCCGTTTCTTTCTTCGTTTCTCCGTTTCTTTCTTCGTTTCCCCGTTTCTTTCTCCGTTTCTCGGTCTATTTCTTCGTTTCTCCATTTACTTCTCCGATTCTCCGTTTCTATCATCGTTTCTCCGTTTCTTTCTTCGTTTCTCCGTTTCTCTCTTCGATTTTCCGTTTATTTCATCGTTTCTCCATTTATTTCTCCGTTCCGCCGTTTCTTTCTTCGTTTCTCCGTTTCATTCTTCGTTTCTCCGTTTCTTTGTTCGTTTCTCCGTTTCCTTGTTCGTTTCTCCGTTTCTTTCTTCGTTTCTTTCTTGGTTTCTCCGTTTCTTTCTTCGTTTCTTCGTTTCCTTGTTCGTTTCTCCGTTTATTTCTTCGTTCCTCCATTTATTTCTCCGTTTCTTTCTTCGTTTCTCCGTTTATTTCCTCGTTTCTCCATTTATTTCTCCGTTCCTCCGATTCTTTCTTCGTTTCTCCGTTTCTTTCTTCGTTTCTACGTTTCCTTGTTCGTATCTCCGTTTATTTCTTCGTTTCTCCATTTATTTCTCCGTTTCTTTGTTCGTTTCTCCGTTTCTTTCTTCGTTTCTCCGTTTCTTTGTTGGTTTATCCGTTTCTTTCTTTGTTTCTCCGTTTGTTTCTTCATTTCTCCGTATATTTCTTCGTTTCTCCGTTTCATTCTTCGTTTCTTTGTTTGTTTCTCCGTTTCTTTCTTCGTTTCTCCGTTTCATTCTTCGTTTCTCCGTTTCTTTCTTCGTTTCTCCGATTCTTTCTTCGTTTCTCCGCTTCTTTCTTCGTTTCTCCGTTTCTTTCTTCGTTTCTCCGTTTATTTTTTCGTTTCTCCATTTATTTCTCTGTTCCTCCGTTTCTTTCTTCGTTTCTCCGTTTCTTTGTTCGTTTCTCCGTTTCTTTCTTCGTTTCTCCGTTTCTTTGTTCGTTTCTCCGTTTCTTTCTCCGTTTCTCGGTTTACTTCTTCGTTTCTCCGTTTCTCTGATTCTTTCTTCGTTTCTCCGTCTCTTTCTTCGTTTCTCCGTTTCTTTTTCCGTTTTTCGGTTTATTTCTTCGTTTCTCCATTTATTTCTGCGTTTCTTTCTTCGTTTCTCCGTTTGTTTCTTCGTTTCTCCGTTTCTTTATTCGTTTGTCCTTTTATTTCTTCGTTTCTCCGTTTCTTTCTTCGTTTCTCCGTTTCTTTCTTCGTTTCTCCGTTTCTATCTTCGTTTCTCCGTTTCTTTCGTCGTTTCTCCGTTTCTCTCTTCGATTCTCCGTTTATTTCATCGTTTCTCCATTTATTTCTCCGTTCCTCCGTTTCTTTCTTCGTTTCTCCGTTTCTTTCTTCGTTTCTCCGTTTCTTTCTTGGTTTCTCCGTTTCTTTCTTCGCTTCTTCGTTTCCTTGTTCGTTTCTCCGTTTATTTCTTCGTTTCTCCGATTATTTCTTCGTTTCTCCATTTATTTCTCCGTTTCTTTCTTCGTTTCTCCGTTTATTTCCCCGTTTCTCCATTTATTTCTCCGTTCCGCCGTTTCTTTCTTCGTTTCTCCGTTTCTTTGTTCGTTTCCCCGTTTCTTTGTTCGTTTCTCCGTTTCTTTGTTCGTTTCTCCGTCTCTTTCTTCGTTTCTTTCTTGGTTTCTCCGTTTCTTTCTTCGTTTCTCCGTTTGTTTCTTCGATTCTCCGTTTCTTTGTTCGTTTCTCCGTTTCTTTCTTCGTTTCTTTCTTGGTTTCTCCGTTTCTTTCTTCGTTTCTTCGTTTCCTTGTTCGTTTCTCCGTTTATTTCTTCGTTCCTCCATTTATTTCTCCGTTTCTTTCTTCGTTTCTCCGTTTATTTCCTCGTTTCTCCATTTATTTCTCCGTTCCTCCGATTCTTTCTTCGTTTCTCCGTTTCTTTCTTCGTTTCTACGTTTCCTTGTTCGTATCTCCGTTTATTTCTTCGTTTCTCCATTTATTTCTCCGTTTCTTTGTTCGTTTCTCCGTTTCTTTCTTCGTTTCTCCGTTTCTTTGTTGGTTTATCCGTTTCTTTCTTTGTTTCTCCGTTTGTTTCTTCATTTCTCCGTATATTTCTTCGTTTCTCCGTTTCATTCTTCGTTTCTTTGTTTGTTTCTCCGTTTCTTTCTTCGTTTCTCCGTTTCATTCTTCGTTTCTCCGTTTCTTTCTTCGTTTCTCCGATTCTTTCTTCGTTTCTCCGCTTCTTTCTTCGTTTCTCCGTTTCTTTCTTCGTTTCTCCGTTTATTTTTTCGTTTCTCCATTTATTTCTCTGTTCCTCCGTTTCTTTCTTCGTTTCTCCGTTTCTTTCTTCGTTTCTCCGTTTCTTTCTTCGTTTCTCCGTTTCTATCTTCGTTTCTCCGTTTCTTTCGTCGTTTCTCCGTTTCTCTCTTCGATTCTCCGTTTATTTCATCGTTTCTCCATTTATTTCTCCGTTCCTCCGTTTCTTTCTTCGTTTCTCCGTTTCTTTCTTCGTTTCTCCGTTTCTTTCTTGGTTTCTCCGTTTCTTTCTTCGCTTCTTCGTTTCCTTGTTCGTTTCTCCGTTTATTTCTTCGTTTCTCCGATTATTTCTTCGTTTCTCCATTTATTTCTCCGTTTCTTTCTTCGTTTCTCCGTTTATTTCCCCGTTTCTCCATTTATTTCTCCGTTCCGCCGTTTCTTTCTTCGTTTCTCCGTTTCTTTGTTCGTTTCCCCGTTTCTTTGTTCGTTTCTCCGTTTCTTTGTTCGTTTCTCCGTCTCTTTCTTCGTTTCTTTCTTGGTTTCTCCGTTTCTTTCTTCGTTTCTCCGTTTGTTTCTTCGATTCTCCGTTTCTTTGTTTGTTTCTCCGTTTCTTTCTTCGTTTCTCCGTTTCTTTATTCGTTTGTCCTTTTATTTCGTCGTTTCTCCGTTTCTTTCTTCGTTTCTCCGATTCTTTCTTCGTTTCTCCGTTTCTATCTTCGTTTCTCCGTTTCTTTCTTCGTTTCACCGTTTCTCTCTTCGATTCTCCGTTTATTTCATCGTTTCTCCATTTATTTCTCCGTTCTTCCGTTTCTTTCTTCGTTTCTCCGTTTCTTTCTTCGTTTCTCCGTTTCTTTCTTGGTTTCTCCGTTTCTTTCTTCGTTTCTTCGTTTCCTTTTTCGTTTCTCCGTTTATTTCTTCGTTTCTCCGTTTATTTCTTCGTTTCTCCATTTATTTCTCCGTTTCTTTCTTCGTTTCTCCGTTTATTTCCTCGTTTCTCCATTTATTTCTCCGTTCCGCCGTTTCTTTCTTCGTTTCTCCGTTTCTTTGTTCGTTTCTCCGTTTCTTTTTCGTTTCTCCGTTTCTTTGTTCGTTTCTCCGTTTCTTTCTTCGTTTCTTTCTTGGTTTCTCCGTTTCTTTCTTTGTTTCTCCGTTTCTTTCTTCATTTCTCCGTTTATTTCTTCGTTTCTCCGGTTCATTCTTCGTTTCTGCGTTTCATTGTTCGTTTCCCTGTTTCTTTCTCCGTTACTCCGTTTCTTTCTCCGTTTCTCGGTTTATTTCTTCATTTCTCCGTTTCTTCTCCGATTCTCCGTTTCTTCCTTCGTTTCTCCGTTTATTTCCTCGTTTCTCCATTTATTTCTCCGTTTCTCCGTTTCTTTCTTCGTTTCTCCGTTTATTTCCTCGTTTCTCCATTTATTTCTCCGTTCCGCCGTTTCTTTCTTCGTTTCTCCATTTCTTTGTTCGTTTCTCCGTTTCTTTGTTCGTTTCTCCGTTTCTTTGTTCGTTTCTCCGTTTCTTTCTTCGTTTCTTTCTTGGTTTCTCCGTTTCTTTCTTTGTTTCTCCGTTTCTTTCTTCATTTCTCCGTTTATTTCTTCGTTTCTCCGGTTCATTCTTCGTTTCTGCGTTTCATTGTTCGTTTCCCTGTTTCTTTCTCCGTTACTCCGTTTCTTTCTCCGTTTCTCGGTTTATTTCTTCATTTCTCCGTTTCTTCTCCGATTCTCCGTTTCTTCCTTCGTTTCTCCGTTTATTTCCTCGTTTCTCCATTTATTTCTCCGTTTCTCCGTTTCTTTCTTCGTTTCTCCGTTTATTTCCTCGTTTCTCCATTTATTTCTCCGTTCCTCCGTTTATTTCTCCGTTCCTCCGTTTCTTTCTTCGTTTCTCCGTTTCTTTCTACGTTTCTCCGCTTCTTTCTTCGTTACTCCGTTTCTTTCTTTGTTTCTCCGTTTCATTCTTCGTGTCTCCGTTTCTTTCTTCGTTTCTCCGTTTCTTTCTTCGTTTCCCCGTTTCTTTCTCCGTTTCTCGGTCTATTTCTTCGTTTCTCCATTTACTTCTCCGATTCTCCGTTTCTATCATCGTTTCTCCGTTTCTTTCTTCGTTTCTCCGTTTCTCTCTTCGATTTTCCGTTTATTTCATCGTTTCTCCATTTATTTCTCCGTTCCGCCGTTTCTTTCTTCGTTTCTCCGTTTCATTCTTCGTTTCTCCGTTTCTTTGTTCGTTTCTCCGTTTCCTTGTTCGTTTCTCCGTTTCTTTCTTCGTTTCTTTCTTGGTTTCTCCGTTTCTTTCTTCGTTTCTTCGTTTCCTTGTTCGTTTCTCCGTTTATTTCTTCGTTCCTCCATTTATTTCTCCGTTTCTTTCTTCGTTTCTCCGTTTATTTCCTCGTTTCTCCATTTATTTCTCCGTTCCTCCGATTCTTTCTTCGTTTCTCCGTTTCTTTCTTCGTTTCTACGTTTCCTTGTTCGTATCTCCGTTTATTTCTTCGTTTCTCCATTTATTTCTCCGTTTCTTTGTTCGTTTCTCCGTTTCTTTCTTCGTTTCTCCGTTTCTTTGTTGGTTTATCCGTTTCTTTCTTTGTTTCTCCGTTTGTTTCTTCATTTCTCCGTATATTTCTTCGTTTCTCCGTTTCATTCTTCGTTTCTTTGTTTGTTTCTCCGTTTCTTTCTTCGTTTCTCCGTTTCATTCTTCGTTTCTCCGTTTCTTTCTTCGTTTCTCCGATTCTTTCTTCGTTTCTCCGCTTCTTTCTTCGTTTCTCCGTTTCTTTCTTCGTTTCTCCGTTTATTTTTTCGTTTCTCCATTTATTTCTCTGTTCCTCCGTTTCTTTCTTCGTTTCTCCGTTTCTTTGTTCGTTTCTCCGTTTCTTTCTTCGTTTCTCCGTTTCTTTGTTCGTTTCTCCGTTTCTTTCTCCGTTTCTCGGTTTACTTCTTCGTTTCTCCGTTTCTCTGATTCTTTCTTCGTTTCTCCGTCTCTTTCTTCGTTTCTCCGTTTCTTTTTCCGTTTTTCGGTTTATTTCTTCGTTTCTCCATTTATTTCTGCGTTTCTTTCTTCGTTTCTCCGTTTGTTTCTTCGTTTCTCCGTTTCTTTATTCGTTTGTCCTTTTATTTCTTCGTTTCTCCGTTTCTTTCTTCGTTTCTCCGTTTCTTTCTTCGTTTCTCCGTTTCTATCTTCGTTTCTCCGTTTCTTTCGTCGTTTCTCCGTTTCTCTCTTCGATTCTCCGTTTATTTCATCGTTTCTCCATTTATTTCTCCGTTCCTCCGTTTCTTTCTTCGTTTCTCCGTTTCTTTCTTCGTTTCTCCGTTTCTTTCTTGGTTTCTCCGTTTCTTTCTTCGCTTCTTCGTTTCCTTGTTCGTTTCTCCGTTTATTTCTTCGTTTCTCCGATTATTTCTTCGTTTCTCCATTTATTTCTCCGTTTCTTTCTTCGTTTCTCCGTTTATTTCCCCGTTTCTCCATTTATTTCTCCGTTCCGCCGTTTCTTTCTTCGTTTCTCCGTTTCTTTGTTCGTTTCCCCGTTTCTTTGTTCGTTTCTCCGTTTCTTTGTTCGTTTCTCCGTCTCTTTCTTCGTTTCTTTCTTGGTTTCTCCGTTTCTTTCTTCGTTTCTCCGTTTGTTTCTTCGATTCTCCGTTTCTTTGTTTGATTCTCCGTTTCTTTCTTCGTTTCTCCGTTTCTTTATTCGTTTGTCCTTTTATTTCGTCGTTTCTCCGTTTCTTTCTTCGTTTCTCCGATTCTTTCTTCGTTTCTCCGTTTCTATCTTCGTTTCTCCGTTTCTTTCTTCGTTTCTCCGTTTCTCTCTTCGATTCTCCGTTTATTTCATCGTTTCTCCATTTATTTCTCCGTTCTTCCGTTTCTTTCTTCGTTTCTCCGATTCTTTCTTCGTTTCTCCGTTTCTTTCTTGGTTTCTCCGTTTCTTTCTTCGTTTCTTCGTTTCCTTGTTCGTTTCTCCGTTTATTTCTTCGTTTCTCCGTTTATTTCTTCGTTTCTCCATTTATTTCTCCGTTTCTTTCTTCGTTTCTCCGTTTATTTCCTCGTTTCTCCATTTATTTCTCCGTTCCGCCGTTTCTTTCTTCGTTTCTCCATTTCTTTGTTCGTTTCTCCGTTTCTTTTTTCGTTTCTCCGTTTCTTTGTTCGTTTCTCCGTTTCTTTCTTCGTTTCTTTCTTGGTTTTTCCGTTTCTTTCTTTGTTTCTCCGTTTCTTTCTTCATTTCTCCGTTTATTTCTTCGTTTCTCCGGTTCATTCTTCGTTTCTGCGTTTCATTGTTCGTTTCCCTGTTTCTTTCTCCGTTACTCCGTTTCTTTCTCCGTTTCTCGGTTTATTTCTTCATTTCTCCGTTTCTTCTCCGATTCTCCGTTTCTTCCTTCGTTTCTCCGTTTATTTCCTCGTTTCTCCATTTATTTCTCCGTTTCTCCGTTTCTTTCTTCGTTTCTCCGTTTATTTCCTCGTTTCTCCATTTATTTCTCCGTTCCTCCGTTTATTTCTCCGTTCCTCCGTTTCTTTCTTCGTTTCTCCGTTTCTTTCTACGTTTCTTCGCTTCTTTCTTCGTTACTCCGTTTCTTTCTTTGTTTCTCCGTTTCATTCTTCGTGTCTCCGTTTCTTTCTTCGTTTCTCCGTTTCTTTCTTCGTTTCCCCGTTTCTTTCTCCGTTTCTCGGTCTATTTCTTCGTTTCTCCATTTACTTCTCCGATTCTCCGTTTCTATCTTCCTTTCTCCGTTTCTTTCTTCGTTTCTCCGTTTCTCTCTTCGATTTTCCGTTTATTTCATCGTTTCTCCATTTATTTCTCCGTTCCGCCGTTTCTTTCTTCGTTTCTCCGTTTCATTCTTCGTTTCTCCGTTTCTTTGTTCGTTTCTCCGTTTCCTTGTTCGTTTCTCCGTTTCTTTCTTCGTTTCTTTCTTGGTTTCTCCGTTTCTTTCTTCGTTTCTTCGTTTCCTTGTTCGTTTCTCCGTTTATTTCTTCGTTCCTCCATTTATTTCTCCGTTTCTTTCTTCGTTTCTCCGTTTATTTCAACGTTTCTGCATTTATTTCTCCGTTCCGCCGTTTCTTTCTTCGTTTCTCCGTTTCATTCTTCGTTTCTCCGTTTCTTTGTTCGTTTCTCTGTTTCCTTGTTCGTTTCTCCGTTTCTTTCTTCGTTTCTTTCTTGGTTTCTCCGTTTCTTTCTTCGTTTCTTCGTTTCCTTGTTCGTTTCTCCGTTTATTTCTTCGTTCCTCCATTTATTTCTCCGTTTATTTCTTCGTTTCTCCGTTTATTTCTTCGTTTCTCCATTTATTTCTCCGTTTCTTTCTTCGTTTCTCCGTTTATTTCCTCGTTTCTCCATTTATTTCTCCGTTCCGCCGTTTCTTTCTTCGTTTCTCCATTTCTTTGTTCGTTTCTCCGTTTCTTTTTTCGTTTCTCCGTTTCTTTGTTCGTTTCTCCGTTTCTTTCTTCGTTTCTTTCTTGGTTTCTCCGTTTCTTTCTTTGTTTCTCCGTTTCTTTCTTCATTTCTCCGTTTATTTCTTCGTTTCTCCGGTTCATTCTTCGTTTCTGCGTTTCATTGTTCGTTTCCCTGTTTCTTTCTCCGTTCCTCCGTTTCTTTCTTCGTTTCTCCGTTTCTTTCTACGTTTCTCCGCTTCTTTCTTCGTTACTCCGTTTCTTTCTTTGTTTCTCCGTTTCATTCTTCGTGTCTCCGTTTCTTTCTTCGCTACTCCGTTTGTTTCTTCGTTTCTCCGTTTCTTTCTTCGTTTCTCCGTTTCTCCATTTATTTCTCCGTTACTCCGTTTCTTTCTTCGTTTCTCCGTTTCTTTCTTCGTTTCTCCGTTTCTTTCTTCGTTTCTCCGTTTCTTTCTTCCTTTCTCCATTTATTTCTCCGTTTCTCCGTTTCTTTCTTCGTTTCTCCGTTTCTTTGTTCGTTTCTCCATTTCTTTCTTCGTTTCTCCGTTTCTTTCTTCGTTTGTCCGTTTCTTTGTCGGTTTCTCTGTTTGTTTCTTCGTTTCTCCATTTATTTCTCCGCCTCTCCGTTTCTTTCTTCGTTTCTCCGTTTCTTTGTTCGTTTCTCCGTTTCTTTCTTCGTTTCTCCGTTTCTTTCTTCGTTTGTCCGTTTCTTTGTCCGTTTCTCTGTTTGTTTCTTCGTTTCTCCATTCATTTCTCCGCCTCTCCGTTTCTTTCTTCGTTTCTCCGTTTCTTTGTTCGTTTCTCCGTTTCTTTCTTCGTTTCTCCGTTTCATTCTTCGTTTCTCCGTTTCTTTGTTCGTTTCTCCGTTTCCTTGTTCGTTTCTCCGTTTCTTTCTTCGTTTCTTTCTTGGTTTCTCCGTTTCTTCCTTTGTTTCTCCGTTTCTTTCTTCATTTCTCCGTTTATTTCTTCGTTTCTCCGGTTCATTCTTCGTTTCTGCGTTTCATTGTTCGTTTCCCTGTTTCTTTCTCCGTTCCTCCGTTTCTTTCTTCGTTTCTCCGTTTCTTTCTACGTTTCTCCGCTTCTTTCTTCGTTACTCCGTTTCTTTCTTTGTTTCTCCGTTTCATTCTTCGTGTCTCCGTTTCTTTCTTCGCTACTCCGTTTGTTTCTTCGTTTCTCCGTTTCTTTCTTCGTTTCTCCGTTTCTCCATTTATTTCTCCGTTACTCCGTTTCTTTCTTCGTTTCTCCGTTTCTTTCTTCGTTTCTCCGTTTCTTTCTTCGTTTCTCCGTTTCTTTCTTCCTTTCTCCATTTATTTCTCCGTTTCTCCGTTTCTTTCTTCGTTTCTCCGTTTCTGTGTTCGTTTCTCCATTTCTTTCTTCGTTTCTCCGTTTCTTTCTTCGTTTGTCCGTTTCTTTGTCGGTTTCTCTGTTTGTTTCTTCGTTTCTCCATTTATTTCTCCGCCTCTCCGTTTCTTTCTTCGTTTCTCCGTTTCTTTGTTCGTTTCTCCGTTTCTTTCTTCGTTTCTCCGTTTCTTTCTTCGTTTGTCCGTTTCTTTGTCCGTTTCTCTGTTTGTTTCTTCGTTTCTCCATTCATTTCTCCGTTTCTCCGTTTCTTTGATCGTTTCTCCGTTTCTTTGTTCGTTTCTCCGTTCCTTTGTTCGTTTCTCCGTTTCTTTTTCGTTTCTCCGTTTCTTTCTTCGTTTCTCCGTTTCTTTCTTCGTTTCTCCGTTTATTTCTTCGTTTCTCCACTTATTTCTCCGTTTCTCCGTTTCTTTCTTCGTTTCTCCGTTTCTTTGTTCGTTTCTCCGTTTCTTTCTCCGTTACTCCGTTTCTTTCTTCGTTCCTCCGTTTGTTTCTTCGTTTCTCCGTTTCTTTCTTCGTTTCTCCTTTTATTTCTCCGTTTCTCCGTTTCTTTCTTCGTTTCTCCGTTTCTTTGTTCGTTTCTCCGTTTCTTTCTTCGTTTCTCCGTTTCTTTCTACGTTACTCCGTTTCTTTCTTCGTTTCTACGTTTCTTTCTTCTTTTCTCCGTTTCTTTCTTCGTTTCTCCGTTTCTCCATTTGATTCTCCTTTTCTCCGTTTCTTTCTTCGTTTCTCCGTTTCTTTCTTCGTTTCTCCGTTTCTTTCTTCGTTTCTCCGTATCTTTCTTCGTTTCTCCGTTTCTTTCTTCGTTTCTACATTTATTTCTCCGATTCTCCGTTTCTTTCTTCGTTTCTCCGTTTCTTTGTTGTTTTCTCCGTTTCATTCTTCGTTTCTCCGGTTCTTTGTTCGTTTCTCCGTTGCTTTGTTCGTTTCTCCGTTCCTTTGTTCGTATCTCCGTTTCTTTTTCGTTTCTCCGTTTCTTTCTTCGTTTCTCCGTTTCTTTCTTCGTTTCTCCGTTTATTTCTTCGTTTCTCCATTTATTTCTCCGTTTCTCCGTTTCTTTCTTCGTTTCTCCGTTTCTTTGTTCGTTTCTCCGTTTCTTTGTTCGTTTCTCCGTTTCTTTCTCCGTTACTCCGTTTCTTTCTTCGTTTCTCCGTTTGTTTCTTCGTTTCTCCGTTTCTTTCTTCGTTTCTCCGTTTATTTCTTAGTTTCTCCTTTTATTTCTCCGTTACTCCGTTTCTTTCTTCGTTTCTCCGTTTCTTTGTTCGTTTCTCCGTTTCTTTCTTCGTTTCTCCGTTTCTTTCTTCGTTACTCCGTTTCTTTCTTCGTTTCTACGTTTCTTTCTTCTCTTCTCCGTTTCTTTCTTCGTTTCTCCGTTTCTCCATTTGTTTCTCCGTTTCTCCGTTTCTTTCTTCGTTTCTCCGTTTCTTCCTTCGTTTCTCCGTTTCTTTCTTCGTTTCTCCGTTTCTTTCTTCGTTTCTACATTTATTTCTCCGATTCTCCGATTCTTTCTTCGTTACTCCGTTTCTTTGTTCTTTTCTCCGTTTCATTCTTCGTTTCTCCGTTTCTTTCTTCGTTTCTCCGTTTCTTTGTTCGTCTCTCCATTTATTTCTCCGTTTCACCGTTATTTTATTCGTTTCTCCGTTTCTTTGTTCGTTACTCCATTTCTTTCTTCTTTCCTCCGTTTCTTTCTTCGTTTCTCCGTTTCTTTCTTCGTTTCTCCATTTATTTTTCGTTTCTCCGCTTCTTTCTTCGTTTCTCCGTTTCTTTGTTCGTTTCTCCGTTTCTTTGTTCGTATCTCCGTTTCTTTCTACGTTTCTCCGTTTTTTTCTTCGTTTCTCCGTTTCTTTCTTCGTTTCTCCGTTTCCTTGTTCGTTTCTCCGCTTATTTCTTCGTTTCTCCATTTATTTCTCCGTTTCTTTCTTCGTTTCTCCGTTTCTTTGTTCGTTTCTCCATTTCTTTCTTCGTATCTCCGTTTCTTTCTTCGTTTCTGCGTTTCTTTCTTCGTTTCTCCGTTTCTTTCTTCGTTTCTCCGTTTCTTTCTTGGTTTCTCCGTTTCTTTCTACTTTTCTCCGTTTCTTTCTTGGTATCTCCGTTTCTTTCTTCGTTTCTGCGTTTCTTTCTTCGTTTCCCGTTTCTTTCTTCGTTTCTACGTTTATTTCTTCGTTTCTCCATTTATTTCTCCGTTTCTCCGTTTCTTTCTTCGTTTCTCCGTTTCTTTCTTCGTTCCTCCGTTTCTTTGTTCGTTTCTCCGTTTCTCTGTTCGTTTCTCCGTTTCTTTCTTCGTTTCTCCGTTTCTTTCTTCGTTTCTCCGTTTCTTTCTTCGGTTCTCCGTTTCTATCTTCGTTTCTCCGTTTCTCCATTTATTTCTCCGTTTCTCCGTTTCTTTCTTCGTTTCTCCATTTATTTCTCCGTTTCTTTCTTCGTTTCTGCGTTTCATTCTTCGTTTCTCCGTTTCTTTGTTCGTTTCTCTGTTTCCTTGTTCGTTTCTCCGTTTCTTTCTTCGTTTCTTTCTTGGTTTCTCCGTTTCTTTCTTCGTTTCTTCGTTTCCTTGTTCGTTTCTCCGTTTATTTCTTCGTTCCTCCATTTATTTCTCCGTTTATTTCTTCGTTTCTCCGTTTATTTCTTCGTTTCTCCATTTATTTCTCCGTTTCTTTCTTCGTTTCTCCGTTTATTTCCTCGTTTCTCCATTTATTTCTCCGTTCCGCCGTTTCTTTCTTCGTTTCTCCATTTCTTTGTTCGTTTCTCCGTTTCTTTCTTCGTTTCTCCGTTTCTTTCTACGTTTCTCCGCTTCTTTCTTCGTTACTCCGTTTCTTTCTTTGTTTCTCCGTTTCATTCTTCGTGTCTCCGTTTCTTTCTTCGTTACTCCGTTTGTTTCTTCGTTTCTCCGTTTCTTTCTTCGTTTCTCCGTTTCTCCATTTATTTCTCCGTTACTCCGTTTCTTTCTTCGTTTCTCCGTTTCTTTCTTCGTTTCTCCGTTTCTTTCTTCGTTTCTCCGTTTCTTTCTTCCTTTCTCCATTTATTTCTCCGTTTCTCCGTTTCTTTCTTCGTTTCTCCGTTTCTTTGTTCGTTTCTCCATTTCTTTCTTCGTTTCTCCGTTTCTTTCTTCGTTTGTCCGTTTCTTTGTCGGTTTCTCTGTTTGTTTCTTCGTTTCTCCATTTATTTCTCCGCCTCTCCGTTTCTTTCTTCGTTTCTCCGTTTCTTTGTTCGTTTCTCCGTTTCTTTCTTCGTTTCTCCGTTTCTTTCTTCGTTTGTCCGTTTCTTTGTCCGTTTCTCTGTTTGTTTCTTCGTTTCTCCATTCATTTCTCCGTTTCTCCGTTTCTTTGATCGTTTCTCCGTTTCTTTGTTCGTTTCTCCGTTCCTTTGTTCGTTTCTCCGTTTCTTTTTCGTTTCTCCGTTTCTTTCTTCGTTTCTCCGTTTCTTTCTTCGTTTCTCCGTTTATTTCTTCGTTTCTCCATTTATTTCTCCGTTTCTCCGTTTCTTTGTTCGTTTCTCCGTTTCTTTGTTCGTTTCTCCGTTTCTTTGTTCGTTTCTCCGTTTCTTTCTCCGTTACTCCGTTTCTTTCTTCGTTCCTCCGTTTGTTTCTTCGTTTCTCCGTTTCTTTCTTCGTTTCTCCTTTTATTTCTCCGTTTCTCCGTTTCTTTCTTCGTTTCTCCGTTTCTTTGTTCGTTTCTCCGTTTCTTTCTTCGTTTCTCCGTTTCTTTCTTCGTTACTCCGTTTCTTTCTTCGTTTCTACGTTTCTTTCTTCTTTTCTCCGTTTCTTTCTTCGTTTCTCCGTTTCTCCATTTGTTTCTCCTTTTCTCCGTTTCTTTCTTCGTTTCTCCGTTTCTTTCTTCGTTTCTCCGTTTCTTTCTTCGTTTCTCCGTTTCTTTCTTCGTTTCTACATTTATTTCTCCGATTCTCCGTTTCTTTCTTCGTTTCTCCGTTTCTTTGTTGTTTTCTCCGTTTCATTCTTCGTTTCTCCGGTTCTTTGTTCGTTTCTCCGTTGCTTTGTTCGTTTCTCCGTTCCTTTGTTCGTATCTCCGTTTCTTTTTCGTTTCTCCGTTTCTTTCTTCGTTTCTCCGTTTCTTTCTTCGTTTCTCCGTTTATTTCTTCGTTTCTCCACTTATTTCTCCGTTTCTCCGTTTCTTTCTTCGTTTCTCCGTTTCTTTGTTCGTTTCTCCGTTTCTTTGTTCGTTTCTCCGTTTCTTTCTCCGTTACTCCGTTTCTTTCTTCGTTTCTCCGTTTGTTTCTTCGTTTCTCCGTTTCTTTCTTCGTTTCTCCGTTTATTTCTTAGTTTCTCCTTTTATTTCTCCGTTACTCCGTTTCTTTCTTCGTTTCTCCGTTTCTTTGTTCGTTTCTCCGTTTCTTTCTTCGTTTCTCCGTTTCTTTCTTCGTTACTCCGTTTCTTTCTTCGTTTCTACGTTTCTTTCTTCTCTTCTCCGTTTCTTTCTTCGTTTCTCCGTTTCTCCATTTGTTTCTCCGTTTCTCCGTTTCTTTCTTCGTTTCTCCGTTTCTTTCTTCGTTTCTCCGTTTCTTTCTTCGTTTCTCCGTTTCTTTCTTCGTTTCTACATTTATTTCTCCGATTCTCCGATTCTTTCTTCGTTACTCCGTTTCTTTGTTCTTTTCTCCGTTTCATTCTTCGTTTCTCCGTTTCTTTCTTCGTTTCTCCGTTTCTTTGTTCGTCTCTCCATTTATTTCTCCGTTTCACCGTTATTTTATTCGTTTCTCCGTTTCTTTGTTCGTTACTCCATTTCTTTCTTCTTTCCTCCGTTTCTTTCTTCGTTTCTCCGTTTCTTTCTTCGTTTCTCCATTTATTTTTCGTTTCTCCGCTTCTTTCTTCGTTTCTCCGTTTCTTTGTTCGTTTCTCCGTTTCTTTGTTCGTATCTCCGTTTCTTTCTACGTTTCTCCGTTTTTTTCTTCGTTTCTCCGTTTCTTTCTTCGTTTCTCCGTTTCCTTGTTCGTTTCTCCGCTTATTTCTTCGTTTCTCCATTTATTTCTCCGTTTCTTTCTTCGTTTCTCCGTTTCTTTGTTCGTTTCTCCATTTCTTTCTTCGTATCTCCGTTTCTTTCTTCGTTTCTGCGTTTCTTACTTCGTTTCTCCGTTTCTTTGTTCGTTTCTCCGTTTCTTTCTTCGTTTCTCCGTTTCCTTGTTCGTTTCTCCGTTTCTTTCTCCGTTTCTCGGTTTACTTCTTCGTTTCTCCGTTTCTCTGATTCTTTCTTCGTTTCTCCGTCTCTTTCTTCGTTTCTCCGTTTCTTTTTCCGTTTTTCGGTTTATTTCTTCGTTTCTCCATTTATTTCTGCGTTTCTTTCTTCGTTTCTCCGTTTGTTTCTTCGTTTCTCCGTTTCTTTATTCGTTTGTCCTTTTATTTCTTCGTTTCTCCGTTTCTTTCTTCGTTTCTCCGTTTCTTTCTTCGTTTCTCCGTTTCTATCTTCGTTTCCCCGTTTCTTTCGTCGTTTCTCCGTTTCTCTCTTCGATTCTCCGTTTATTTCATCGTTTCTCCATTTATTTCTCCGTTCCTCCGTTTCTTTCTTCGTTTCTCCGTTTCTTTCTTCGTTTCTCCGTTTCTTTCTTGGTTTCTCCGTTTCTTTCTTCGCTTCTTCGTTTCCTTGTTCGTTTCTCCGTTTATTTCTTCGTTTCTCCGATTATTTCTTCGTTTCTCCATTTATTTCTCCGTTTCTTTCTTCGTTTCTCCGTTTATTTCCCCGTTTCTCCATTTATTTCTCCGTTCCGCCGTTTCTTTCTTCGTTTCTCCGTTTCTTTGTTCGTTTCCCCGTTTCTTTGTTCGTTTCTCCGTTTCTTTGTTCGTTTCTCCGTCTCTTTCTTCGTTTCTTTCTTGGTTTCTCCGTTTCTTTCTTCGCTTCTCCGTTTGTTTCTTCGATTCTCCGTTTCTTTGTTTGTTTCTCCGTTTCTTTCTTCGTTTCTCCGTTTCTTTATTCGTTTGTCCTTTTATTTCGTCGTTTCTCCGTTTCTTTCTTCGTTTCTCCGATTCTTTCTTCGTTTCTCCGTTTCTATCTTCGTTTCTCCGTTTCTTTCTTCGTTTCTCCGTTTCTCTCTTCGATTCTCCGTTTATTTCATCGTTTCTCCATTTATTTCTCCGTTCTTCCGTTTCTTTCTTCGTTTCTCCGTTTCTTTCTTCGTTTCTCCGTTTCTTTCTTGGTTTCTCCGTTTCTTTCTTCGTTTCTTCGTTTCCTTGTTCGTTTCTCCGTTTATTTCTTCGTTTCTCCGTTTATTTCTTCGTTTCTCCATTTATTTCTCCGTTTCTTTCTTCGTTTCTCCGTTTATTTCCTCGTTTCTCCATTTATTTCTCCGTTCCGCCGTTTCTTTCTTCGTTTCTCCATTTCTTTGTTCGTTTCTCCGTTTCTTTTTTCGTTTCTCCGTTTCTTTGTTCGTTTCTCCGTTTCTTTCTTCGTTTCTTTCTTGGTTTCTCCGTTTCTTTCTTTGTTTCTCCGTTTCTTTCTTCATTTCTCCGTTTATTTCTTCGTTTCTCCGGTTCATTCTTCGTTTCTGCGTTTCATTGTTCGTTTCCCTGTTTCTTTCTCCGTTACTCCGTTTCTTTCTCCGTTTCTCGGTTTATTTCTTCATTTCTCCGTTTCTTCTCCGATTCTCCGTTTCTTCCTTCGTTTCTCCGTTTATTTCCTCGTTTCTCCATTTATTTCTCCGTTTCTCCGTTTCTTTCTTCGTTTCTCCGTTTATTTCCTCGTTTCTCCATTTATTTCTCCGTTCCTCCGTTTATTTCTCCGTTCCTCCGTTTCTTTCTTCGTTTCTCCGTTTCTTTCTACGTTTCTTCGCTTCTTTCTTCGTTACTCCGTTTCTTTCTTTGTTTCTCCGTTTCATTCTTCGTGTCTCCGTTTCTTTCTTCGTTTCTCCGTTTCTTTCTTCGTTTCCCCGTTTCTTTCTCCGTTTCTCGGTCTATTTCTTCGTTTCTCCATTTACTTCTCCGATTCTCCGTTTCTATCTTCCTTTCTCCGTTTCTTTCTTCGTTTCTCCGTTTCTCTCTTCGATTTTCCGTTTATTTCATCGTTTCTCCATTTATTTCTCCGTTCCGCCGTTTCTTTCTTCGTTTCTCCGTTTCATTCTTCGTTTCTCCGTTTCTTTGTTCGTTTCTCCGTTTCCTTGTTCGTTTCTCCGTTTCTTTCTTCGTTTCTCCGTTTCTTTCTTCGTTTCTTTCTTGGTTTCTCCGTTTCTTTCTTCGTTTCTTCGTTTCCTTGTTCGTTTCTCCGTTTATTTCTTCGTTCCTCCATTTATTTCTCCGTTTCTTTCTTCGTTTCTCCGTTTATTTCATCGTTTCTGCATTTATTTCTCCGTTCCGCCGTTTCTTTCTTCGTTTCTCCGTTTCATTCTTCGTTTCTCCGTTTCTTTGTTCGTTTCTCTGTTTCCTTGTTCGTTTCTCCGTTTCTTTCTTCGTTTCTTTCTTGGTTTCTCCGTTTCTTTCTTCGTTTCTTCGTTTCCTTGTTCGTTTCTCCGTTTATTTCTTCGTTCCTCCATTTATTTCTCCGTTTATTTCTTCGTTTCTCCGTTTATTTCTTCGTTTCTCCATTTATTTCTCCGTTTCTTTCTTCGTTTCTCCGTTTATTTCCTCGTTTCTCCATTTATTTCTCCGTTCCGCCGTTTCTTTCTTCGTTTCTCCATTTCTTTGTTCGTTTCTCCGTTTCTTTTTTCGTTTCTCCGTTTCTTTGTTCGTTTCTCCGTTTCTTTCTTCGTTTCTTTCTTGGTTTCTCCGTTTCTATCTTTGTTTCTCCGTTTCTTTCTTCATTTCTCCGTTTATTTCTTCGTTTCTCCGGTTCATTCTTCGTTTCTGCGTTTCATTGTTCGTTTCCCTGTTTCTTTCTCCGTTCCTCCGTTTCTTTCTTCGTTTCTCCGTTTCTTTCTACGTTTCTCCGCTTCTTTCTTCGTTACTCCGTTTCTTTCTTTGTTTCTCCGTTTCATTCTTCGTGTCTCCGTTTCTTTCTTCGTTACTCCGTTTGTTTCTTCGTTTCTCCGTTTCTTTCTTCGTTTCTCCGTTTCTCCATTTATTTCTCCGTTACTCCGTTTCTTTCTTCGTTTCTCCGTTTCTTTCTTCGTTTCTCCGTTTCTTTCTTCGTTTCTCCGTTTCTTTCTTCCTTTCTCCATTTATTTCTCCGTTTCTCCGTTTCTTTCTTCGTTTCTCCGTTTCTTTGTTCGTTTCTCCATTTCTTTCTTCGTTTCTCCGTTTCTTTCTTCGTTTGTCCGTTTCTTTGTCGGTTTCTCTGTTTGTTTCTTCGTTTCTCTGTTTGTTTCTTCGTTTCTCCATTCATTTCTCCGTTTCTCCGTTTCTTTGATCGTTTCTCCGTTTCTTTGTTCGTTTCTCCGTTCCTTTGTTCGTTTCTCCGTTTCTTTTTCGTTTCTCCGTTTCTTTCTTCGTTTCTCCGTTTCTTTCTTCGTTTCTCCGTTTATTTCTTCGTTTCTCCATTTATTTCTCCGTTTCTCCGTTTCTTTCTTCGTTTCTCCGTTTCTTTGTTCGTTTCTCCGTTTCTTTGTTCGTTTCTCCGTTTCTTTCTCCGTTACTCCGTTTCTTTCTTCGTTCCTCCGTTTGTTTCTTCGTTTCTCCGTTTCTTTCTTCGTTTCTCCTTTTATTTCTCCGTTTCTCCGTTTCTTTCTTCGTTTCTCCGTTTCTTTGTTCGTTTCTCCGTTTCTTTCTTCGTTTCTCCGTTTCTTTCTTCGTTACTCCGTTTCTTTCTTCGTTTCTACGTTTCTTTCTTCTTTTCTCCGTTTCTTTCTTCGTTTCTCCGTTTCTCCATTTGTTTCTCCTTTTCTCCGTTTCTTTCTTCGTTTCTCCGTTTCTTTCTTCGTTTCTCCGTTTCTTTCTTCGTTTCTCCGTTTCTTTCTTCGTTTCTACATTTATTTCTCCGATTCTCCGTTTCTTTGTTCGTTTCTCCGTTTCTTTGTTGTTTTCTCCGTTTCATTCTTCGTTTCTCCGGTTCTTTGTTCGTTTCTCCGTTGCTTTGTTCGTTTCTCCGTTCCTTTGTTCGTATCTCCGTTTCTTTTTCGTTTCTCCGTTTCTTTCTTCGTTTCTCCGTTTCTTTCTTCGTTTCTCCGTTTATTTCTTCGTTTCTCCATTTATTTCTCCGTTTCTCCGTTTCTTTCTTCGTTTCTCCGTTTCTTTGTTCGTTTCTCCGTTTCTTTGTTCGTTTCTCCGTTTCTTTCTCCGTTACTCCGTTTCTTTCTTCGTTTCTCCGTTTGTTTCTTCGTTTCTCCGTTTCTTTCTTCGTTTCTCCGTTTATTTCTTAGTTTCTCCTTTTATTTCTCCGTTACTCCGTTTCATTCTTCGTTTCTCCGTTTCTTTGTTCGTTTCTCCGTTTCTTTCTTCGTTTCTCCGTTTCTTTCTTCGTTACTCCGTTTCTTTCTTCGTTTCTACGTTTCTTTCTTCTCTTCTCCGTTTCTTTCTTCGTTTCTCCGTTTCTCCATTTGTTTCTCCGTTTCTCCGTTTCTTTCTTCGTTTCTCCGTTTCTTTCTTCGTTTCTCCGTTTCTTTCTTCGTTTCTCCGTTTCTTTCTTCGTTTCTACATTTATTTCTCCGATTCTCCGATTCTTTCTTCGTTACTCCGTTTCTTTGTTCTTTTCTCCGTTTCATTCTTCGTTTCTCCGTTTCTTTCTTCGTTTCTCCGTTTCTTTGTTCGTCTCTCCATTTATTTCTCCGTTTCACCGTTATTTTATTCGTTTCTCCGTTTCTTTGTTCGTTACTCCATTTCTTTCTTCTTTCCTCCGTTTCTTTCTTCGTTTCTCCGTTTCTTTCTTCGTTTCTCCATTTATTTTTCCTTTCTCCGCTTCTTTCTTCGTTTCTCCGTTTCTTTGTTCGTTTCTCCGTTTCTTTGATCGTATCTCCGTTTCTTTCTACGTTTCTCCGTTTTTTTCTTCGTTTCTCCGTTTCTTTCTTCGTTTCTCCGTTTCCTTGTTCGTTTCTCCGCTTATTTCTTCGTTTCTCCATTTATTTCTCCGTTTCTTTCTTCGTTTCTCCGTTTCTTTGTTCGTTTCTCCATTTCTTTCTTCGTATCTCCGTTTCTTTCTTCGTTTCTGCGTTTCTTTCTTCGTTTCTCCGTTTCTTTCTTCGGTTCTCCGTTTCTATCTTCGTTTCTCCGTTTCTCCATTTATTTCTCCGTTTCTCCGTTTCTTTCTTCGTTTCTCCATTTATTTCTCCGTTTCTCCGTTTCATTCTTCGTTTCTCCGTTTCTTTGTTCTTTTCTCCGTTTCTTTCTTCGTTTCTCCGTTTCTTTCTTCGTTTCTCCGTTTCTTTGTTCGTTTCTCCATTTATTTCTCCGTTTCACCGTTATTTTATTCGTTTCTCCGTTTCTTTGTTCGTTACTCCGTTTCTTTCTGCGCTTCTCCGTTTCTTTCTTCGTTTGTCCGTTTCTTTGTCCGTTTCTCTGTTTGTTTCTTCGTTTCTCCATTTATTTCTCCGTTTCTCCGTTTCTTTGATCGTTTCTCCATTTCTTTGTTCGTTTCTCCGTTTCTTTCTTCGTTTCTCCGTTTATTTCTTCGTTTCTCCATTTATTTCTCCGTTTCTCCGTTTCTTTCTACGTTTCTCCGTTTATTTCTTCGTTTCTCCATTTATTTCTCCGTTCCTCCGTTTCTTTCTTCGTTTCTCCGATTCTTTCTTCGATTCTCCGTTTCTTTCTACGTTTCTACGTTTATTTCTTCGTTTCTCCATTTATTTCTCCGTTCCTCCGATTCTTTCTTCGTTTCTCCGTTTCTTTCTTCGTTTCTACGTTTCCTTGTTCGTATCTCCGTTTATTTCTTCGTTTCTCCATTTATTTCTCCGTTTCTTTGTTCGTTTCTCCGTTTCTTTCTTCGTTTCTCCGTTTCTTTGTTGGTTTATCCGTTTCTTTCTTTGTTTCTCCGTTTGTTTCTTCATTTCTCCGTATATTTCTTCGTTTTCTCCGTTTCATTCTTCGTTTCTTTGTTTGTTTCTCCGTTTCTTTCTTCGTTTCTCCGTTTCATTCTTCGTTTCTCCGTTTCTTTCTTCGTTTCTCCGATTCTTTCTTCGTTTCTCCGCTTCTTTCTTCGTTTCTCCGTTTCTTTCTTCGTTTCTCCGTTTATTTTTTCGTTTCTCCATTTATTTCTCTGTTCCTCCGTTTCTTTCTTCGTTTCTCCGTTTCTTTGTTCGTTTCTCCGTTTCTTTCTTCGTTTCTCCGTTTCATTCTTCGTTTCTCCGTTTCTTTCTTCGTTTCTCCGATTCTTTCTTCGTTTCTCCGCTTCTTTCTTCGTTTCTCCGTTTCTTTCTTCGTTTCTCCGTTTATTTTTTCGTTTCTCCATTTATTTCTCTGTTCCTCCGTTTCTGTCTTCGTTTCTCCGTTTCTTTGTTCGTTTCTCCGTTTCTTTCTTCGTTTCTCCGTTTCTTTGTTCGTTTCTCCGTTTCTTTCTCCGTTTCTCGGTTTACTTCTTCGTTTCTCCGTTTCTCTTATGCTTTCTTCGTTTCTCCGTCTCTTTCTTCGTTTCTCCGTTTCTTTTTCCGTTTTTCCGTTTATTTCTTCGTTTCTCCATTTAATTCTCCGTTTCTTTCTTCGTTTCCCCGTTTCTTTCTCCGTTTCTCGGTCTATTTCTTCGTTTCTCCATTTACTTCTCCGATTCTCCGTTTCTATCTTCGTTTCTCCGTTTCTTTCTTCGTTTCTCCGTTTCTCTCTTCGATTTTCCGTTTATTTCATCGTTTCTCCATTTATTTCTCCGTTCCGCCGTTTCTTTCTTCGTTTCTCCGTTTCATTCTTCGTTTCTCCGTTTCTTTCTTCGTTTCTCCGTTTCCTTGTTCGTTTCTCCGTTTCTTTCTTCGTTTTTTTCTTGGTTTCTCCGTTTCTTTCTTCGTTTCTTCGTTTCCTTGTTCGCTTCTCCGTTTATTTCTTCGTTCCTCCATTTATTTCTCCGTTTCTTTCTTCGTTTCTCCGTTTCTTTCTTCGTTTCTCCGTTTCTTTTTTCTTTTCTCCGTTTCCTTCTTCGTTTCTCCGTTTCTTTCTTCGCTTCTCCGCTTCTTTCTTCGTTTCTCCGTTTCTTTCTTCGTTTCTCCGTTTATTTCATCGTTTCTGCATTTATTTCTCCGTTCCGCCGTTTCTTTCTTCGTTTCTCCGTTTCATTCTTCGTTTCTCCGTTTCTTTGTTCGTTTCTCTGTTTACTTGTTCGTTTCTCCGTTTCTTTCTTCGTTTCTTTCTTGGTTTCTCCGTTTCTTTCTTCGCTTCTCCGCTTCTTTCTTCGTTTCTCCTTTTCTTTCTTCGTTTCTCCGTTTATTTTTTCGTTTCTCCATTTATTTCTCTGTTCCTCCGTTTCTTTGTTCGTTTCTCCGTTTCTTTGTTCGTTTCTCCGCTTCTTTTTTCGTTTCTCCGGTTCTTTGTTCGTTTCTCCGTTGCTTTCTTCGTTTCTCCGTTTCTTAGTTCGTTTCTCCATTTCTTTCTTCGTTTCTCCGTTTCTTTCTTCATTTCTCCGTTCCTTTCTTTGTTTCTCCGTTTCCTTCCTCATTTCTCCGTTCATTTCTTCGTTTCTCCGTTTCATTCTTCGTTTCTGCGTTTCTTTGTTCGTATCTCCGTTTCTTTCTACGTTTCTCCGTTTCTTTCTACGTTTCCCCGTTTATTTCTTCGTTTCTCCGTTTCTCTCTTCGTTTCTCCGTTTCTTTCTTCGTTTCTGCGCTTATTTCTTCGTTTCTCCATTTATTTCTCCGTTTCTCCGTTTCTTTCTTCGTTTCTTTGTTCGTTACTCCGTTTCTTTCTTCGTT
Source organism: Ptiloglossa arizonensis (assembly GCF_051014685.1). NCBI lineage: Eukaryota > Metazoa > Arthropoda > Insecta > Hymenoptera > Colletidae > Ptiloglossa > Ptiloglossa arizonensis. The sequence goes on along the minus strand of NW_027478401.1, from coordinate 1,326,231 downwards.
TCTCCGTTTCTTTCTTCGTGTGTCCGTTTCATTGTCCGTTTCTCTGTTTGTTTCTTCGTTTCTCCATTTATTTCTCCGTTTCTCCGTTTCTTTCTTCGTTTCTCCGTTTCTTTGTTCGTTTCTCCGTTTCTTTCTTCGTTTCTCCGTTTCTTTCTTCGTTACTCCGTTTGTTTCTTCGTTTCTCGGTTTCTTTCTTCGTTTCTCCGTTTCTCCATTTATTTCTCCGTTACTCCGTTTCTTTCTTCGTTTCTCCGTTTCTTTCTTCGTTTCTCCGTTTCTTTCTTCGTTTCCCCGTTTCTTTCTTCGTTTGTCCGTTTCTTTGTCCGTTTCTCTGTTTGTTTCTTCGTTTCTCCATTTATTTCTCCGCCTCTCCGTTTCTTTCTTCGTTTCTCCGTTTCTTTGTTCGTTTCTCCGTTTCTTTCTTCGTTTCTCCGTTTCTTTCTTCGTTTGTCCGTTTCTTTGTCCGTTTCTCTGTTTGTTTCTTCGTTTCTCCATTCATTTCTCCGTTTCTCCGTTTCTTTGATCGTTTCTCCGTTTCTTTGTTCGTTTCTCCGTTCCTTTGTTCGTTTCTCCGTTTCTTTTTCGTTTCTCCGTTTCTTTCTTCGTTTCTCCGTTTCTTTCTTCGTTTCTCCGTTTATTTCTTCGTTTCTCCATTTATTTCTCCGTTTCTCCGTTTCTTTCTTCGTTTCTCCGTTTCTTTGTTCGTTTCTCCGTTTCTTTGTTCGTTTCTCCGTTTCTTTCTCCGTTACTCCGTTTCTTTCTTCGTTTCTCCGTTTGTTTCTTCGTTTCTCCGTTTCTTTCTTCGTTTCTCCTTTTATTTCTCCGTTTCTCCGTTTCTTTCTTCGTTTCTCCGTTTCTTTGTTCGTTTCTCCGTTTCTTTCTTCGTTTCTCCGTTTCTTTCTTCGTTACTCCGTTTCTTTCTTCGTTTCTACGTTTCTTTCTTTTTTCCTCCGTTTCTTTCTTCGTTTCTCCGTTTCTTTCTTCGTTTCTCCATTTATTTTTCGTTTCTCCGCTTCTTTCTTCGTTTCTCCGTTTCTTTGTTCGTTTCTCCGTTTCTTTGTTCGTATCTCCGTTTCTTTCTACGTTTCTCCGTTCTTTTCTTCGTTTCTCCGTTTCTTTCTTCGTTTCTCCGTTTCCTTGTTCGTTTCTCCGCTTATTTCTTCGTTTCTCCATTTATTTCTCCGTTTCTTTCTTCGTTTCTCCGTTTCTGTGTTCGTTTCTCCATTTCTTTCTTCGTATCTCCGTTTCTTTCTTCGTTTCTGCGTTTCTTTCTTCGTTTCTCCGTTTCTTTCTTCGTTTCTCCGTTTCTTTCTTGGTTTCTCCGTTTCTTTCTTCTTTTCTCCGTTTCTTTCTCCGTTTCTCCGTTTCTTTCTTCGTTTCTCCGATTATTTCTTCGTTTCTCCGTTTATTTCTTCGTTTCTCCATTTATTTCTCCGTTCCTCCGTTTCTGTCTTCGTTTCTCCGTTTCTTTCTTCGTCTCTCCGTTTCTTTGTTCGTTCTCCGTTTCGTTCTTCGTTTCCCGTTTCTTTCTTCGTTTCTACGTTTATTTCTTCGTTTCTCCATTTATTTCTCCGTTTCTCCGTTTCTTTCTTCGTTTCTCCGTTTCTTTCTTCGTTCCTCCGTTTCTTTGTTCGTTTCTCCGTTTCTCTGTTCGTTTCTCCGTTTCTTTCTTCGTTTCTCCATTTCTTTCTTCGTTTCTCCGTTTCTTTCTTCGTTTCTCCGTTCCTTTCTTTGTTTCTCCGTTTCCTTCCTCATTTCTCCGATCATTTCTTCGTTTCTCCGTTTCATTCTTCGTTTCTGCGTTTCTTTGTTCGTATCTCCGTTTCTTTCTACGTTTCTCCGTCTTTTTCGTCGTTTCTCCGTTTCTTTCTTGGTTTCTCCGTTTCCTTGTTCGCTTCTCCGTTTATTTCTTCGTTTCTCCACTTATTTCTCCTATTTTTTTTCGTTCCTCCGTTTCTTTCTTCGTTTCTCCGTTTCTTTTTTCGTTTCTCCGTTTTTTTCGTCGTTTCCCCGTTTGATTGTTCGTTTCTCCGTTTCTTTCTTCGTTTCTCCGTTTCTTCGTTCGTTTCTCCGTTCCTTTCTTTGTTTCTCCGTTTCCTTCCTCATTTCTCCGTTCATTTCTTCATTTCTCCGTTTCATTCTTCGTTTCAGCGTTTCTTTGTTCGTTTCTCTGTTTCTTTCTTCGTTTCTCTTTTTGTTTCTCCGTTTCTTCGATTCTTTGTTCGTTTCTCCGTTAATTTCTTCGCTTCTCCGTTTCTTTCATGGTTTCTCCGTTTCTTTCTTCGTTTCTCCGTTCCTTTCTTCGTTTCTGCGTTTCTTTCTTCGTTTCTCCGTTTCTTTCTTCGTTTGTCCGGTTCTTTGTCCGTTTCTGTGTTTGTTTCTTCGTTTCTCCATTTATTTCTCCGTTTCTCCGTTTCTTTGATCGTTTCTCCGTTTCTTTGCTCGTTTCTCCGTTTCTTTCTTCGTTTCTCCGTTTCTTTCTTCGTTTCTCCGTTTATTTCTTCGTTTCTCCGTTTCTTTCTTCGCTTCTCCGCTTCTTTCTTCGTTTCTCCGTTTCTTTCTTCGTTTCTCCGTTTATTTTTTCGTTTCTCCATTTATTTCTCTGTTCCTCCGTTTCTTTGTTCGTTTCTCCGTTTCTTTGTTCGTTTCTCCGCTTCTTTTTTCGTTTCTCCGGTTCTTTGTTCGTTTCTCCGTTGCTTTCTTCGTTTCTCCGTTTCTTAGTTCGTTTCTCCATTTCTTTCTTCGTTTCTCCGTTTCTTTCTTCGTTTCTCCGTTTCTTTCTTTGTTTCTCCGTTTCCTTCCTCATTTCTCCGTTCATTTCTTCGTTTCTCCGTTTCATTCTTCGTTTCTGCGTTTCTTTGTTCGTATCTCCGTTTCTTTCTACGTTTCTCCGTTTCTTTCTTCGTTTCTCCGTTTATTTCTTCGTTTCTCCGTTTCTCTCTTCGTTTCTCCGTTTCTTTCTTCGTTTCTCCGCTTATTTCTTCGTTTCTCCATTTATTTCTCCGTTTCTCCGTTTCTTTCTTCGTTTCTTTGTTCGTTACTCCGTTTCTTTCTTCGTTTCTCCGTTTCTTTCTTCGTGTGTCCGTTTCTTTGTCCGTTTCTCTGTTTGTTTCTTCGTTTCTCCATTTATTTCTCTGTTTCTCCGTTTCTTTGATCGTTTCTCCGTTTCTTTGATCGTTTCTCCGCTTATTTCTTCGTTTCTCCATTTATTTCTCCGTTTCTCCGTTTCTTTCTTCGTTTCTCCGTTTCTTTGTTCGTTTCTCCGTTTCTTTCTTCGTTTCTCCGTTTCTTTCTTCGTTACTCCGTTTGTTTCTTCGTTTCTCCGTTTCTTTCTTCGTTTCTCCGTTTCTCCATTTATTTCTCCGTTACTCCGTTTCTTTCTTCGTTTCTCCGTTCCTTTCTTTGTTTCTCCGTTTCCTTCCTCATTTCTCCGTTCATTTCTTCGTTTCTCCGTTTCATTCTTCGTTTCTGCGTTTCTTTGTTCGTATCTCCGTTTCTTTCTACGTTTCTCCGTCTTTTTCGTCGTTTCTCCGTTTCTTTCTTGGTTTCTCCGTTTCCTTGTTCGCTTCTCCGTTTATTTCTTCGTTTCTCCACTTATTTCTCCTATTTTTTTTCGTTCCTCCGTTTCTTTCTTCGTTTCTCCGTTTCTTTTTTCGTTTCTCCGTTTCGTTCTTCGTTTCCCGTTTCTTTCTTCGTTTCTACGTTTATTTCTTCGTTTCTCCATTTATTTCTCCGTTTCTCCGTTTCTTTCTTCGTTTCTCCGTTTCTTTCTTCGTTTCTCCGTTTCTTCGTTCGTTTCTCCGTTCCTTTCTTTGTTTCTCCGTTTCCTTCCTCATTTCTCCGTTCATTTCTTCATTTCTCCGTTTCATTCTTCGTTTCAGCGTTTCTTTGTTCGTTTCTCTGTTTCTTTCTTCGTTTCTCTTTTTGTTTCTCCGTTTCTTCGATTCTTTGTTCGTTTCTCCGTTAATTTCTCCGCTTCTCCGTTTCATTCATGGTTTCTCCGTTTCTTTCTTCGTTTCTCCGTTTCTTTCTTCGTTCCTCCGTTTCTTTGTTCGTTTCTCCGTTTCTCTGTTCGTTTCTCCGTTTCTTTCTTCGTTTCTCCATTTCTTTCTTCGTTTCTCCGTTTCTTTCTTCGTTTCTCCGTTCCTTTCTTTGTTTCTCCGTTTCCTTCCTCATTTCTCCGATCATTTCTTCGTTTCTCCGTTTCATTCTTCGTTTCTGCGTTTCTTTGTTCGTATCTCCGTTTCTTTCTACGTTTCTCCGTCTTTTTCGTCGTTTCTCCGTTTCTTTCTTGGTTTCTCCGTTTCCTTGTTCGCTTCTCCGTTTATTTCTTCGTTTCTCCACTTATTTCTCCTATTTTTTTTCGTTCCTCCGTTTCTTTCTTCGTTTCTCCGTTTCTTTTTTCGTTTCTCCGTTTTTTTCTTCGTTTCCCCGTTTGATTGTTCGTTTCTCCGTTTCTTTCTTCGTTTCTCCGTTTCTTCGTTCGTTTCTCCGTTCCTTTCTTTGTTTCTCCGTTTCCTTCCTCATTTCTCCGTTCATTTCTTCATTTCTCCGTTTCATTCTTCGTTTCAGCGTTTCTTTGTTCGTTTCTCTGTTTCTTTCTTCGTTTCTCTTTTTGTTTCTCCGTTTCTTCGATTCTTTGTTCGTTTCTCCGTTAATTTCTTCGCTTCTCCGTTTCTTTCATGGTTTCTCCGTTTCTTTCTTCGTTTCTCCGTTCCTTTCTTCGTTTCTGCGTTTCTTTCTTCGTTTCTCCGTTTCTTTCTTCGTTTGTCCGGTTCTTTGTCCGTTTCTGTGTTTGTTTCTTCGTTTCTCCATTTATTTCTCCGTTTCTCCGTTTCTTTGATCGTTTCTCCGTTTCTTTGCTCGTTTCTCCGTTTCTTTCTTCGTTTCTCCGTTTCTTTCTTCGTTTCTCCGTTTATTTCTTCGTTTCTCCGTTTCTTTCTTCGCTTCTCCGCTTCTTTCTTCGTTTCTCCGTTTCTTTCTTCGTTTCTCCGTTTATTTTTTCGTTTCTCCATTTATTTCTCTGTTCCTCCGTTTCTTTGTTCGTTTCTCCGTTTCTTTGTTCGATTCTCCGCTTCTTTTTTCGTTTCTCCGGTTCTTTGTTCGTTTCTCCGTTGCTTTCTTCGTTTCTCCGTTTCTTAGTTCGTTTCTCCATTTCTTTCTTCGTTTCTCCGTTTCTTTCTTCGTTTCTCCGTTTCTTTCTTTGTTTCTCCGTTTCCTTCCTCATTTCTCCGTTCATTTCTTCGTTTCTCCGTTTCATTCTTCGTTTCTGCGTTTCTTTGTTCGTATCTCCGTTTCTTTCTACGTTTCTCCGTTTCTTTCTTCGTTTCTCCGTTTATTTCTTCGTTTCTCCGTTTCTCTCTTCGTTTCTCCGTTTCTTTCTTCGTTTCTCCGCTTATTTCTTCGTTTCTCCATTTATTTCTCCGTTTCTCCGTTTCTTTCTTCGTTTCTTTGTTCGTTACTCCGTTTCTTTCTTCGTTTCTCCGTTTCTTTCTTCGTGTGTCCGTTTCTTTGTCCGTTTCTCTGTTTGTTTCTTCGTTTCTCCATTTATTTCTCTGTTTCTCCGTTTCTTTGATCGTTTCTCCGTTTCTTTGATCGTTTCTCCGCTTATTTCTTCGTTTCTCCATTTATTTCTCCGTTTCTCCGTTTCTTTCTTCGTTTCTCCGTTTCTTTGTTCGTTTCTCCGTTTCTTTCTTCGTTTCTCCGTTTCTTTCTTCGTTACTCCGTTTGTTTCTTCGTTTCTCCGTTTCTTTCTTCGTTTCTCCGTTTCTCCATTTATTTCTCCGTTACTCCGTTTCTTTCTTCGTTTCTCCGTTCCTTTCTTTGTTTCTCCGTTTCCTTCCTCATTTCTCCGTTCATTTCTTCGTTTCTCCGTTTCATTCTTCGTTTCTGCGTTTCTTTGTTCGTATCTCCGTTTCTTTCTACGTTTCTCCGTCTTTTTCGTCGTTTCTCCGTTTCTTTCTTGGTTTCTCCGTTTCCTTGTTCGCTTCTCCGTTTATTTCTTCGTTTCTCCACTTATTTCTCCTATTTTTTTTCGTTCCTCCGTTTCTTTCTTCGTTTCTCCGTTTCTTTTTTCGTTTCTCCGTTTCGTTCTTCGTTTCCCGTTTCTTTCTTCGTTTCTCCGTTTATTTTTTCGTTTCTCCATTTATTTCTCTGTTCCTCCGTTTCTTTGTTCGTTTCTCCGTTTCTTTGTTCGTTTCTCCGCTTCTTTTTTCGTTTCTCCGGTTCTTTGTTCGTTTCTCCGTTGCTTTCTTCGTTTCTCCGTTTCTTAGTTCGTTTCTCCATTTCTTTCTTCGTTTCTCCGTTTCTTTCTTCGTTTCTCCGTTCCTTTCTTTGTTTCTCCGTTTCCTACCTCATTTCTCCGTTCATTTCTTCGTTTCTCCGTTTCATTCTTCGTTTCTGCGTTTCTTTGTTCGTATCTCCGTTTCTTTCTACGTTTCTCCGTTTCTTTCTTCGTTTCTCCGTTTATTTCTTCGTTTCTCCGTTTCTCTCTTCGTTTCTCCGTTTCTTTCTTCGTTTCTCCGCTTATTTCTTCGTTTCTCCATTTATTTCTCCGTTTCTCCGTTTCTTTCTTCGTTTCTTTGTTCGTTACTCCGTTTCTTTCTTCGCTTCTCCGTTTGTTTCTTCGTGTGTCCGTTTCTTTGTCCGTTTCTCTGTTTGTTTCTTCGTTTCTCCATTTATTTCTCTGTTTCTCCGTTTCTTTGATCGTTTCTCCGTTTCTTTGATCGTTTCTCAGCTTATTTCTTCGTTTCTCCATTTATTTCTCCGTTTCTCCGTTTCTTTCTTCGTTTCTCCGTTTCTTTGTTCGTTTCTCCGTTTCTTTCTTCGTTTCTCCGTTTCTTTCTTCGTTACTCCGTTTGTTTCTTCGTTTCTCCGTTTCTTTCTTCGTTTCTCCGTTTCTCCATTTATTTCTCCGTTACTCCGTTTCTTTCTTCGTTTCTCCGTTTCTTTCTTCGTTTCTCCGATTCTTTCTTCGTTTCTCCGTTTCTTTCTTCCTTTCTCCATTTATTTCTCCGTTTCTCCGTTTCTTTCTTCGTTTCTCCGTTTCTTTGTTCGTTGCTCCGTTTCTTTGTTCGTTTCTCCGTTTCTTTCTTCGTTTGTCCGTTTCTTTGTCCGTTTCTCTGTTTGTTTCTTCGTTTCTCCATTTATTTCTCCGCCTCTCCGTTTCTTTCTTCGTTTCTCCGTTTCTTTGTTCGTTTCTCCGCTTCTTTCTTCGTTTCTCCGTTTCTTTCTTCGTTTGTCCGTTTCTTTGTCCGTTTCTCTGTTTGTTTCTTCGTTTCTCCATTCATTTCTCCGTTTCTCCGTTTCTTTGATCGTTTCTCCGTTTCTTTGTTCGTTTCTCCGTTCCTTTGTTCGTTTCTCCGTTTCTTTGTTCGTTCTCCGTTTCTTTCTTCGTTTCCCGTTTCTTTCTTCGTTTCTACGTTTATTTCTTCGTTTCTCCATTTATTTCTCCGTTTCTCCGTTTCTTTCTTCGTTTCTCCGTTTCTTTCTTCGTTCCTCCGTTTCTTTGTTCGTTTCTCCGTTTCTCTGTTCGTTTCTCCGTTTCTTTCTTCGTTTCTCCATTTCTTTCTTCGTTTCTCCGTTTCTTTCTTCGTTTCTCCGTTCCTTTCTTTGTTTCTCCGTTTCCTTCCTCATTTCTCCGTTTCCTTCCTCATTTCTCCGTTCATTTCTTCGTTTCTCCGTTTCATTCTTCGTTTCTGCGTTTCTTTGTTCGTTTCTCCGTTTCTTTCTTCGTTTCTCCGTTTCTTTTTTCTTTTCTCCGTTTCATTCTTCGTTTCTCCGTTTCTTTCTTCGTTTCTCCGATTATTTCTTCGTTTCTCCGTTTATTTCTTCGTTTCTGCATTTATTTCTCCGTTCCTCCGTTTCTGTCTTCGTTTGTCCGTTTCATTCTTCGTTTCTCCGTTTCTTTCTTCGTTTCTCCGTTTCTTTGTTCGTTTCTCCGTTTCTTTCTTCGTTTCTCCGTTTCTTTCTTCGTTACTCCGTTTGTTTCTTCGTTTCTCCGTTTCTTTCTTCGTTTCTCCGTTTCTCCATTTATTTCTCCGTTACTCCGTTTCTTTCTTCGTTTCTCCGTTTCTTTCTTCGTTTCTCCGTTTCTTTCTTCGTTTCTCCGTTTCTTTCTTCCTTTCTCCATTTATTTCTCCGTTTCTCCGTTTCTTTCTTCGTTTCTCCGTTTCTTTGTTCGTTGCTCCGTTTCTTTGTTCGTTTCTCCGTTTCTTTCTTCGTTTGTCCGTTTCTTTGTCCGTTTCTCTGTTTGTTTCTTCGTTTCTCCATTTATTTCTCCGCCTCTCCGTTTCTTTCTTCGTTTCTCCGTTTCTTTGTTCGTTTCTCCGTTTCTTTCTTCGTTTCTCCGTTTCTTTCTTCGTTTGTCCGTTTCTTTGTCCGTTTCTCTGTTTGTTTCTTCGTTTCTCCATTCATTTCTCCGTTTCTCCGTTTCTTTGATCGTTTCTCCGTTTCTTTGTTCGTTTCTCCGTTCCTTTGTTCGTTTCTCCGTTTCTTTGTTCGTTCTCCGTTTCTTTCTTCGTTTCCCGTTTCTTTCTTCGTTTCTACGTTTATTTCTTCGTTTCTCCATTTATTTCTCCGTTTCTCCGTTTCTTTCTTCGTTTCTCCGTTTCTTTCTTCGTTCCTCCGTTTCTTTGTTCGTTTCTCCGTTTCTCTGTTCGTTTCTCCGTTTCTTTCTTCGTTTCTCCATTTCTTTCTTCGTTTCTCCGTTTCTTTCTTCGTTTCTCCGTTCCTTTCTTTGTTTCTCCGTTTCCTTCCTCATTTCTCCGTTCATTTCTTCGTTTCTCCGTTTCATTCTTCGTTTCTGCGTTTCTTTGTTTGTTTCTCCGTTTCTTTCTTCGTTTCTCCGTTTCTTTTTTCTTTTCTCCGTTTCATTCTTCGTTTCTCCGTTTCTTTCTTCGTTTCTCCGATTATTTCTTCGTTTCTCCGTTTATTTCTTCGTTTCTGCATTTATTTCTCCGTTCCTCCGTTTCTGTCTTCGTTTGTCCGTTTCATTCTTCGTTTCTCCGTTTCTTTGTTCGTCTCTCCGCTTCTTTGTTCGTTTCACCGTTTCTTTCTTCGTTTCCCGTTTCTTTCTTCGTTTCTACGTTTATTCCTTCGTTTCTCCATTAATTTCTCCGTTTCTCCGTTTCTTTCTTCGTTTCTCCGTTTCTTTCTTCGTTCCTCCGTTCCTTTGTTCGTTTCTCCGTTTCTTTGTTCGTTTCTCCGTTTCTTTCTTCGTTTCTCCGTTTCTTTCTCCGTTTCTCCGTTTCTTTGTTCGTTTCTCCGTTTCTTCGTTTCTTTGTTCGTTACTCCGTTTCTTTCTTCGTTTCTCCGTTTCTTTCTTCGTTTGTCCGTTTCTTTGTCCGTTTCTCTGTTTGTTTCTTCGTTTCTCCATTTATTTCTCCGTTTCTCCGTTTCTTTGATCGTTTCTCCGTTTCTTTGTTCGTTTCTCCGTTTCTTTCTTCGTTTCTCCGTTTCTTTCTTCGTTTCTCCGTTTATTTCTTCGTTTCGCCATTTATTTCTCCGATTCTCTGTTTCTTTCTTCGTTTCTCCGTTTCTTTCTTGGTTTCTCTGTTTCTTTCTTCGTTTCTCCGTTTCTTCCTTCGTTTCATCGTTTCTCCGTTTCTCCGTTTCTCCGTTTCTCCGTTTCGATTATATGATTTTAATATTTATAATTTCTATTATAAATCGTTTGATCTGTAGTTAAATTAGACACTAATACTCTAAATGCATATTTAATATATTTTTTAATCTCTTTAGCCTCCAGAAGAATTTTATTTATACTATTTACTATATATAATAATTTACACACAATCGGAAATAAATCTAATCATTTATTTATAATAATTTTTTTTTTTCACTTATCTTAAAAATTGGGATGTACTCTTTAAATTTTCGATTCATTTCTTTAATTTATTCATTAAATTGAATTAATCTATTCTTTATAATAACTTTAATAAAATTAATCCCTATAATTATTATAGAACTCATATTAAAATTTAATAATGAAGTTTATTTTATTTGCCTAATTAATGTAATTATTGCCCCTATCATTTGCTTAAACAAAAGAATCAATCATAATAATTATAGGATATTCATCTGTTATACAAACATCTATTATATTTGTTTTATTAATAATTAACAGAAATACATTTTTAACATATTTCATTTTATATTCAATAATATATTTAATTTTAATTTTTATTTTTAAAATAATAAAGATTAACTCTTCTTCCTTATTTAATATATTAACGTCTAATAGAAGAAAAATTATTTTATACTCAACAATTATTATGTACACAAATTTCCCACCTATAGCACTCTTTATACTGAAATAAATCATCCTAGAAACATTAGTAAATTCAAGAATAAAATTTATGGTGAAAGGTTTAATTTTACATTTATTCGAAAGATGAAACATACATAAGTTTTTACAAAAGTATTTATTTATTTTATCGCACCGTAGGGCATATCATACGAATGGAAATACTTATCTCTAATGTCGGTAAATTGTACTTGTCGCGCCATCTATTTGTGGAAATTAGAACAATTCCTCGACAAACTTGAGCGTTTCTCCGCCAGGTGTTTTCACCCCTTAAGTGTAGTTTAACCCTTTCTCCAATAGATGGCAACCCATGTAATTACCACGTTACAGGGATTTGTAATTGCGGGTTCAGAATATATTTGCATACATACAAACTATAATTCCGATATGTAGCGAAATATTCATTTATTTTATCGTACGGTTTCTTCGATTGTATTTGTTCGATCTAACCAAATACTTCAAGGAATTGTTGGCTTTATAGCCATTATTTATACCGGAACATTGTGAAAAATGGTTTAACCTTCGGTCCTACGACGGTTGTTAATTATTATGATAAATAAACTTCAAGATATTGCAAAATCTGCGAAGGCGAACGGTTTCGGTGAATGTTTGTTCATTTCCGCCATTGTTACTAACATTTATGTATGTTCCCAATATTAATCGAACAATGTGCATCCTATTTATGCATTGGAAATGATTAAGTACCTCACCGAAATTAATTTGGATCGAGATTCAAAGTAAAACGTGTTTCGTAAAGCTTTATAGCAGGGAAAGTAACAATTGTTTATTAAATATAATACATCAATTTAATATTTGCTTAATTCTTATAATTTACACAATACGCGCAGTAGTTGCATTTTTTATTTAAAAGCGCTGAAATTCAATTAATCGCGTTTCTAGATACGACAATCATAGCGATGAACGCTTGTGAATCGATCATCGATACGTGTAACCTTGAGAATGTCAGTTTGATCTCAACGAAAAATTCCATCGCGAGCAATGAATATTTCGATGAAATGATATTTTAAGCCTTTATTTATACTAGGGCATTGTTAATAATTATTTAAACTATGGTACTACGACAATTGTTAATAATTATGGTAAATAAACATCAAGGTATTGCAAAATCTGCGAAGGCGAATAGTTTCGGTGAATGTTTATTCATTTCCGCGAGTTTTACTAACATTCATGCATGTTCCCAATATTAATCGAACAATGTTCATCTTATTGATGCATTACAAATGACTAAGAACGTACAGAAATTAATTTTGATCGAGCTTCGATGTAAAGAGATGATTCTTAAAGTTTTAAAATGAAAAGTGAAGTAATTTATTACTATAATTTGATTTAAAAAATCATTTCTTTTGTCAGACATCCAATGATTTGATTTAATTAAATATTATATGAGTAGGTTAAAATTTAATTTTGGTTGTTAATTCAATTAATAAAGTTTGAATAATTAGTTCTTTCCACAACAATTGGCATAAATCTGTGATTAGCTCCGCAGATTTCAGAACATTGTCCGAAAAATACTCCCGGTCGATTAGTAATTAAATTTATTTGGTTAATTCGCCCTGGCACTGAGTCTATTTTTAAGCCTAAAGACGGAACAGTTCAAGAGTGAATTACGTCGTTTGATGTTGTTAATATTCGAATTAGTGTATTATATGGAATAATTATTCGATTATCTACGTCTAGGAGACGAAAAATGTAATTATTATTTAAATCCTTATCTATATAGGAGTCAAAATTTAAATTATTAAATTCTGGGTATTCATAGGATCAATATCATTGGTGCCCAATTGATTTGATTGTTAAGTATACGGGTATTCATAGTTCATCAATAAAATATAGGGTTTTTAAAGAAGGAAGTGCAATTACTCCTAAAATTATTATTGGGAGTAAAGTTCATACAATTTCAATATGATGATTTTTAAGTAAAAATCGATTGATAAATTTATTGGTAAAAATATCTAATATAATTATTAGAGTTAATGAAGAGATTATAATTATTATAATTATTGTGAAGTTGTGAAAAAGATTTAAATTATCGGCATATGGCCAATTGGGGTCTTGGAAATTAATTATTTTTCAATGGGACATTTTTAATAAACATATTAAATTTTATAAATGAATCTTAAATTCATGTACTAATCTGCCATATTAAGATTTGTTTTAATAATTAGAGGAATAGAGAGGAATGAGTGGTCTTTTGGGGAAAAGTTTTGGGGTCATTCTAGTGATGATTGATTAAATTTAAATATAGCTAGACGTTTAGTTATAAATCTCTCCAATATAATAAACAAGAGTAAAATTATTCTTTTGAATGAAATTATTGAGCCAATAGATGATAATAAATTTTCACAGTAGTAGGAATCCGGGTAATCTGAATAACGTCGAGGTATTCCTATCATTCCTAAAAAATGCTGAAGGAAAAAAGTTATATTTACCCCAATAAATATTATATAAAATTGAGTTTAAAGATAAAATTGATTTAGGGTAAATCCTGTGAATAAAGGGAATCAATGAATTAATGAAGCAATAATAGAAAATACTGCTCCTATTGACAGTACATAGTGGAAATGAGAGACAACATAGTATGTATCATGTAGTATAATATCAATAGATGAGTTTGATAATATAATTCCTGTTAATCCTCCTATTGTAAATAAAAAAATAAAGCCAAATTATCAAATAATAGAAGGATTAATAATAAGTTTTGACCCGTAGTACGTAGCTAGTCATCTAAAAACTTTGATTCCTGTGGGAATTGCAATGATTATAGTTGCCGAAGTGAAATAAGCTTGTGTGTCTACATCTAAGCCTACTGTGAATATGTGATGTGCTCACACAATAAATCCTAGAAATCCAATTCCGAGTATTGCATAAACTATCCCTAGATTCCCAAAAGTTTCCTTTTTCCCTCTTTCATTGAAAATGATATGGGAGATTAATCCAAACCCGGGTAAAATTAAAATATAGACTTCAGGATGCTCAAAAAATCAAAATAAATGTTGAAATAAAATTGGGTCCCCTCCCCCAGTAGGATCAAAGAAGGAAGTATTTGAATTTCGGTCTGTTAATAACATAGTAATAGCTCCGGCTAATACAGGTAGTGAGAGAAGAAGCAAAATTGTAGTAATTAATACTGACCAAGCAACTAAGGATATTTGATCGAATTTTAAAGCATTATTTTTTATTTTAAGAATTGTAACAATAAAATTAATTGATCCTATAATTGAAGAGATACCTGCAATATGCAAAGAAATAATTGTTAAGTCTATAGATGAAGATGGGTGATAAAGATTTGATGACAAAGGAGGGTAGATTGTTCATCCAGTTCCCGAGCCTGGGAATAATAGTGTTGTAAGAATTAAAAGTAATAATGAAGGGGGGATTAGTCACAATCTTATATTATTTATTCGGGGAAATGCTGTATCAGGGGATGCAATTATTAAGGGAATTATTCAGTTTCCGAATCCTCCGATTATAAATGGTAAAACTATAAAAAAAATTATTACAAAAGCATGTGATGTTACAATTGAGTTATAAATTTGGTCGATATTAATTCAAGTTCCTGGCCTATTTAATTCTATTCGAATTAGTATCCTTAAAGAAGAACCAATTATACCAGATCATATAGCTGATATGAAATAAAATATCCCCAAATTTTTGTGATTTGTTGAATACATATATTAATTATGCTAAAAATTAATATAACCAGTAGATCATAAATATAAATATAAATATTAAAAAAGTTATAAATAGATAATAGTTTAGAAAATTAAGGTTAATTTAATTATATATATTTTATTTAATTGAAGGGAAAAAATATAAGAAGGATATATTTAAATAATTTCATGATGTAATTAATCTTATAAAAAGATATACAATTATTAAAAGTATAAATTTTATTCTTGAATTTATTAATGTTTCTAGGACGATTCATTTCAGTATAAAGAGTGCTATACGTGGGAAATTTGTGTACATAATAATTATTGAGTATAAAATAATTTTTCTTTTATTAGAGGTTAATATATTAAATTAGGAAGAAGAATTAGTCTTTATTATTTTAAATATAAAAATTCAATTTGAAGAAATTATTGAATATAAAATGAAATATGTTAAAAATGTATCTTTGTTAATTATTAATAAAATAACTATAATAGAGGTTTGTATAACAGATGAATATCCTATAATTATTTTGATTGGTTTTTTTATTTAAGCAAATGATAGGGGCAATAATTACATTGATTACGCAAATTAAATAAATTTCATTATTAAATTTTAATACGAGTTCTATAATAATTATAGGGATTAATTTTATTAAAGTTATTATAAAGAATAGATTAATTCAATTTAATGAATAAATTAAAGAAATGGATCGAACATTTAAAGAGTACATCCCAATTTTTAAGATAAGTGAAAAAAAAATTATTATTATAAATAAATCATTAGATTTATTTCCAATTCTGTGTAAATTATTATACATAGTAAATAGTTTAAATAAAATTCTTCTGGAGCCTAAAGAGATTAAAAAATATATGAAATATATATTTAGAGTATTAGTGTCAAATTTAACTATAGATCAAATGATTTATAATAGAAATTATAAATATTCTCCCATGTCTCGCGAACGGATAGACGAACTCGAGAAATTCCTGTTGCATCTGAAAGTAGAAACTCGCCCGATAACAGTGGTGTGTGTATTTTTCCCCTAGGCCATTCCAGTTATTGGAATCGAGTATCAGACTTGCGAAAATTTTGATGATTTCTCAACCATCTCTTAACTCCAAACTCCGATATTTCGCGAACGGATTGACGAACTTTAGAAATTCCTGACGCATCTAAAAGTAGAAACTCGCCCGATTACAATGGTGTGTGTACTTTTCACAGAGGCCATTCCAGTTATTGGTTTCGAGTATCAGACTTGCGAAAATTTTGATGGTTTCTCAACCATCTCTTAACTCCAAGCTCCGATATTTCGCGAACGGATTGACGAACTTCAGAAATTCCTGTTCCATCTGAAAGTTGAAACTCGCCCGATTACAATGGTATGTGTAGTTTTTCCCTAAGCAATTATAGTTATTGGTTTCGAGTATCAGACTTGCGAAAATTTTGATGGTTTCTCAACCATTCCTTAACTTCAAACTCCCATGTCTCGCGAACGGACTGACGAACTCCAGAAATTCCTGTTGCATCTGAAAGTAGAAACTCGCCCGATTACAACGGTGTGTGTATTTTTGCCCTAGGCCATAGTAGTTATTGGTTTCGAGTATCAGACTTGCGAAAATTTTGACGGTTTCTCAAACATTCCTTAACTTCGAACTCCCATACCTCGCGAACGGATTGACGAACTCCAGAAATTCCTGTTGCATCTGAAAGCTGAAACCCGCCCGATTACAATGGTATGTGTATTTTTCCCCTAAGCCATTATAGTTATTGGTTTCGAGTATCAGACTTGCGAAAATTTTGATGGTTTCTCAACCATCTCTTAACTCCAAGCTCCGATATTTCCCGAACGGATTGACGAACTTGAGAAATTCCTGACGCATCTGAAAGTAGAAACTCGACCGATTACAATGGTGTGTGTATATTTCCCCGAGGCCATTCCAGTTATTGCTTTCTAGTATCAGACTTGCGAAAATTTTAATGGTTTCTCAACCATTCCTTAACTTCAAACTCCCATATCTCGCGAACGGATTGACGAACTCGAGAAATTCCTGTTGCATCTGAAAGCAGAAACTCGCCCGATTACAATGGTGTGTGTACTTTTCCCCTAGGCCATTCCAGTTATTGGAATCGAGTATCAGACTTGCGAAAATTTTGATGATTTCTCAACCATCTCTTAACTCCAAACTTCGATATTTCGCGAACGGATTAACGAACTTTAGAAATTCCTGACGCATCTGAAAGCAGAAACTCGCCCGATTACAACGGTGTGTGTATTTTTGCCCTAGGCCATAGTAGTTATTGGTTTCGAGTATCAGACTTGCGAAAATTTTGATGGTTTCTCAACCATTCCTTAACTTCAAACTCCCATATCTCGCGAACGGATTGACGAACTCGAGCCATGTCTGTTGCATCTGAAAGTAGAAACACTCCCGATTACAACGGTATATGTATTTATCCCCTAGGCCATTGTAGTTATTGGTTTCGAGTATCAGACTTGCGAAAATTTAGATGGTTTCTCAAACATTCCTAAACTTCAAACTCCCATATCTCGCGAACGGATTGACGAACTCGAGAAATTCCTGTTGCATCTGAAAGCAGAAACTCGCCCGATTACAATGGTGTGTCTACTTTTCCCCTAGGCCATTCCAGTTATTGGTTTCGAGTATCAGAGTTGCGAAAATTTTGATGGTTTCTCAACCATCTCTTAACTCCAAACTCCGATATTTCGCGAACGGATTGACGAACTTTAGAAATTCCTGACGCATCTGAAAGTAAAAACTCGCCCGATTACTATGGTGTGTGTACTTTTCACCGAAGCCATTCCAGTTATTGGTTTCGAGTATCAGACTTGCGAAATTTTTATGGTTTCTCAACCATTCCTTCACTTCAAAATCCTATATCTCGCGAACGGACTGAGGAAAGCGAGAAATACCTGTTGTATCTGAAACTAGAAACTCGCCCGATTACAATGGTGTGTGTACTTTTCCACTAGGCCATTCCAGTTATTGGTTTCGTGTATAAGACTTGCGAAAATTTTGATGGTTTCTCAACCATTCCTTAACTTCAAACTCCCATATCTCGCGAACGGATTGACGAACTCGAGAAATGTCTGTTGCATCTGAAAATAGAAACACTCCCGATTACAACGGTATATGTATTTTTCCCCTAGGCCATTGTAGTTATTGGTTTCGAGTATCAGACTTGCGAAACTATGATGGTTTCTCAAACATGCCTTCACTTGAAACTCCCATATCTCGCGAACGGACTGAGGAAATCGGGAAATTCCTGTTGTATCTGAAAGCAGAAACTCGCCCGATTACAACGGTATGTGTATTTTTGACCTAGGCCATAGTAGTTATTGGTTTCGAGTATCAGACTTGCGGAAATTTTGATGGTTTCTCAACCATTCCTTAACTTCAAACTCCCATATCTCGCGAAAGGATTACCGAACTCGAGAAATCCTGTTGCATGTGAAAGCAGAAACTCGCCCGATTACAATGGTGTGTACTTTTCCCCTAGGCCATTGTAGTTATTGATATCGAGTATCTGACTAGCGAAAATTTTGATGGTTTCTCAACCATTCCTTAACTTCAAACTCCCATATCTCGCGAACGGATTGACGAACTCGAGAAATTCCTATTGCATCTGAAGGCAGAAACTCGCCCGATTACAATGGTGTGCGTACTTTTCCCCTAGGCCATTCCAGTTATTCTTTCGAGTATCAGACTTGCGAAAATTTTATGGACTCTCTACCATGCCTTAAATTCAAACTCCCATATCTCGCGAAGCGGTTGAAGAACTCGAGAAATTCCTGTTGCATGTGAAAGTTGAAACTCGCGCGATTACAACGGTATGTGTATTTTTGCCCTAGACCATAGTAGTTATTGGTTTCGAGTATCAGACTTGCGAAAACTTTGATGGTTTCTCAACCATTCCTTAACTTCAAACTCCCATATCTCGCGAACGGATTGACGAACTCGAGAAATTCCTGTTGCATCTGAAAGTAGAAACTCGCCCGATTACAATGATGTGTGTACTTTTCCCCTAGGCCATTCCGTTTATTGGTTTCGTGTATCAGACTTGCGAAATTTTTGATTGTTTCTCAACCATTCCTTAACTTCAAACTGCCATATCTCGCGAACGGATTGACGAACTCGAGAAATTCCTATTGCATCTGAAGGCAGAAACTCGCCCGATTACAATGGTGTGTGTACTTTTCCCCTAGGCCATTCCAGTTATTGTTTCCGAGTATCAGACTTGCGAAAATTTTATGGACTCTCTACCATTCCTTAAATTCAAGCTCCCATATCTCGCGAACGGATTGACGAACTCGAGAAATTCCTGTTGCATCTGAAAGTAGAAACTCGCCCGATTACAACGGTATGTGAATTTTTCCCCTAGGCCATTGTAGTTATTGGTTTCGAGTATCAGACTTGCGAAAATTTTGATCGTTTCTCTACCACTCCTTAATATCAAGCTCGCATATCTCGCGAACGAATTGACGAACTCGAGAAATTCCTGTTGCGTCTGAAAGCAGAAACTCGCCCGTTTACAATGGTATGTGTATTTCTCCCCTAGGCCTTTGTAGGTATTGCTTTCGAGTATCAGACTTGCGAAAACTTTGACGGTTTCTCAACCGTTCCTTAAATTCAAACTCCCCTATCTCGCGAACGGATTGACGAACTCGAGAAATTCCTGTTGCATCTGAAAGTAGAAACTCTCCCGTATACAATGGTGTGTGTTCTTTTCCCCTAGGTCATTCGAGTTATTCGGTTCGAGTTTCAGACTTGCGAAAATTTTGATCGCTTCTCTACCATTCCTTAATTTCAAGCTCCAATATCTCGCGAACGAATTGAAGAACTCGAGAAATTCCTGTTGCATCTGAAAGCAGAAACTCGCCCGATTACAACGGTATGGGTATTTTTGCCCTTCACCATAGTAGTTATTGGTTTCGAGTATCAGATTCCGAAAATTTTGATGGTTCCTCAACCATTCCTTAATTTCAAGCTGGCATATCTCGCGAACGGATTGACGGACTCGAGAAATTCCTGTTGCATCTGAAAGTAGAAACTCGCCCGATTACAATGGTTTGTGTCCTTTTCCCCTTGGCCATTCCAGTTATTGGTTTCGAGTATCAGACTTGCGAAAATTTTTGTGGTTTCTCAACCATTCCATAACTTCAAACTCCCATATCTCGCGAACGGATTGACGACCTCGACAAATTCCTGTTGCATCTGAAAGTAGAAACTCTCCCGATTACAATGGTATGGGTATTTTTGCTCTACACCATAGTAGTTACTGGTTTCGAGTATCAGATTCCGAAAATTTTGATGGTTCCTCAACCATTCCTTAATTTCAAACTCCAATATCTCGCGAACGAATTGACGAACTCGAGAAATTCCTGTTGCATCTGAAAGTAGAAACTCTCCCGATTACAACGGTGTGTGTTCTTTTCCCCTTGGCCATTCCAGTTATTGGTTTCGAGTATCAGACATGCGAAAATTTTTATGGTTTCTCAACCATTCCATAACTTCAAACTCCCATATCTCGCGAACGGATTGACGAACTCGAGAAGTTCCTGTTGCATCTGAAAGTAGAAACTCGCCCGATTACAATGGTGTGTGTACTTTTCCCCTAGGCCATTCCGGTTATTGGTTTCGTGTATCAGACTTGCGAAATTTTTGATTGTTTCTCAACCATTCCTTAACTTCAAACTGCCATATCTCGCGAACGGATTGACGAACTCGAGAAATTCCTATTGCATCTGAAGGCAGAAACTCGCCCGATTACAATGATGTGTGTACTTTTCCCCTAGGCCATTCCAGTTATTGTTTCCGAGTATCAGACTTGAGAAAATTTTATGGACTCTCTACCATTCCTTAAATTCAAACTCCCATATCTCGCGAACGGATTGACGAACTCGAGAAATTCCTGTTGCACCTGAAAGCAGACACTCGCCCGTTTACAATGGTATGTGTATTTTTCCCCTAGGCCATTGTAGGTATTGCTTTCGAGTATCAGACTTGCGAAAACTTTGACGGTTTCTCAACCGTTCCTTAAATTCAAACTCCCCTATCTCGCGAACGGATTGACGAACTCGAGAAATTCCTGTTGCATCTGAAAGCAGAAACTCTCCCGATTACAATGGTATGGGTATTTTTGCTCTACACCATAGTAGTTACTGGTTTCAAGTATCAGATTCCGAAAATTTTGATGGTTCCTCAACCATTCCTTAATTTCAAACTCCAATATCTCGCGGACGAATTGACGAACTCGAGAAATTCCTGTTGCATCTGAAAGTAGAAACTCGCCCGATTACAATGGTGCGTGTACTTTTCCCCTAGACCATTCCAGTTATTGGTTTGGAGTATCAGACTTGCGAAAATTTTGATATTTTCTCAACCATTCCTTTACTTCAAACTCCCATATCTCGCGAACGGAATGACGAACTCGAGAAATTCCTGTTGCATCTGAAAGTAGAAACTCGCCCGATTACAACGGTGTGTGTACTTTTCCCCTTCGGTCATTCCAGTCATTGGTTGCGAGTATCAGATTTGCGAAAATTTTGATGGTTTCTCAACCATTCCTTAACTTCAAACTCCCATATATCGCGAACGGATTGGCGAACTCGAGCAATTCCTGTTGCATCTGAAAGCAGAAGCTAGCCCGATTACAAAGGTATGTGCATTTTTGCCCTAGGCCATAGTAGTTATAGGTTTCGAGTATAAGACAGGCGAAAATTTTGATGGTTTCTCAAACATTCCATAACTTCAAACTCCCATATATCGCGAACGGATTGACGAACTCGAGAAATTCCTGTTGCATCTGAAAGCAGAAGCTCGCCCGATTACAACGGTATGTGCATTTTTGCCATAGACCATAGTAGTTATTGGTTTTGAGTATAAGACATGCGAAAATTTTAATGGACTCTCAACCATTCCTTAAATTCAAACTCCCATATCTCGCGAAACGGTTGAAGAACTCGAGAAATTCCTGTTGCATCTTAAAGTTGAAACTCGCCCGATGACAACGGTATGTGTATTTTTGCCCTAAACCATAGTAGTTAATGGCTGCGAGTATCAGATTCCGAAAATATTTGTGGTTTCTCAACCATTCCTTAACTTCAAACTCCCATATATCGCGAACAGATTGACGAACTCGAGAAATTCCTGTTGCATCTGAAAGCAGAAGCTAGCTCGATTACAAAGGTATGTGCATTTTTCCCCTAGGCCATTGTAGTTACTGATTTCGAGTATCAGACTTGCGAAAACTTTGATGGTTTCTCAACCATTCCTTAACTTCAAACTCCAATATCTTGCGAACGGATTGACGAACTCGAGAAATTCCTGTTGCATCTGAAACTAGAAGCTCGCCCGATTACATAGGTGTGTGTACTTTTCCCCTAGGCCATTCCGGTTATTGGTTTCGTGTATCAGACTTGCGAAATTTTTGATGGTTTCTCAACCATTCCTTAACTTCAAACTCCCATATCTCGCGAACGGATTGACGAACTCGAGAAATTCCTGTTGCATCTGAAAGCAGAAACTCGCCCGATTACAACGGTATGTGTATTTTTGCCCTAGGCCATAGTAGTTATTGGTTTCGAGTATCAGACTTGCGAAAATTTTGATGGGTTCTCAACCATTCCTTAACCTCAAACTCCAATATCTCGCGAACGGATTGACGAACTCGAGAAATTCCTGTTGCATCTGAAAGTAGAAACTCGCCCGATTACAATGGTGTGTGTACTTTTCCCCTAGGCCATTCCGGTTATTGGTTTCGTGTATCAGACTTGCGAAAATTTGATGGACTCTACCATTCCTTAAGTTCAAACCCCCATATCTCGCGAAGCGGTTGAAGAACTCGAGAAATTCCTGTTGCATGTGAAAGTTGAAACTCGCCCGATTACAACGGTATGTGTATTTTTGCCCTAGACCATAGTAGTTAATGGCTTCGTGTAGCAGATTCCGAAAATTTTTGTGGTTTCTCAACCATTCCTTAACTTCAAACTCTCATATCTCGCGAACGGATTGACGAACTCGAGAAATTCCTGTTGCACCTGAAAGCAGAAGCTCGCCCGTTTACAATGGTATGTGTATTTTTCCCCTAGGCCATTGTAGGTATTGCTTTCGAGTATCAGACTTGCGAAAACTTTGATGGTTTCTCAACCATTCCTTAACTTCAAACTCCAGTATCTCGCGAACGGATTGACGAACTCGAGAAATTCCTGTTGCACCTGAAAGCAGAAACTCGCCCGTTTACAATGGTATGTGTATTTTTCCCCTGGGCCATTGTACGTTTTGCTTTCGAGTATCAGACTTATGAAAACTTTGATGGTTTCTCAACCATTCCTTAACTTCAAACTCCCATATCTCGCGAACGGATTGACGAACTCGAGAAGTTCCTGTTGCATCTGAAAGTAGAAACTCGCCCGATTACAATGGTGTGGGTACTTTTCCCATAGGCCATTCCAGTTATTGGTTTGGAGTATCAGACTTGCGAAAATTTTGATATTTTCTCAACCATTCCTTTACTTCAAACTCCCATATCTCGCGAACGGAATGACGAACTCGAGAAATTCCTGTTGCATCTGAAAGTAGAAACTCGCCCGATTACAATGGTGTGTGTACTTTTCCCCTTCGGTCATTCCAGTCATTGGTTTCGAGTATTAGATTTGCGAAAATTTTGATGGTTTCTCAACCATTCCTTAACTTCAATCTCCCATATCACGCGAACGGATTGGCGAACTCGAGAAATTCCTGTTGCAACTGAAAGTAGAAACTTGCCCGATAACAACGGTATGTGTATATGTGCCCTAGGCCATAGTAGTTATTGGTTTCGAGTATCAGACTTGCGAAAATTTTGATGGGTTCTCAACCATTCCTTAACCTCAAACTCCAATATCTCGCGAACGGATTGACGAACTCGAGAAATTCCTGTTGCATCTGAAAGTAGAAACTCGCCCGATTACAATGGTGTGTGTACTTTTCCCCTAGGCCATTCCGGTTATTGGTTTCGTGTATCAGACTTGCGAAAATTTGATGGACTCTCTACCATTCCTTAAGTTCAAACCCCCATATCTCGCGAAGCGGTTGAAGAACTCGAGAAATTCCTGTTGCATGTGAAAGTTGAAACTCGCCCGATTACAACGGTATGTGTATTTTTGCCCTAGACCATAGTAGTTAATGGCTTCGTGTAGCAGATTCCGAAAATTTTTGTGGTTTCTCAACCATTCCTTAACTTCAAACTCTCATATCTCGCGAACGGATTGACGAACTCGAGAAATTCCTGTTGCACCTGAAAGCAGAAGCTCGCCCGTTTACAATGGTATGTGTATTTTTCCCCTAGGCCATTGTAGGTATTGCTTTCGAGTATCAGACTTGCGAAAACTTTCATGGTTTCTCAACCATTCCTTAACTTCAAACTCCAATATCTCGCGAACGGATTGACGAACTCGAGAAATTCCTGTTGCACCTGAAAGCAGAAACTCGCCCGTTTACAATGGTATGTGTATTTTTCCCCTAGGCCATTGTACGTTTTGCTTTCGAGTATCAGACTTATGAAAACTTTGATGGTTTCTCAACCATTCCTTAACTTCAAACTCCCATATCTCGCGAACGGATTGACGAACTCGAGAAGTTCCTGTTGCATCTGAAAGTAGAAACTCGCCCGATTACAATGGTGTGTGTTCTTTTCCCCTAGGCCATTCCAGTTATTCTGTTCGAGTATCAGACTTGCGAAAATTTTGATGGTTTCTCAACCATTCCTTACTTTCAAACTCGCATATCTCGCGAACGGATTGACGGACTCGAGAAATTCCTGTTGCATCTGAAAGTAGAAACCCGCCCGAATACAACGGTATGTGTATATGTGCCCTAGACCATAGTAATTATTGGTTCCGAGTATCAGACTAGCGAAAATTTTGATGGTTTCTCAACCATTCCTTAACTTCAAGCTCCCATATCTCGCGATCGGATTGACGAACTCGAGAAATTCCTGTTGCATCGGAAAGCAGAAACTCGCCCGTTTACAATGGTATGTGTATTTTTGCCCTTGGCCATAGTAGTTATTGGTTTCTAGTATCAGACTTGCGAAAATTTTGATGGTTTCTCATACATTCCATAACTTCAAACTCCCATATATCGCGAACGGATTGACGAACTCGAGAAATTCCTGTTGCATCTGAAAGCAGAAGCTAGCCCGATTACAAGGGTATGCGCATTTTTGCCCTAGGCCATAGTAGTTATTGGTTTCGAGTATAAGACATGCGAAAATTTTGATGGGTTCTCAACCATTCCTTAACCTCAAACTCCAATATCTCGCGAACGGATTGACGAACTCGAGAAATTCCTGTTGCATCTGAAAGTAGAAACTAGCCCGATTACAATGGTGTGTGTACTTTTCCCCTAGGCCATTCCGGTTATTGGTTACGTGGAAACGGTTGAAGAACTCGAGAAATTCCTGTTGCATCTGAAGGCAGAAACTCGCCCGATTACAATGGTGTGTTTACTTTTCCCCTAGGCCATTCCAGTTAATGTTTTCGAGTATCAGACTTGCGAAAATTTGATGGACTCTCTACCATTCCTCAAGTTCAAACCCCCATATCTCGCGAAGCGGTTGAAGAACTCGAGAAATTCCTGTTGCATCTGAATGTTCAAACTCGCCCGATTACAACGGTATGTGTATTTTTGCCCTAGACCATAGTAGTTAATGGCTTCGAGTAGCAGATTCCGAAAATTTTTGTGGTTTCTCAACCATTCCTTAACTTCAAACTCTCATATCTCGCGAACGGATTGACGAACTCGAGAAATTCCTGTTGCACCTGAAAGCAGAAGCTCGCCCGTTTACAATGGTATGTGTATTTTTCCCCTAGGCCATTGTAGGTATTGCTTTCGAGTATCAGACTTGCGAATATTTTGATTGTTTCTCAACCATTCCTTAACTTCAAACTCCAATATCTCGCGAACGGATTGACGAACTCGAGAAATTCCTGTTGCATCTGAAAGCAGAAATTCGCCCGATTACAACGGTATGTGTATTTTTGCCCTAGACCATAGTAGTTAATGGCTTCGAGTAGCAGATTCCGAAAATTTTTGTGGTTTCTCAACCATTCCTTAACTTCAAGCTCCCATATCTCACGAACGGATTGACGAACTCGAGAAATTCCTGTTGCATCTGAAAGCTGAAACTCGCCCGATTACAATGGTGTGTGTTCTTTTCCCCTAGGCCATTCCAGTTATTCTGTTCGAGTATCAGACTTGCGAAAACTTTAATGGTTTCTCAACCTTTCCTTAACTTCAAACTCCAATATCTCGCGAACGGATCGACGACCTCGAGAAATTCCTGTTGTACCTGAAATTAGAAACTTGCCCGATTACAATGGTGTGTGTACTTTTCCCCTAGGCCATTCCAGTTATTGGTTTCGAGTACCAGACTTGCGAAAATTTTGATGGGTTCTCAACCATTCCTTGACCTCAAACTCCCATATCTCGCGAACGGATTGACGGACTCGAGAAATTCCTGTTGCATCTGAAAGTAGAAACTCACCCGATTACAATGGTGTGTGTACTTTAGACCCTATGCCATTGTAGTCATTGGTTTCGTGTATCAGACTACCGAAAATTTTGATGGTTTCTCAACCATTCCTTAATTTCAAACTCGCATATCTCGCGAACGGATTGACGAACTCGAGAAATTCCTTTTTCATCTTAAAGCAGAAGCTCGCCCGATTACAACGGTATGTGCATTTTTGCCCTAGGCCATTCCAGTTATTGGTTTCGAGTATCAGACTTGCGAAAATTTTGATGGTTTCTCAACCATTCCTTAACTTCAAACTCCCATATCTCGCGAACGGATTCACGAACTCGAGAAATTCCTGTTGCATCTGAAAGTAGAAACTCGCTCGATTACAAAGGTATGTGTATAATTCCACTAAGCCTTTGTAGTTATTGCTTTCGAGTATCAGACTTGCGACAATTTTGATGGTTTCTCAACCGTTCCTTAATTTCAAACTCCCATATCTCGCGAACGGATTGTCGAACTCGATTATTTCCTGTAGCTTCTGAAAGTAGAAAGTCTACCGATTACAATGGTGTGCGTACTTTTCCCCTAGGTCATTCCAGTTATTCGTTTCTAGCATCAGAATTGCGAAAATTTTGATGGTTTCTCAACCATTCCTTAACTTCAAACTCCCATATCTCGCGAACGGATTGACGGACTCGAGAAATTCCTGTTGCATCTGAGACTAGGAACTTGCCGACTACGATGGTGTGTGTACTTTTCGCCTAGGCCGTTCCAGTTATTGGTTTCGAGTATCACACTTGCGAAAATTTTGATGGTTTCTCAACCATTCCTTAACTTCAAACTCCCATATCACGCGTGCGGATTGACGAACTCGAGAAATTCCTGTTGCATCTGAAAGTAGAAACTCGCCCCATTACAATGGTGTGTGTAATTTTCCCCTAGGCCATTCCAGTTATTGGTTTCGAGTATCAGACTTGCGAAAATTTTGATGGTTTCTCAACCATTCCTTAATTTCAAACTCCCATATCTCGCGAACGGATTGACGAACTGGATTATTTCCTGTTGCTTCTGAAAGTAGAAAGTCGACCGATTACAGTCGTGTGTGTACTTTTTCCCTAGGTCGTTCCAGTTATTCGTTTCTAGCATCAGAATTGCGAAAATTTTGATGGTTTCTCAACCATTCCTTAAATTCAAACTCCTATATCTCGCGAACGGATTGACGAACTCGATTATTTCCTGTTGCTTCTGAAAGTAGAAAGTCGACCGATTACAATCGTGAGTGTACTTTTTCCCTAGGTCATTCCAGTTATTCGTTTCTAGCATCAGACCAGTGAAAATTTTGATGGTTGCTCAACGATTCCTTAAATTCAAACTCCCATATCTCGCGAACGGATTGACGAACTCGAGAAATTCCTGTTGCATCCGAAAGTAGAAACTCGCCCGATTACAACGGGGTGTGTACTTTTCCCCTAGGCCATTCCAGTTATTGGATTCTAGTATCAGACCAGTGAAAATCTTGATGGTTGCTCAACCATTCCTTAACTTCAAACTCCCATATCTCCCGAACGGATTGACGAACTCGAGAAATTCCTCTTGCATCTGAAAGCAGAAACTCCCCCGATTACAGAGGTATGCGTATTTTTGCCCTAGGCCATAGTAGTTATTGGTTTCGAGTATCAGACTTGCGAAAATTTTGATGGTTTCTCAACCATTTCTTAACTTCAAACTCCCACATCTCGCGATCGGATTGACGAACTCGAGAAATTGCTGCTGCATCTGAAAGTAGAAACACGCCCGATTACAATGTTATGTGTACTTTTCCCGTAGGCCATTGTAGTTATTGGTTTCGAGTATCAGACTTGCGAAAATTTTGATAGTTTCTCAACCATTCCTTAACTCCAAACTCCGATATTTCGCGAACGGACTGACGATCTCGAGAAATTCCTGTTGCATCTGAAAGCAGAAACTCGCTCGATTACAACGGTGTGTGTACTTTTCCCCTAGGCCATTCCAGTTATTCGTTTCTAGGATCAGAATTGCGAAAATTTTGATAGTTTCTCAACCATTCCATAACTTCAAACTCCCATATCTCGCTAACGGATTGTCGAACTCGAGAAAATCCTGTTGCATCTGAAAGTAGAAACTCGCCCGATTACAACGGTAAATGTATTTTTCCTCTCGGCAAGAGTGCTTATTGGTTTCGAGTATCAGACTTGCGAAAATTTTGAGGGTTTCTCAACCATTCCTTAACTTCAAACTCCCATATCTCGCGAACGGATTGACGAACTCGAGAAATTCCTGTTGCATGTGAAAGTAGAAACTTGCCCGATTACAATGGAGTTTGTACCTTTCCCCTAGGCCATTCCATTTATTCGTTTCTAGGATCAGAATTGCGAAAATTTTGATAGTTTCTCAACCATTCCATAACTTCAAACTCCCATATCTCGCTAACGGATTGTCGAACTCCAGAAATTCCTGTTGCACCTGAAAGTAGAAAGACGACCGATTACAGTCGTGTTTGTACTTTTTCCCTAGGTCGTTCCAGTTATTCGTTTCTAGCATCAGAATTGCGAAGATTTTGATGGTTTCTCAACCATTCCTTAAATTCAAACTCCCATATCTCGCGAACGGATTGACGAACTCGATTATTTCCTCTTGCTTCTGAAAGTAGAAAGTCGACCGATTACAATCGTGAGTGTACTTTTTCCCTAGGTCATTCCAGTTATTCGTTTCTAGCATCAGACCAGTGAAAATTTTGATGGTTGCTCAACGATTCCTTAAATTCAAACTCCCATATCTCGCGAACGGATTGACGAACTCGAGAAATTCCTGTTGCATCCGAAAGTAGAAACTCGCCCGATTACAATGGGGTGTGTACTTTTCCCCTAGGCCATTCCAGTTATTGGATTCTAGTATCAGACCAGTGAAAATTTTGATGGTTGCTGAACCATTCCTTAACTTCAAACTCCCATATCTCGCGAACGGATTCACGAACTCGAGAAATTCCTCTTGCATCTGAAAGCAGAAACTCGCCCGATTACAAAGGTATGCGTATTTTTGCCCTAGGCCATAGTAGTTATTGGTTTCGAGTATCAGACTTGCGAAAATTTTGATGGTTTCTCAACCATTTCTTAACTTCAAACTCCCATATCTCGCGATCGGATTGACGAACTCGAGAAATTGCTGCTGCATCTGAAAGTAGAAACACGCCCGATTACAATGCCATGTGTACTTTTCCCGTAGGCCATTGTAGTTATTGGTTTCGAGTATCAGACTTGCGAAAATTTTGATAGTTTCTCAACCATTCCTTAACTCCAAACTCCGATATTTCGCGAACGGATTGACGAATCGGAAAAATTTCTGTTGCGTCTGAGAGTAGAAACTCTCCCGATTACAACGGTATGTGTATTTCTCCCCTAAGCCATAGTAGTTATTGTTTTCGAGTAGCAGACCAGCGTAAATTTTGATGGTTTCTCAAGCATTCCTTATCTTCAAACTGCCAAATCTAGCGAACAGATTGACGAACTCGAGAAATTCCTGTTGCATCTGAAAGCAGAAACTCGACCGATTACAACGGTATATGTATTTTTGCCCTAGGCAATAGTAGTTATTGGTTTCGAGTATCAGACTTGCGAAAATTTTGATGGATTTTCAACCATTCCTTAACTCCAAACTCCGATACTTCGCGAACGGATTGACGAATCGGAAAAATTTCTGTTGCATCTGACAGTAGAAACTCTCCCGATTACAACGGTATGTGTATTTTTCCCCTAGGCCATAGTAGTTATTGGTTTCGAGTATCAGACCAGCGAAAATTTTGATGGTTTCTCAAGCATTCCTTATCTTCAAACTCCCATATCTCGCGAACAGATTGACGAACTCGAGAAATTCCTGTTGCGTCTGAAAGCAGAAACATGACCGATTACAACGGTATATGTATTTTTGCCCTAGGCAATAGTAGTTATTGGTTTCGAGTATCAGACTTGCGAAAATTTTGATGGATTCTCAACCATTCCTTAACTCCAAACTCCGATATTTCGCGAACGGATTGACGAATCGGAAAAATTTCTGTTGCATCTGAGTGTAGAAACTCTCCCGATTACTACGGTATGTGAATTTTTCCCCTAGGCCATTGTAGTTATTGGTTTCGAGTATCAGACCAGCGAAAATTTTGATGGTTTCTCAAGCATTCCTTCATTTCAAACTCCCATATCTCGCTAACGGATTGTCGAACTCGAGAAAATCCTGTTGCATCTGAAAGTAGAAACTCGCCCGATTACAACGGTAAATGTATTTTTCCTCTCGGCAAGAGTGCTTATTGGTTTCGAGTATCAGACTTGCGAAAATTTTGAGGGTTTCTCAACCATTTCTTAACTTCAAGCTCCCATATCTCGCGAACGGATTGACGAACTCGAGAAATTCCTGTTGTATCTGAAAGTAGAAACTCGACCGATTACAATGGTGTGTGTACTTTTCCCCTAGGCATTTGTAGTTATTGGTTTCGAGTATCAGACTTGCGAAAATTTTGATGGTTTCTCAACCATTCCTTAACTTCACACTTCCATATCTCGCGAACGGATTGACCAACTCGAGAATTTCCTATTGCATCTGAAAGCAGAATCTCGCCCGATTACAACGGTATGTGTATTTTTCCCCTAGGCATTTGTAGTTATTGGTTTCGAGTATCAGCCTTGCGAAAATTTTGATGGTTTCTCAAGCATTCCTTAACTTCAAACTCCCATATCTCGCGAACGGATTGACGAACTCGAGAAATTCCTGTTGCATCTGAATGCAGAAACTCGCCCGATTACAGTGGTGTGTGTACTTTTCCCCTAGGCCATTCCAGTTATTCGTTTCTAGCATCAGAATTGCGAAAATTTTGATGGTTTCTCAACCATTCCTTAACTTCACACTTCCATATCTCGCGAACGGATTGACGATCTCGAGAAATTCCTCTTGCATCTGAAAGCAGAAACTCGACCGATTACAATGGTGTGTGTACTTTTCCCCTAGGCCATTCCAGTTATTGGTTTCGAGTATCAGACCAGCGAAAATTTTAATGGTTTTTCAACCATTCCTTAACTTCCAACTCCCATATCTCACGATCGGATTGACGAACTCGAGAATTTCCTATTGCATCTGAAAGCAGAAACTCGCCCGATTACAACGGTATGTGTATTATTCCCCTAGGCATTTGTAGTTATTGGTTTCGAGTATCAGACTTGCGAAAATTTTGATGGTTTCTCAACCATTCCTTAACTTCAATCTCCCATACCTCGCGAACGGTTTGACGAGCTCGAGAATTTCCTATTGCATCTGAAAGCAGAAACACGCCCGATTACAACAGTACGTGTACTTTTCCCCTAGGCCATTCCAGTTACTGGTTTCCAGTATCAGACTTGCGAAAATTTTTGTGGTTTCTCAATCATTCCTTAACTTCAAACTTCCATATCTCGCGAACGGATTGACGAACTCGAAAATTTCCTATTGCATCTGAAAGCAGAAACTCGCCCGATTATAACGGTATGTGTATTTTTGTACTTGGCCATAGTCGATATTGGAATCGAGTATCAGACTTGCGAAAATTTTGATGGTTTCTCAACCATTCCTTAACTTCACGCTTCCATATCTCGCGAACGGATTGATGAACTCGAGAATTTCCTATTGCTTCTGAAAGCAGAAACTCGCCCGATTACAATGGTGTGTGTACTTTTCCCCTAGGCCATTCCAGTTATTGGTTTCGATTATCAGACCAGCGAAAATTTTGATGGTTTCTTAACCATTCCTTAATTTCAAACTCCCATATCTCGCGAACGGATTGTCGAACTCGAGAAATTCCTGTTGCATCTGAAAGCAGAGACTCGCCCCATTACAACGGTATGTGTATTTTTGCCCTAGGCCATAGTAGTTATTGGTTTCGAGTATCAGACTTGCGAAAATTTTGATGGTTTCTCAACCATTCCTTAACTTCCAACTCCCATATCTCGCGATCGGATTGACGAACTCGAGAATTTCCTATTGCTTTTGAAAGCAGAAACTTGCCCGATTACAACGGTATGTGTATTTTTGCCCTAGGCCATAGTAGTTATTGGTTTCGAGTATCAGACTTGCGAAAATTGTGATGGTTTCTCAACCATTCCTTAACTTCAAACTCCCATATCCCGCGAACGGATTGACGAACTCGAGAAATCCCTGTTGCATCTGAAAGTAGAATCCCACCCGATTACAAAGATATTTGTGTTTTCCTCCTAGGGCTTTGTAGTTATTGGTTTCGAGTATTAGACTTGCGAAAATTTTGATGGTTTCTCAACCATTCCTTAACTTCACAATTCCATACCTCGCGAACAGATTGAGAGAACTCGAGAATTTCCTATTGCATCTGAAAGCAGAAACTCGCCCGATTACAACTGTGTGTGTACTTTTCCCCTACGCCATTCCACTTATTGGTTTCGAGTATCAGACTTGCGAAAATTTTGATGGTTTCTCAACCATTCCTTAACTTCACGCTTCCATATCTCGCGAACGGATTGACGAACTCGAGAATTTCCTATTGCATCTAAAAGCAGAAACTCGCCCGATTACAACGGTATATGTATTTTTCCCCTAAGCCATTGTAGTTATTGGTTTCGAGTATCAGACTTGCGAAAATTTTGATGGTTTCTCAACCATTCCTTAACTTCAAAATCCCATTTCTCGCGAAAGGATTGACAAACTCGAGAAATTCCTGTTGTATCTGAAAGCAGAAACTCGCCCGATTACAATGGTAGGTGTACTTTTCCCTAGGCCATTCCACTTATTGGTTTCGAGTATCAGACTTGCGAAAATTTTGATGGTTTCTCAACCATTCCTTAACTTCACACTTCCATATCTCGCGAACGGATTGACGAATTCGAGAAATTCCTGTTGCATCTGAAAGTAGAAAATCGCCCGATTACAACGGTATGTGTATTTTTCCCCTAGGCCATTGTAGTTATTGGTTTCGAGTATCAGACTTGCGAAAATTTTGATGGTTTCTCAGCCATTCCTTAACTTCAAACTCCCATTTCTCGCGAAAGGATTGACAAACTCGAGAAATTCCTGTTGTATCTGAAAGCAGAAACTCGCCCGATTACAATGGTAGGTGTACTTTTCCCTAGGCCATTCCACTTATTGGTTTCGAGTATCAGACTTGCGAAAATTTTGATGGTTTCTCAACCATTCCTTAACTTCACACTTCCATATCTCGCGAACGGATTGACCAACTCGAGAATTTCCTATTGCATCTGAAAGCAGAAACTCGCCCGATTACAACGGTATATGTATTTTTCCCCTAGGCCATTGTAGTTATTGGTTTCGAGTATCAGACTTGCGAAAATTTTGATGGTTCTTCAACCATTCCTTAACTTCCAACTCCCATATCTCACGATCGGATTGACGAACTCGAGAATTTCCTATTGCATCTGAAAGCAGAAACTCGCCCGATTACAACGATATGTGTATTTTTGCCCTAGGCCATAGTAGTTATTGGATTCAAGTATCAGACTTGCGAAAATTTTGATGGTTTCTCAACCATTCCTTAACTTCACACTTCCATATCTCGCGAACGGATTGACGAACTCGAAAAATTGCTGTTGCATCTGAAAGCCGAAACTCGCCCGATTACAACGGTATTTGTATTTTTCCCCTAGGCCATTGTAGTTATTGCTTTCGAGTATCAGACTTGCGTAAACTTTGATGGCTTCTCAACCATTCCTTAACTTCAAACTCCCATATCTCGCGAACGGATTTACGAACTCGAGAAATTCCCGTTGCATCTGAAAGTAGAAACTCGCCCGATTACAATGGTGTGTTTACTTTTCCCCTATGCCATTCCAGTCATTGGTTTCGTGTATCAGACTTGCGAAATTTTTTATTGTTTCTCAACCATTCCTTAACTTCAAACGCCCATATCTCGCGAACGGATTTACGAACTCGAGAAATTCCCGTTGCATCTGAAAGTAGAAACTCGCCCGATTACAATGGTGTGTTTACTTTTCCCCTATGCCATTCCAGTCATTGGTTTCGTGTATCCGACTTGCGAAATTTTTTATTGTTTCTCAACCATTCCTTAACTTCAAACGCCCATAGCTCGCGAACGGATTGACGAAATCGAGAAATTCCGATTGCATCTGAAGGCAGAAACTCGCCCGATTACAATGTTGTGTGTACTTTTCCCCTATGCCATTCGAGTTATTGGTTTCGTGTATCAGACTTGCGAAATTTTTGATTGTTTCTCAACCATTCCATAACTTCAAACTCCCATATCTCGCGAACGGATTGACGAACTCGAGAAATTCCTGTTGCATCTGAAAGTAGAAACTCGCCCGATTACCATGGTATGTGTATATTTGCCCTAGGCCATAGCAGTTATTGGTTTCGAGTATCAGACTTGCAAAAATTTTGGTAGTTTCTCAACCATTCCTTAACTTCAAACTCCCATATCTCGCGAACGGATTGACGAACTCGAGAAATTCCTGTTGCATCTGAAAGCAGAAACTCGCCCGATTACAACGGTATGTGTATTTTTGCCCTAGGCCATAGTTGTTATTGGATTCAAGTATCAGACTTGCGAAAATTTTGATGGTTTCTCAACCATTCCTTAACTTCACACTTCCATATCTCGCGAACGGATTGACGAACTCGAGAAATTCCGATTGCATCTGAAGGCAGAAACTCGCCCGATTACAATGTTGTGTGTACTTTTCCCCTATGCCATTCGAGTTATTGGTTTCGTGTATCAGACTTGCGAAATTTTTGATTGTTTCTCAACCATTCCATAACTTCAAACTCCCATAACTCGCGAACGGATTGACGAACTCGAGAAATTCCTGCTACATCTGAACGTAGAAGCTCGCCCGATTACAACGGTATGTGTATTTTTGCCCTAGGCAATAGTAGTTATTGTTTTCGAGTAGCAGACCAGCGAAAATTTTGATGGTTTCTCAACCATTCCGTAACTTCAAACTCCCATATCTCGCGAACGAATTGACGAACTCGAGAAATTCCTGTTGCATCTGAAAGCAGAAACTCGCCCGATTACAACGATATGTGTATTTTTGCCCTAGGCCATAGTAGTTATTGGATTCGAGTATCCGACTTGCGAAAATTTTGATGATTTCTCAACCATTCCTTAACTTCAAACTCCCATATCTCGCGAACGGATTGACGAACTCGAGAAATTCCTATTGCATCTGAAAGCAGAAACTCGCCCGATTACAACGGTATGTGTATGTTTGCCCTAGGCCATAGTTGTTATTGGATTCAAGTATCAGACTTGCGAAAATTTTGATGGTTTCTCAACCATTCCTTAACTTCACACTTCCATATCTCGCGAACGGATTGACGAACTCGAAAAATTGCTGTTGCATCTGAAAGCCGAAACTCGCCCGATTACAACGGTATTTGTATTTTTCCCCTAGGCCATTGTAGTTATTGCTTTCGAGTATCAGACTTGCGTAAACTTTGATGGCTTCTCAACCATTCCTTAACTTCAAACTCCCATATCTCGCGAACGGATTTACGAACTCGAGAAATTCCCGTTGCATCTGAAAGTAGAAACTCGCCCGATTACAATGGTGTGTTTACTTTTCCCCTATGCCATTCCAGTCATTGGTTTCGTGTATCAGACTTGCGAAATTTTTTATTGTTTCTCAACCATTCCTTAACTTCAAACGCCCATATCTCGCGAACGGATTTACGAACTCGAGAAATTCCCGTTGCATCTGAAAGTAGAAACTCGCCCGATTACAATGGTGTGTTTACTTTTCCCCTATGCCATTCCAGTCATTGGTTTCGTGTATCCGACTTGCGAAATTTTTTATTGTTTCTCAACCATTCCTTAACTTCAAACGCCCATAGCTCGCGAACGGATTGACGAAATCGAGAAATTCCGATTGCATCTGAAGGCAGAAACTCGCCCGATTACAATGTTGTGTGTACTTTTCCCCTATGCCATTCGAGTTATTGGTTTCGTGTATCAGACTTGCGAAATTTTTGATTGTTTCTCAACCATTCCATAACTTCAAACTCCCATATCTCGCGAACGGATTGACGAACTCGAGAAATTCCTGTTGCATCTGAAAGTAGAAACTCGCCCGATTACCATGGTATGTGTATATTTGCCCTAGGCCATAGCAGTTATTGGTTTCGAGTATCAGACTTGCAAAAATTTTGGTAGTTTCTCAACCATTCCTTAACTTCAAACTCCCATATCTCGCGAACGGATTGACGAACTCGAGAAATTCCTGTTGCATCTGATAGTAGAAACTCGACCGATTACAACGGTATATGTATTTTTCCCCTAGGCCATTGTAGTTATTGGTTTCGAGTATCAGACTTGCGAAAATTTTGACGGTTCTTCAACCATTCCTTAACTTCCAACTCCCATATCTCACGATCGGATTGACGAACTCGAGAATTTCCTATTGCATCTGAAAGCAGAAACTCGCCCGATTACAACGATATGTGTATTTTTGCCCTAGGCCATAGTAGTTATTGGATTCGAGTATCCGACTTGCGAAAATTTTGATGATTTCTCAACCATTCCTTAACTTCACACTTCCATATCTCGCGAACGGATTGACGAACTCGAAAAATTCCTGTTGCATCTGAAAGACGAAACTCGCCCGATTACAACGGTATTTGTATTTTTCCCCTAGGCCATTGTAGTTATTGGTTTCGAGTATCAGACATGCGAAAATTTTGATGGTTTCTCAACCATTCCTTAACTTCAAACTCCCATATCTCGCAAACGGATTGTCGAACTCGAGAAATTCCTGCTGCATCTGAAGGTAGAAGCTCGCCCGATTAAAACGGTATGCGTATTTTTGCCCTAGGCCATAGCAGTTATTGGTTTCGAGTATCAGACTTGCAAAAATTTTGATGGTTTTTCAAACATTCCTTAACCTCAAACTCCCATATCTCGCGAACGGATTGACGAACTCGAGAAATTCCTTTTGCATCTGATAGTAGAAACTCGACCGATTACAATGGTGTGTGTATTTTTGCCCTAGGACATAGTAGTTATTGGTTTCGAGTATCAGACATGCGAAAATTTTGACGGTTCTTCAACCATTCCTTAACTTCCAACTCCCATATCTCACGATCGGATTGACGAACTCGAGAATTTCCTATTGCATCTGAAAGCAGAAACTCGCCCGATTACAACGGTATTTGTATTTTTCCCCTAGGCCATTGTAGTTATTGGTTTCGAGTATCAGACATGCGAAAATTTTGATGGTTTCTCAACCATTCCTTAACTTCAAACTCCCATATCTCGCAAACGGATTGTCGAACTCGAGAAATTCCTGCTGCATCTGAAGGTAGAAGCTCGCCCGATTAAAACGGTATGCGTATTTTTGCCCTAGGCCATAGCAGTTATTGGTTTCGAGTATCAGACTTGCAAAAATTTTGATGGTTTTTCAAACATTCCTTAACCTCAAACTCCCATATCTCGCGAACGGATTGACGAACTCGAGAAATTCCTTTTGCATCTGATAGTAGAAACTCGACCGATTACAATGGTGTGTGTATTTTTGCCCTAGGACATAGTAGTTATTGGTTTCGAGTATCAGACATGCGAAAATTTTGATGGTTTTTCAACCATTCCTTAGCATCAAACTCCCATATCTCGCGAACGGATTGACGAACTCGAGAAATTCCTGTTGCATCTGAAGGTAGAAGCTTGCCCGATTACAACGGTATGTGTATTTTTGCCCTAGGCAATAGTAGTTATTGGTTTCGAGTATCAGACTTGCGAAAATTTTGATGGTTTCTCAACCATTCCTTAATTCCAAACTCCCATATCTCGCGAACGGATTGAGGAACTCGAGAAATTACTGTTGCATCTGAAAGCAGAAACTCGCCCGATTACAACGGTATGCGTATTTTTGCCCTATGCAATTGTAGTTATTGGTTTCGAGTATCAGACTTGCGAAAATTTTGATGGTTTCTCAACCATTCCGTAACTTCAGACTCCCATATCTCGCGAACGGATTGACGAACTCGAGAAATTCCTGTTGCATCTGAAAGCAGAAACTCGCCCGATTACAATGGCATGTGTATTTTTGCCCTAGGCAATAGAAGCTATTGGCTTCGAGTATCAGATTAGCGAAAATTTGGATGGTTTCTCAACCATTCCTTAATTCCAAACTCCCATATCTCGCGAACGGATTGACGAACTCGGGAAATTCCTGTTGCGTCTGAAAGTAGAAACTCGCTCGAATACAACGGTAAGTGTATTTTTGCCCTAGGCAATAGAAGTTATTGGTTTCGCGTATCAGACTTACTACAATTTTGATTGTTTCTCAACCATTCCGTAACTTCAAACTCCCATATCTTGCGAACGGATTGACGATCTCGAGAAATTCCTGTTGCATCTGAAAGCAGAGACTCGCCCGATTACAACGATATGTGTATTTTTGCCCTAGGCAATTGTAGTTATTGGTTTCGAGTATCAGACTTGCGAAAATTTTGATGGTTTCTCAACCATTCCTTAATTTCAAACTCCCATATCTCGCGAACGGATTGAAGAACTTGAGAAATTCGTGTTGCATCTGAATCAGAAACTCGCCCGATTACAACGGTATGCGTATTTTGCCCTATGCAATTGTAGTTATTGGTTTCGAGTATCAGACTTGCGAAAATTTTGATGGTTTCCCAAACATTCCGTAACTTGAGACCCCCATATCTCGCGAACGGATTGACGAACTCGAGAAATTCCTGTTGCATCCGAAAGCAGAAACTCGCCCGATTACAAAGGCATGTGTATTTTTGCCCTAGGCAATAGAAGTTATTGGTACGAGTATCAGACTTGCGAAAATTTTGATGGTTTCTCAACCATTCCATAACTTCAAACTCCCATATCTCGCGAACGGATTGACGAACTAGAGAAATTCCGGTTGCATCTGAAAGCAGAAACTCGCCCGATTACAATGGTATGTGTACTTTTCCCCTAGACCATTCCAGTTATTGGTTTCGAGTATCAGACATGCGAAAATTTTGATGGTTTCTCAACCATTCCTTAACTTCGAACTCCCATATCTCGCGAACGGATTGAAGAACTCGAGAAGTTCCTGCTACATCTGAAGGTAGAAGCTCGCCCGATTACAACGGTATGTGTATTTTTACCCTAGGCAATAGTAGTTATTGGTTTCGAGTAGCAGACCAGCGAAAATTTTGATGGTTTCTCAACCATTCCGTAACTTCAAACTCCCATATCTCGCGAACGAATTGACGAACTCGAGAAATTCCTGTTGCATCTGAAAGCAGAAACTCGCCCGATTACAGTGGCATGTGTACTTTTCCCCTAGGCCATTCCAGGTATTGGTTTCGAGTATCAGACCAGCGAAAATTTTGATGGTTTCTCAACCATTCCTTAACTTCAATCTCCCATATCTCTAGAACGGATTGACGAACTCTTGAAATTCATGTTGCATCTGAAAGTGGAAACACACCCGATTACAACGGTATGTATATTTGTCCCCTCGGCAATAGTACTTATCGGTTTCGAGTATCAGACTTGCGAAAATTTTGATGGGTTCTAAACCATTCCTTAACTTCAAACTCCCATATCTCGCGAACGGATTGACGAACTCGAGAAATTCCTGCTGCATCTGAAGGTAGAAGCTCGCCCGATTACAACGGTATGCGTATTTTTGCCCTAGGCCATAGCAGTTATTGGTTTCGAGTATCAGACTTGCAAAAATTTTGATGGTTTTTCAACCATTCCTTAACCTCAAACTCCCATATCTCGCGAACGGATTGACGAACTCGAGAAATTCCTTTTGCATCTGATAGTAGAAACTCGACCGATTACAATGGTGTGTGTATTTTTGCCCTAGGACATAGTAGTTATTGGTTTCGAGTATCAGACATGCGAAAATTTTGATGGTTTTTCAACCATTCCTTACCATCAAACTCCCATATCTCGCGAACGGATTGACGAACTCGAGAAATTCCTGCTGCATCTGAAGGTAGAAGCTTGCCCGATTACAACGGTATGTGTATTTTTGCCCTAGGCAGTAGTAGTTATTGGTTTCGAGTATCAGACTTGCGAAAATTTTGATGGTTTCTCAACCATTCCTTAATTCCAAACTTCCATATCTCGCGAACGGATTGAGGAACTCGAGAAATTCCTGTTGCATCTGAAAGCAGAAACTCGCCCGATTACAACGGTAGGCGTATTTTTGCCCTATGCAATTGTAGTTATTGGTTTCGAGTATCAGACTTGCGAAAATTTTGATGGTTTCTCAACCATTCCGTAACTTCAGACTCCCATATCTCGCGAACGGATTGACGAACTCGAGAAATTCCTGTTGCATCTGAAAGCAGAAACTCGCCCGATTACAATGGCATGTGTATTTTTGCCCTAGGCAATAGAAGTTATTGGCTTCGAGTATCAGATTTGCGAAAATTTTGATGGTTTCTCAACCATTCCTTAATTCCAAACTCCCATATCTCGCGAACGGATTGACGAACTCGGGAAATTCCTGTTGCGTCTGAAAGCAGAAACTCGCTCGAATACAACGGTATGTGTATTTTTGCCCTAGGCAATAGAAGTTATTGGTTTCGCGTATCAGACTTACTACAATTTTGATTGTTTCTCAACCATTCCGTAACTTCAAACTCCCATATCTTGCGAACGGATTGACGATCTCGAGAAATTCCTGTTGCATCTGAAAGCAGAGACTCGCCCGATTACAACAGTATGTGTATTTTTGCCCTAGGCAATAGTAGTTATTGGTTTCGAGTATCAGACTTGCAAAAATTTTGATGATTTCTCAACCATTCCTTAACTTCACACTCCCATATCTCGCGAACGGATTGACGAACTCGAGAAATTCCTGTTGCATCTGGAAGCAGAAACTCGCCCGATTACAATCGTATGTGTATTTTTGCCCTAGGCCATAGCAGTTATTGGTTTCGAGTAGCAGACCAGCGAAAATTTTGATGGTTTCTCAACCATTCCTTAACTTCAAACTCCCATATCTCGCGAACGGATAGAAGAACACGGGAAATTCCTGCTGCATCTGAAGGTAGAAGCTCGCCCGATTACAACGGTATGTGCATTTCTGCCCTAGGCAATTGTAGTTATTGGTTTCGAGTATCAGACTTGCGAAAATTTTGATGGTTTCTCAACAATTCCTTAACTTCAAAATCCCATATCTCGCGAACGGATTGACGAACTAGAGAAATTCCAGTTGCATCTGAAAGCAGAAGCTCGCCCGATTACAATGGTATGTGTACTTTTCCCCTAGACCATTCCAGTTATTGGTTTCGAGTAGCAGACCAGCGAAAATTTTGATGGTTTCTCAACCATTCCTTAACTTCAAACTCCCATATCTCGCGAACGGATTGACGAACTGGAGAAATTCCTTTTGCATCTGAAAGCAGAAACTCGATCGATTACAATGGTGTGTGTATTTTTTCCCTAGAACATAGTAGTTATTGGTTTCGAGTATCAGATTTACGAAAATTTTGATGGTTTCTCAACAATTCCCTAACCTCAAACTCCCATATCTCGCGAACGGATTGACGAACTCGAGAAATTCCTGTTGCATCTGAAAGCAGAAACCCGCCCGATTACAATGGTATGTGTATTTTTGCCGTAGGCCATAGCAGTTATTGGTTTCGTGTAGCAGACCAGCGAACATTTTGATGGTTTCTCAACAATTCCCTAACCTCAAACTCCCATATCTCGCGAACGGATTTACGAACTCGAGAAATTCCCGTTGCATCTGAAAGTAGAAACTCGCCCGATTACAATGGTGTGTTTACTTTTCCCCTATGCCATTCCAGTCATTGGTTTCGTGTATCCGACTTGCGAAATTTTTTATTGTTTCTCAACCATTCCTTAACTTCAAACGCCCATAGCTCGCGAACGGATTGACGAACTCGAGAAATTCCGATTGCATCTGAAGGCAGAAACTCGCCCGATTACAATGGCATGTGTATTTTTGCCCTAGGCAATAGAAGTTATTGGCTTCGAGTATCAGATTTGCGAAAATTTTGATGGTTTCTCAACCATTCCTTAATTCCAAACTCCCATATCTCGCGAACGGATTGACGAACTCGGGAAATTCCTGTTGCGTCTGAAAGTAGAAACTCGCTCGAATACAACGGTATGTGTATTTTTGCCCTAGGCAATAGAAGTTATTGGTTTCGCGTATCAGACTTACTACAATTTTGATTGTTTCTCAACCATTCCGTAACTTCAAACTCCCATATCTTGCGAACGGATTGACGATCTCGAGAAATTCCTGTTGCATCTGAAAGCAGAGACTCGCCCGATTACAACAGTATGTGTATTTTTGCCCTAGGCAATAGTAGTTATTGGTTTCGAGTATCAGACTTGCAAAAATTTTGATGATTTCTCAACCATTCCTTAACTTCACACTCCCATATCTCGCGAACGGATTGACGAACTCGAGAAATTCCTGTTGCATCTGGAAGCAGAAACTCGCCCGATTACAATCGTATGTGTATTTTTGCCCTAGGCCATAGCAGTTATTGGTTTCGAGTAGCAGACCAGCGAAAATTTTGATGGTTTCTCAACCATTCCTTAACTTCAAACTCCCATATCTCGCGAACGGATAGAAGAACACGGGAAATTCCTGCTGCATCTGAAGGTAGAAGCTCGCCCGATTACAACGGTATGTGCATTTCTGCCCTAGGCAATTGTAGTTATTGGTTTCGAGTATCAGACTTGCGAAAATTTTGATGGTTTCTCAACAATTCCTTAACTTCAAAATCCCATATCTCGCGAACGGATTGACGAACTAGAGAAATTCCAGTTGCATCTGAAAGCAGAAACCCGCCCGATTACAATGGTATGTGTATTTTTGCCGTAGGCCATAGCAGTTATTGGTTTCGTGTAGCAGACCAGCGAACATTTTGATGGTTTCTCAACAATTCCCTAACCTCAAACTCCCATATCTCGCGAACGGATTTACGAACTCGAGAAATTCCCGTAGCATCTGAAAGCAGAAACCCGCCCGATTACAATGGTATGTGTATTTTTGCCGTAGGCCATAGCAGTTATTGGTTTCGTGTAGCAGACCAGCGAACATTTTGATGGTTTCTCAACAATTCCCTAACCTCAAACTCCCATATCTCGCGAACGGATTTACGAACTCGAGAAATTCCCGTTGCATCTGAAAGTAGAAACTCGCCCGATTACAATGGCATGTGTATTTTTGCCCTAGGCAATAGAAGTTATTGGCTTCGAGTATCAGATTTGCGAAAATTTTGATGGTTTCTCAACCATTCCTTAATTCCAAACTCCCATATCTCGCGAACGGATTGACGAACTCGAGAAATTCCTGTTGCATCTGGAAGCAGAAACTCGCCCGATTACAATGGTATGTGTACTTTTCCCCTAGACCATTCCAGTTATTGGTTTCGAGTAGCAGACCAGCGAAAATTTTGATGGTTTCTCAACCATTCCTTAATTTCAAACTCCCATATCTCGCGAACGGATTGACGAACTGGAGAAATTCCTTTTGCATCTGAAAGCAGAAACTCGATCGATTACAATGGTGTGTGTATTTTTTCCCTAGAACATAGTAGTTATTGGTTTCGAGTATCAGATTTACGAAAATTTTGATGGTTTCTCAACAATTCCCTAACCTCAAACTCCCATATCTCGCGAACGGATTGACGAACTCGAGAAATTCCTGTTGCATCTGAAAGCAGAAACCCGCCCGATTACAATGGTATGTGTATTTTTGCCGTAGGCCATAGCAGTTATTGGTTTCGTGTAGCAGACCAGCGAACATTTTGATGGTTTCTCAACAATTCCCTAACCTCAAACTCCCATATCTCGCGAACGGATTTACGAACTCGAGAAATTCCCGTTGCATCTGAAAGTAGAAACTCGCCCGATTACAATGGTGTGTTTACTTTTCCCCTATGCCATTCCAGTCATTGGTTTCGT
This sequence comes from Ptiloglossa arizonensis, assembly GCF_051014685.1. Lineage (NCBI taxonomy): Eukaryota > Metazoa > Arthropoda > Insecta > Hymenoptera > Colletidae > Ptiloglossa > Ptiloglossa arizonensis. The sequence goes on along the minus strand of NW_027478401.1, from coordinate 1,282,774 downwards.
GTATCCGACTTGCGAAATTTTTTATTGTTTCTCAACCATTCCTTAACTTCAAACGCCCATAGCTCGCGAACGGATTGACGAACTCGAGAAATTCCGATTGCATCTGAAGGCAGAAACTCGCCCGATTACAATGTTGTGTGTACTTTTCCCCTATGCCATTCGAGTTATTGGTTTCGTGTATCAGACTTGCGAAATTTTTGATTGTTTCTCAACCATTCCATAACTTCAAACTCCCATATCTCGCGAACGGATTGACGAACTCGAGAAATTCCTGTTGCATCTGAAAGCAGAAACTCGCCCGATTACAATGGGGTGTGTACTTTTCCCCTAGGCCATTGCAATTATTGGATTCGAGTATCAGAGCAGCGAAAATTTTGATGGTTCCTCAACCATTCCTTAACTTCAAACTCCCATATCTAGCGAACGGATTGACGAACTCGAGAAATTCCTGTTGCATCTGACAGCAGAAACTCGCCCGATTACCATGGTATGTGTATTTTTGCCCTAGGCCACAGTAGTTATTGGTTTCGAGTATCAGACTTGCAAAAATTTTGATGGTTTCTCAACCATTCCTTAACTTCAAACTCCCATATCTCGCGAACGGATTGACGAACTCGAGAAATTCCTGTTGCATCTGAAAGTAGAAACTCGCCCGATTACCATGGTATGTGTATATTTGCCCTAGGCCATAGCAGTTATTGGTTTCGAGTATCAGACTTGCAAAAATTTTGGTAGTTTCTCAACCATTCCTTAACTTCAAACCCCCATATCTCGCGAACGGATTGACGAACTCGAGAAATTCCTGTTGCATCTGATAGTAGAAACTCGACCGATTACAACGGTATATGTATTTTTCCCCTAGGCCATTGTAGTTATTGTATTCGAGTATCCGACTTGCGAAAATTTTGATGATTTCTCAACCATTCCTTAACTTCACACTTCCATATCTCGCGAACGGATTGACGAACTCGAAAAATTCCTGTTGCATCTGAAAGCCGAAACTCGCCCGATTACAACGGTATTTGTATTTTTCCCCTAGGCCATTGTAGTTATTGCTTTCGAGTATCAGACTTGCGTAAACTTTGATGGCTTCTCAACCATTCCTTAACTTCAAACTCCCATATCTCGCGAACGGATTGACGAACTCGAGAAATTCCTGTTGCGTCTGAAAGCAGAAACTCGCCCGATTACAATGGGGTGTGTACTTTTCCCCTAGGCCATTGCAATTATTGGATTCGAGTATCAGAGCAGCGAAAATTTTGATGGTTCCTCAACCATTCCTTAACTTCAAACTCCCATATCTAGCGAACGGATTGACGAACTCGAGAAATTCCTGTTGCATCTGACAGCAGAAACTCGCCCGATTACCATGGTATGTGTATATTTGCCCTAGGCCATAGCAGTTATTGGTTTCGAGTATCAGACTTGCAAAAATTTTGGTAGTTTCTCAACCATTCCTTAACTTCAAACTCCCATATCTCGCGAACGGATTGACGAACTCGAGAAATTCCTGTTGCATCTGATAGTAGAAACTCGACCGATTACAATGGTGTGTGTATTTTTGCCCTAGGACATAGTAGTTATTGGTTTCGAGTATCAGACATGCGAAAATTTTGATGGTTTTTCAACCATTCCTTACCATCAAACTCCCATATCTCGCGAACGGATTGACGAACTCGAGAAATTCCTGTTGCATCTGAAAGCAGAGACTCGCCCGATTACAACGATATGTGTATTTTTGTCCTAGGCAATTGTAGTTATTGGTTTCGAGTATCAGACTTGCGAAAATTTTGATGGTTTCTCAACCATTCCTTAATTTCAAACTCCCATATCTCGCGAACGGATTGAAGAACTTGAGAAATTCGTGTTGCATCTGAATCAGAAACTCGCCCGATTACAACGGTATGCGTATTTTGCCCTATGCAATTGTAGTTATTGGTTTCGAGTATCAGACTTGCGAAAATTTTGATGGTTTCCCAAACATTCCGTAACTTCAGACCCCCATATCTCGCGAACGGATTGACGAACTCGAGAAATTCCTGTTGCATCCGAAAGCAGAAACTCGCCCGATTACAAAGGCATGTGTATTTTTGCCCTAGGCAATAGAAGTTATTGGTACGAGTATCAGACTTGCGAAAATTTTGATGGTTTCTCAACCATTCCGTAACTTCAGACTCCCATATCTCGCGAACGGATTGACGAACTCGAGAAATTCCTGTTGCATCTGAAAGCAGAAACTCGCCCGATTACAATGGCATGTGTATTTTTGCCCTAGGCAATAGAAGCTATTGGCTTCGAGTATCAGATTAGCGAAAATTTGGATGGTTTCTCAACCATTCCTTAATTCCAAACTCCCATATCTCGCGAACGGATTGACGAACTCGGGAAATTCCTGTTGCGTCTGAAAGTATAAACTCGCTCGAATACAACGGTAAGTGTATTTTTGCCCTAGGCAATAGAAGTTATTGGTTTCGCGTATCAGACTTACTACAATTTTGATTGTTTCTCAACCATTCCGTAACTTCAAACTCCCATATCTTGCGAACGGATTGACGATCTCGAGAAATTCCTGTTGCATCTGAAAGCAGAGACTCGCCCGATTACAACGATATGTGTATTTTTGTCCTAGGCAATTGTAGTTATTGGTTTCGAGTATCAGACTTGCGAAAATTTTGATGGTTTCTCAACCATTCCTTAATTTCAAACTCCCATATCTCGCGAACGGATTGAAGAACTTGAGAAATTCGTGTTGCATCTGAATCAGAAACTCGCCCGATTACAACGGTATGCGTATTTTGCCCTATGCAATTGTAGTTATTGGTTTCGAGTATCAGACTTGCGAAAATTTTGATGGTTTCCCAAACATTCCGTAACTTCAGACCCCCATATCTCGCGAACGGATTGACGAACTCGAGAAATTCCTGTTGCATCCGAAAGCAGAAACTCGCCCGATTACAAAGGCATGTGTATTTTTGCCCTAGGCAATAGAAGTTATTGGTACGAGTATCAGACTTGCGAAAATTTTGATGGTTTCTCAACCATTCCATAACTTCAAACTCCCATATCTCGCGAACGGATTGACGAACTAGAGAAATTCCGGTTGCATCTGAAAGCAGAAACTCGCCCGATTACAATGGTATGTGTACTTTTCCCCTAGACCATTCCAGTTATTGGTTTCGAGTATCAGACATGCGAAAATTTTGATGGTTTCTCAACCATTCCTTAACTTCGAACTCCCATATCTCGCGAACGGATTGAAGAACTCGAGAAGTTCCTTCTACATCTGAAGGTAGAAGCTCGCCCGATTACAACGGTATGTGTATTTTTACCCTAGGCAATAGTAGTTATTGGTTTCGAGTAGCAGACCAGCGAAAATTTTGATGGTTTCTCAACCATTCCGTAACTTCAAACTCCCATATCTCGCGAACGAATTGACGAACTCGAGAAATTCCTGTTGCATCTGAAAGCAGAAACTCGCCCGATTACAGTGGCCAGTGTACTTTTCCCCTAGGCCATTCCAGGTATTGGTTTCGAGTATCAGACCAGCGAAAATTTTGATGGTTTCTCAACCATTCCTTAACTTCAATCTCCCATATCTCTAGAACGGATTGACGAACTCTTGAAATTCATGTTGCATCTGAAAGTGGAAACACACCCGATTACAACGGTATGTTTATTTGTCCCCTCGGCAATAGTACTTATCGGTTTCGAGTATCAGACTTGCGAAAATTTTGATGGGTTCTAAACCATTCCTTAACTTCAAACTCCCATATCTCGCGAACGGATTGACGAACTCGAGAAATTCCTGCTGCATCTGAAGGTAGAAGCTCGACCGATTACAACGGTATGCGTATTTTTGCCCTAGGCCATAGCAGTTATTGGTTTCGAGTATCAGACTTGCAAAAATTTTGATGGTTTTTCAACCATTCCTTAACCTCAAACTCCCATATCTCGCGAACGGATTGACGAACTCGAGAAATTCCTTTTGCATCTGATAGTAGAAACTCGACCGATTACAATGGTGTGTGTATTTTTGCCCTAGGACATAGTAGTTATTGGTTTCGAGTATCAGACATGCGAAAATTTTGATGGTTTTTCAACCATTCCTTACCATCAAACTCCCATATCTCGCGAACGGATTGACGAACTCGAGAAATTCCTGCTGCATCTGAAGGTAGAAGCTTGCCCGATTACAACGGTATGTGTATTTTTGCCCTAGGCAATAGTAGTTATTGGTTTCGAGTATCAGACTTGCGAAAATTTTGATGGTTTCTCAACCATTCCTTAATTCCAAACTCCCATATCTCGCGAACGGATTGACGAACTCGGGAAATTCCTGTTGCGTCTGAAAGTAGAAACTCGCTCGAATACAACGGTATGTGTATTTTTGCCCTAGGCAATAGAAGTTATTGGTTTCGCGTATCAGACTTACTACAATTTTGATTGTTTCTCAACCATTCCGTAACTTCAAACTCCCATATCTTGCGAACGGATTGACGATCTCGAGAAATTCCTGTTGCATCTGAAAGCAGAGACTCGCCCGATTACAACAGTATGTGTATTTTTGCCCTAGGCAATAGTAGTTATTGGTTTCGAGTATCAGACTTGCAAAAATTTTGATGATTTCTCAACCATTCCTTAACTTCACACTCCCATATCTCGCGAACGGATTGACGAACTCGAGAAATTCCTGTTGCATCTGAAAGCAGAAACCCGCCCGATTACAATGGTATGTGTATTTGTGCCGTAGGCCATAGCAGTTATTGGTTTCGTGTAGCAGACCAGCGAACATTTTGATGGTTTCTCAACCATTCCTTAACTTCAAACTCCCATATCTCGCGAACGGATAGACGAACTCGGGAAATTCCTGTTGGATCTGAAAGTAGAAACTCGCTCGAATACAACGGTATGTGTGTTTTTGCCCTAGGCAATAGAAGTTATTGGTTTCGAGAATCAGACTTGCGAAAATTTTGACGGTTTCTGAACCAATCCTTAACTTCAAACTCCCATATCTCGCGAACGGATTGACGAACTCGAGAAATTCCTGTTGTATCTGAAAGCAGAAACTCGTCCGATTACAATGGTATGTGTACTTTTCCCCTAGGCCATTCCAGTTATTGGTTTCGAGTATCAGACTTGCGATAATTTTGATGGCTTCTCAAACATTCCTTAACTTCAAACTCCCATATCTCTCGAACGGATTGACGATCTCGAGAAATTCCTGTTGCATCTGAAAGTAGAAACTCGCCCGATTACAACGGTATGTGTATTTTTGCCCTAGGCATTAGTAGTTATTGGTTTCGAGTATCAGACTTGCGAAAATTTTGATGATTTCTCAACCATTCCTTAACTTCAAACTCCCATATCTCGCGAACGGATTGACGAACTCGAGAAATTCCTGTTGCATCTGAAGGTAGAAGATCGCCCGATTACAGTGGTATGTGTACTTTTCCGCTAGGCCATTCCAGTTATTGGTTTCGAGTATCAGACCAGCGAACCTTTTGATAGTTTCTCAACCATTCCTTAACTTCAAACTCCCATATCTCGCGAACGGATTGACGAACTCGAGAAATTCCGGCTGCATCAGAAGGTAGAAGCTCGCCCGATTACAATCGTATGTGTATTTTTGCCCTAGGCAATAGTAGTTATTGGTTTCGAGTATCAGACTTGCGAAAATTTTGATGGATTCTCAACCATTCCTTAATTTCAAACTCCCATATCTCGCGAACGGATTGACGAACTCGAGATATTCCTGCTGCATCTGAAAGCAGAAACTCGCCCGATTACAACGGTATGTGTATTTTTGCCCTAGAACATAGTAGTTATTGGTTTCGAGTATCAGATTTACGAAAATTTTGATGGTTTCTCAACAATTCCCTAACCTCAAACTCCCATTCCTCGCGAACGGATTGAAGAACTCGAGAAATACCTGTTGCATCTGAAAGCAGAAACTCGCCCGATTACAACGGTATGTGTATTTTTGCCCTAGGACATAGTAGTTATTGGTTTCGAGTATCAGACATGCGACAGTTTTGATGGTTTCTCAACCATTCCTTAACATCAAACTCCCATATCTCGCGAACGGATTGACGAACTCGAGAAATTCCGGCTGCATCAGAAGGTAGAAGCTCGCCCGATTACAATCGTATGTGTATTTTTGCCCTAGGCAATAGTAGTTATTGGTTTCGAGTATCAGACTTGCGAAAATTTTGATGGATTCTCAACCATTCCTTAATTTCAAACTCCCATATCTCGCGAACGGATTGAAGAACTCGAGACATTCGTGTTGCATCTGAATCAGAAACTCGCCCGATTACAACGGTAGGCGTATTTTGCCCTATGCAATTGTAGTTATTGGTTTCGAGTATCAGACTTGCGAAAATTTTGATGGTTTCTCAATCATTCCGTAACTTCAGACTCCCATATCTCGCGAACGGATTGACGAACTCGAGAAATTCCTGTTGCATCTGAAAGCAGAAACTCGCCCGATTACAATGGCGTGTGTATTTTTGCCCTAGGCAATAGAAGTTATTGGTACGAGTATCAGACTTGCGAAAATTTTGATGGTTTCTCAACCATTCCATAACTTCAAACTCCCATATCTCGCGAACGGATTGACTAACTAGAGAAATTCCGGTTGCATCTGAAAGCAGAAACTCGCCCGATTACAATGGTGTGTGTACTTTTCCCCTAGACCATTCCAGTTATTGGTTTCGAGTATCAGACATGCGAAAATTTTGATGGTTTCTCAACCATTCCTCAACTTCGAACTCCCATATCTCGCGAACGGATTGACGAACTCGAGAATTTCCTGCTACATCTGAAGGTAGAAGCTCGCCCGATTACAACGGTATGTGTATTTTTGCCCTAGGCAATAGTAGTTATTGGTTTCGAGTAGCAGACCAGCGAAAATTTTGATGGTTTCTCAACCATTCCTTAACTTCAATCTCCCATATCTCGAGAACGGATTGACGAACTCTTGAAATTCATGTTGCATCTGAAAGTGGAAACTCACCCGATTACAACGGTATGTTTATTTTTCCCCTCGGCAATAGTACTTGTCGGTTTCGAGTATCAGACTTGCGAAAATTTTGATGGGTTCTCAACCATTCCTTAACTTCAAACTCCCATATCTCGCGAACGGATTGACGAACTCGAGAAATTCCTGTTGCATCTGAAGGTAGAAGATCGCCCGATTACAACGGTATGTGTATCTTTGCCCTAGGCAATAGTAGTTATTGGTTTCGAGTATCAGACTTGCGAAAATTTTGATGATTTCTCAACCATTCCTTAACTTCACACTCCCATATCTCGCGAACGGATTGACGAACTCGAGAAATTCCTGTTGCATCTGGAAGCAGAAACTCGCCCGATTACAATGGTATGTGTATTTTTGCCCTAGGCCATAGCAGTTATTGGTTTCGAGTAGCAGACCAGCGAAAATTTTGATGGTTTCTCAACCATTCCTTAACTTCAAACTCCCATATCTCGCGAACGGATAGAAGAACACGGGAAATTCCTGCTGCATCTGAAGGTAGAAGCTCGCCGGATTACAACGGTATGTGCATTTTTGCCCTAGGCAATTGTAGTTATTGGTTTCGAGTATCAGACTTGCGAAAATTTTGATGGTTTCTCAACAATTCCTTAACTTCAAAATCCCATATCTCGCGAACGGATTGACGAACTAGAGAAATTCCAGTTGCATCTGAAAGCAGAAACTCGCCCGATTACAATGGTATGTGTACTTTTCCCCTAGACCATTCCAGTTATTGGTTTCGAGTAGCAGACCAGCGAAAATTTTGATGGTTTCTCAACCATTCCTTATCTTCAAACTCCCATATCTCGCGAACGGATAGAAGAACACGGGAAATTCCTGCTGCATCTGAAGGTAGAAGCACGCCCGATTACAACGGTATGTGTGTTTTTGCCCTAGGCAATAGAAGTTATTGGTTTCGAGAATCAGACTTGCGAAAATTTTGATGCTTTCTCAACCATTCCTTAACTTCAAACTCCCATATCTAGCGAACGGATTGACGAACTGCAGAAATTCCTTTTGCATCTGAAAGCAGAAACTCGATCGATTACAATGGTGTGTTTATTTTTTCCCTAGAACATAGTAGTTATTGGTTTCGAGTATCAGATTTACGAAAATTTTGATGGTTTCTCAACAATTCCCTAACCTCAAACTCCCATATCTCGCGAACGGATAGACGAACTCGGGAAATTCCTGTTGGATCTGAAAGTAGAAACTCGCTCGAATACAACGGTATGTGTGTTTTTGCCCTAGGCAATAGAAGTTATTGGTTTCGAGAATCAGACTTGCGAAAATTTTGATGATTTCTCAACCATTCCTTAACTTCAAACCCCCAAATCTCGCGAACGGTTTGATGACCTAGAGAAATTCCAGTTGCATCTGAAAGCAGAAACTCGTCCGATTACAATGGCATGTGTATTTTTACCCTAGGCCATTGTAGTTATTGGTTTCGAGTATCAGACTTGCGAAAATTTTGATGGTTTCGCAACCATTCCTTAACTTCACACTTCCATATCTCGCGAACGGATTGACGAACTCGAGAAATTCCTGCTGCATCTGAAAGCAGAAACTCGCCGGATTACAACGGTATGTGTATTTTTGCCATAGGCCAGAGTAGTTATTGGTTTCGAGTATCAGACTAGCGCAAATTTTGATGGTTTCTCAAGCATTCCTTAACGTTCAAACTCCCATATCTCGCGAACGGATTGACGAACTCGAGAAATTGCTATTGCATCTGAAAACAGAAACTCGCCCGATTACATAGGTATGTGTACTTTTGCCATAGGCCATAGTAGTTACTGGTTTCGAGTATTAGCCTTGCGCAAATTTTGATGGTTTCTCAACCATTCTTTAACGTTCAAACTCCCATATCTCGCGAACGGATTGACGAACACGAGAAATTCCTGCTGCATCTGAAAGCAGAAACCCGCCCGATTACAACGGTATGTGTTTTTTTTTGTTCTAGGCCATTGTAGTTATTCGTTTCGAGTATCAGGCTTGCGAAAATTTTGATGGTTTCTCAACCATTCCTTAACTTCAAACTCCCATATCTCGCGAACGGATTGACGAACTCGAGAAGTTCCTCTTGGATCTGAAAGCAGAAACTCGCCCGATTACAACGGTATGTGTATTTTTGCCCTAGGCAAAAGTAGTTATTTGTTTCGAGTATCAGACTTGCGAAAATTTTGATGGTTTCTCAACCATTCCTTAACTTCAATATCCCATTTCTCGCGAACGGATTGACGAACTCGAAAAATTCCTGTTGTATCTGAAAGCAGAAACTCGCCCAATTACAATGGTATATGTATTTTTACCCTAGGCCATTGTAGTTATTGGTTTCGAGTATCAGACTTGCGAAAATTTTGATGGTTTCGCAACCATTCCTTAACTTCACACTTCCATATCTCGCGAACGGATTGACGAACTCGAGAAATTCCTGCTGCATCTGAAAGCAGAAACTCGCCCGATTACAACGGTATGTGTATTTTTGCCATAGGCCATAGTATTTATTGGTTTCGAGTATCAGACTAGCGCAAATTTTGATGGTTTCTCAAGCATTCCTTAACGTTCAAACTCCCATATCTCGCGAACGGATTGACGAACTCGAGAAATTGCTATTGCATCTGAAAACAGAAACTCGCCCGATTACAAAGGTATGTGTACTTTTGCCATAGGCCATAGTAGTTACTGGTTTCGAGTATCAGCCTTGCGCAAATTTTGATGGTTTCTCTACCATTCTTTAACGTTCAAACTCCCATATCTCGCGAACGGATTGACGAACTCGAGAAATTCCTTTTGCATCTGAAAGCAGAAACTCGCCCGATTACAACGGTATGTGTATTTTTTCCCCTATGCCATTCCAGTTATTCTTTTCTAGCATCAGAATTGTGAAAGTTTTGATGGTTTCTCAACCATTCCTTAAATTCAAACTCCCATATCTCGCGAACGGATTGACGATCTCGAGAAATTCCTGTTGCATCTGAAGGTAGATGATCGCCCGATTACAACGGTATGTGTATTTTTGCCCTAGGCAATAGTAGTTATTGGTTTCGAGTATCAGACTTGCGCAAATTTTGATGATTTCTCAACCATTCCTTAACTTCAAACTCCCATATCTCGCGAACGGATTACCAACTCGAGAAATTCCAGTTGCATCTGAAAGCATAATCTCGCCCGATTACAACGGTATTTGTACTTTTGCCCTAGGCCATAGAAGCTATTGGTTTCGAGTATCAGACTTGAGAAAATTTTTATGGTTTCTCAACCATTCCTTAACTTCAAACTCCCATATCTCGCGAACGGATTGACGAACTCGAGAAATTCCTGTTGCATCTGAAAGTAGAAACTCGCCCGATTACAATGGGGTGTGTACTTTTCCCCTAGGCCATTCCAGTTATTGGTTTCGAGTATCAGACCAGCGAAAATTTTGATGGTTCATCAACCATTCCTTAACTTCAAACTCCCATATCTCGCGAACGGATTGACGAACGCGAGAAATTCCAGTTGTATCTGAAAGCAGAAACTCGCCCGATTATAATGGTATGTGTATTTCTGCCCTAGGCCATAGGAGTTATTGGTTTCGAGTACCAGACTTGCGAAAATTTTGATGGCTTCTCAACCATTCCTTAACTTCAATCTCCCATATCTCGCGAACGGATTGATGAACTCGAGAAATTCCTGCTGCATCTGAAAGTAGAATCTCGCCCGATTACAACGGTATGTGTACTTTTGCCCTAGGCAATAGTAGTTATTGGTTTCGGGTATCAGACTTGCGAAAATTTTGATGATTTCTCAACCATTCCTTAACTTCAAACTCCCATATCTCGCGAACGGATTGACGAACCAGAGAAATTCGAGTTGCATTTGAATGCAGAAACTCGCCCGATTACAGTGGTATGTGTACTTTTCCCCTAGGCCATTCCAGTTATTGGTTTCGAGTATCAGACCAGCGAAAATTTTGATGGTTTCTCAACCATTCCTTAACTTCAAAGTCCCATATCTCGGGAACGGATTCACGAACTCGAGAAATTCCTGCTGCATCTGATAGCAGAAGCTCGCCCAATTACAACGGTATGTGTATTTTTGCCCTAGGCAATAGTAGTTATTTGTTTCGAGTATCAGACTTGCGAAAATTTTTATGGTTTCTCAACCATTCCTTAACTTCAAACTCCCATATCTCGCGAACGGATTGACGAACTAGAGAAATTCCAGTTGCATCTGAAAGCAGAAACTCGCCCGATTACAGTGGTATGTGTACTTTTCCCCTAGGCCATTCCAGTTATTGGTTTCGAGTATCAGACCAGCGAAAATTTTGATGGTTTCTCAACCATTCCTTAACTTCAAACTCCCATATCTCGCGAACGGATTACCAACTCGAGAAATTCCAGTTGCATCTGAAAGCATAATCTCGCCCGATTACAACGGTATTTGTATTCCTGCCCTAGGCCATAGCAGCTATTGCTTTCGAGTATCAGACTTGCGAAAATTTTTATGGTTTCTCAACCATTCCTTAACTTCAAACTCCCATATCTCGCGAACGGATTGACGAACTTGACATATTCCAGTTGCATCTGAAAGCAGAAACTCGCCCGATTACAGTGGTATGTGTACTTTTCCCCTAGACCATTCCAGTTATTGGTTTCGAGTATCAGACTTGCGAAAATTTTTATGGCTTCTCAACCATTCCTTAACTTCAAACTCCCATATCTCGCGAACGGATTACCAACTCGAGAAATTCCAGTTGCATCTGAAAGCATAATCTCGCCCGATTACAACGGTATTTGTATTCCTGCCCTAGGCCATAGCAGCTATTGCTTTCGAGTATCAGACTTGCGAAAATTTTTATGGTTTCTCAACCATTCCTTAACTTCAAACTCCCATATCTCGCGAACGGATTGACGAACTTGACAAATTCCAGTTGCATCTGAAAGCAGAAACTCGCCCGATTACAGTGGTATGTGTACTTTTCCCCTAGACCATTCCAGTTATTGGTTTCGAGTATCAGACTTGCGAAAATTTTGATGGCTTCTCAACCATTCCTTAACTTCAAACTCCCATATCTCGCGAACGGATTGATGAAATCGAGAAATTCCTACTGCATCTGAAGGTAGAAGCTCGCCCGATTACAACGGTATGTGTATTTTTGCCCTAGGCAATAGTAGTTATTGGTTTCGAGTATCAGACTTGCGAAAATTTTGATGGTTTCTCAACCATTCCTTAACTTCAAACCCCCATATCTCGCGAACGGATTGATGAAATCGAGAAATTCCTACTGCATCTGAAAGTAGAAGCTCGCCCGATTACAACGGTAAATGTATTTTTCCTCTCGGCAAGAGTGCTTATTGGTTTCGTGTATCAGACCAGCGAAAATTTTGATGGCTTCTCAACCATTCCTTAACTTCAAACTCCCATATCTCGCGAACGGATTGACGAACTCGAGAAATTCCTGTTGCATCTGAAAGTAGAAACTCGCCCGATTACAATGGTCTGTGTATTTTTGCCCTAGGCCATTCCAGTTATTGGTTTCGAGTATCAGACCAGCGAAAATTTTCATGATTTCTCAACCATTCCTTAACTTCAAACTCCCATATCCCGCGAACGGATTACCAACTCGAGAAATTCCAGTTGCATCTGAAAGCATAATCTCGCCCGATTACAATGGGGTGTGTACTTTTCCCCTAGGCCATTCCAGTTATTGGTTTCGAGTATCAGACCAGCGAAAATTTTGATGGTTTCTCAACCATTCCTTAACTTCATACTCCCATATCTCGCGAACGGATTGACGAACGCGAGAAATTCCAGTTGTATCTGAAAGCAGAAACTCGCGCGATTATAATGGTATGTGTATTTTTGCCCTAGGCCATAGGAGTTATTGGTTTCGATTATCAGACTTGCGAAAATTTTGATGATTTCTCAACCATTCCTTAACTTCAAACTCCCATATCTCGCGAACGGATTGACGAACCAGAGAAATTCCAGTTGCATCTGAATGCAGAAACTCGCCCGATTACAGTGGTATGTGAACTTTTCCCCTAGGCCATTCCAGTTATTGGTTTCGAGTATCAGGCTTGCGAAAATTTTTATGGTTTCTCAACCATTCCTTAACTTCAAACTCCCATATCTCGCGAACGGATTACCAACTCGAGAAATTCCAGTTGCATCTGAAAGCATAATCTCGCCCGATTACAACGGTATTTGTATTCCTGCCCTAGGCCATAGCAGCTATTGCTTTCGAGTATCAGACTTGCGAAAATTTTTATGGTTTCTCAACCATTCCTTAACTTCAAACTCCCATATCTCGCGAACGGATTGACGAACTAGACAAATTCCAGTTGCATCTGAAAGCAGAAACTCGCCCGATTACAGTGGTATGTGTACTTTTCCCCTAGACCATTCCAGTTATTGGTTTCGAGTATCAGACTTGCGAAAATTTTGATGGCTTCTCAACCATTCCTTAACTTCAAACTCCCATATCTCGCGAACGGATTGATGAAATCGAGAAATTCCTACTGCATCTGAAGGTAGAAGCTCGCCCGATTACAACGGTATGTGTATTTTTGCCCTAGGCAATAGTAGTTATTGGTTTCGAGTATCAGACTTGCGAAAATTTTGATGGTTTCTCAACCATTCCTTAACTTCAAACCCCCATATCTCGCGAACGGATTGATGAAATCGAGAAATTCCTACTGCATCTGAAAGTAGAAGCTCGCCCGATTACAACGGTAAATGTATTTTTCCTCTCGGCAAGAGTGCTTATTGGTTTCGTGTATCAGACCAGCGAAAATTTTGATGGCTTCTCAACCATTCCTTAACTTCAAACTCCCATATCTCGCGAACGGATTGACGAACTCGAGAAATTCCTGTTGCATCTGAAAGTAGAAACTCGCCCGATTACAATGGTCTGTGTATTTTTGCCCTAGGCCATTCCAGTTATTGGTTTCGAGTATCAGACCAGCGAAAATTTTCATGATTTCTCAACCATTCCTTAATTTCAAACTCCCATATCCCGCGAACGGATTACCAACTCGAGAAATTCCAGCTGCATCTGAAAGCATAATCTCGCCCGATTACAATGGGGTGTGTACTTTTCCCCTAGGCCATTCCAGTTATTGGTTTCGAGTATCAGACCAGCGAAAATTTTGATGGTTTCTCAACCATTCCTTAACTTCAAACTCCCATATCTCGCGAACGGATTGACGAACGCGAGAAATTCCAGTTGTATCTGAAAGCAGAAACTCGCGCGATTATAATGGTATGTGTATTTTTGCCCTAGGCCATAGGAGTTATTGGTTTCGATTATCAGACTTGCGAAAATTTTGATGATTTCTCAACCATTCCTTAACTTCAAACTCCCATATCTCGCGAACGGATTGACGAACCAGAGAAATTCCAGTTGCATCTGAATGCAGAAACTCGCCCGATTACAGTGGTATGTGTACTTTTCCCCTAGGCCATTCCAGTTATTGGTTTCGAGTATCAGACCAGCGAAAATTTTGATGGTTTCTCAAACATTCCTTAACTTCAAAGTCCCATATCTCGCGAACGGATTCACGAACTCGAGAAAATCCTGCTGCATCTGATAGCAGAAGCTCGCCCAATTACAACGGTATGTGTATTTTTGTCCTAGGCAATAGTAGATATTGGTTTCGAGTATCAGACTTGCGCAAATTTTGATGACTTCTCAACCATTCCTTAACTTCAAACTCCCATATCTCGCGAACGGATTACCAACTCGAGAAATTCCAGTTGCATCTGAAAGCATAATCTCGCCCGATTACAACGGTATTTGTACTTTTGCCCTAGGCCATAGCAGCTATTGGTTTCGAGTATCAGACTTGCGAAAATTTTTATGGTTTCTCAACCATTCCTTAACTTCAAACTCCCATATCTCGCGAACGGATTGACGAACTAGAGAAATTCCAGTTGCATCTGAAAGCAGAAACTCGCCCGATTACAGTGGTATGTGTACTTTTCCCCTAGGCCATTCCAGTTATTGGTTTCGAGTATCAGACCAGCGAAAATTTTGATGGTTTCTCAACCATTCCTTAACTTCAAAGTCCCATATCTCGGGAACGGATTCACGAACTCGAGAAATTCCTGCTGCATCTGATAGCAGAAGCTCGCCCAATTACAACGGTATGTGTATTTTTGCCCTAGGCAATAGTAGTTATTGGTTTCGAGTATCAGGCTTGCGAAAATTTTTATGGTTTCTCAACCATTCCTTAACTTCAAACTCCCATATCTCGCGAACGGATTGACGAACTAGAGAAATTCCAGTTGCATCTGAAAGCACACACTCGCCCGATTACAGTGGTATGTGTACTTTTCCCCTAGGCCATTCCAGTTATTGGTTTCGAGAATCAGACTTGCGAAAATTTTGATGGCTTCTCAACCATTCCTTAACTTCAAACTCCCATATCTCGCGAACGGATTGATGAAATCGAGAAATTCCTACTGCATCTGAAAGTAGAAGCTCGCCCGATTACAACGGTATGTGTATTTTTGCCCTAGGCAATAGTAGTTATTGGTTTCGAGTATCAGACTTGCGAAAATTTTGATGGTTTCTCAACCATTCCTTAACTTCAAACCCCCATATCTCGCGAACGGATTGATGAAATCGAGAAATTCCTACTGCATCTGAAAGTAGAAGCTCGCCCGATTACAACGGTATGTGTATTTTTGCCCTAGGCAATAGTAGTTATTGGTTTCGGGTATCAGACTTGCGAAAATTTTGATGATTTCTCAACCATTCCTTAACTTCATACTCCCATATCTCGCGAACGGATTGACGAACTAGAGAAATTCCAGTTGCATCTGAAAGCAGAAACTCGCCCGATTACAGTGGTATGTGTACTTTTCCCCTAGGCCATTCCAGTTATTGGTTTAGAGTATCAGACCAGCGAAAATTTTGATGGTTTCTCAACCATTCCTTAACTTCAAACTCCCATATCTCGCGAACGGTTTCACGAACTCGAGAAATTCCAGCTGCATCTGAAAGCAGAAGCTCGCCCAAATACAACGGTATGTGTATTTTTGCCCTAGGCCATAGCAGTTATTGGTTTCGAGTATCAGACTTGCGAAAATTTTGATGGCTTCTCAACCATTCCTTAACTTCAAACTCCCATATCTCATGAACGGATTGACGAACTCGAGAAATTCCTGTTGCATCTGAAAGTAGAAACTCGCCCGATTACAATGGTCTGTGTATTTTTGCCCTAGGCCATTCCAGTTATTGGTTTCGAGTATCAGACCAGCGAAAATTTTCATGATTTATCAACCATTCCTTAACTTCAAACTCCCATATCTCGCGAACGGATTGACGAACCAGAGAAATTCTAGTTGCATCTGAATGCAGAAACTCGCCCGATTACAGTGGTATGTGTACTTTTCCCCTAGGCCATTCCAGTTATTGGTTTCGAGTATCAGACCAGCGAAAATTTTGATGGTTTCTCAAACATTCCTTAACTTCAAAGTCCCATATCTCGCGAACGGATTCACGAACTCGAGAAATTCCTGCTGCATCTGATAGCAGAAGCTCGCCCAATTACAACGGTATGTGTATTTTTGCCCTAGGCAATAGTAGTTATTGGTTTCGAGTATCAGACTTGCGCAAATTTTGATGACTTCTCAACCATTCCTTAACTTCAAAGTCCCATATCTCGCGAACGGATTGACGAACTAGAGAAATTCCAGTTGCATCTGAAAGCAGAAACTCGCCCGATTACAGTGGTATGTGTACTTTTCCCCTGGGCCATTCCAGTTATTGGTTTAGAGTATCAGACCAGCGAAAATTTTGATGGTTTCTCAACCATTCCTTAACTTCAAAGTCCCATATCTCGCGAACGGATTCACGAACTCGAGAAATTCCTGCTGCATCTGATAGCAGAAGCTCGCCCAATTACAACGGTATGTGTATTTTTGCCCTAGGCAATAGTAGTTATTGGTTTCGAGTATCAGACTTGCGAAAATTTTGATGATTTCTCAACCATTCCTTAACTTCAAACTCCCATATCTCGCGAACGGATTACCAACTCGAGAAATTCCAGTTGCATCTGAAAGCATAATCTCGCCCGATTACAACGGTATTTGTATTCTTGCCCAAGGCCATAGCAGCTATTGCTTTCGAGTATCAGACTTGCGAAGATTTTTATGGTTTCTCAACCATTCCTTAACTTCAAACTCCCATATCTCGCGAACGGATTGACGAACTAGCGAAATTCCAGTTGCATCTGAAAGCAGAAACTCGCCCGATTACAGTGGTATGTGTACTTTTCCCCTAGGCCATTCCAGTTATTGGTTTAGAGTATCAGACCAGCGAAAATTTTGATGGTCTCTCAACCATTCCTTAACTTCGAACTCCCATATCTCGCGAACGGATTGACGAACTAGAGAAATTCCAGTTGCATCTGAAAGCAGAAACTCGCCCGATTACAGTGGTATGTGTACTTTTCCCCTAGACCATTCCAGTTATTGGTTTCGAGTATCAGACTTGCGAAAATTTTGATGGCTTCTCAACCATTCCTTAACTTCAAACTCCCATATCTCGCGAACGGAATGATGAAATCGAGAAATTCCTACTGCATCTGAAGGTAGAAGCTCGCCCGATTACAACGGTATGTGTATTTTTGCCCTAGGCAATAGTAGTTATTGGTTTCGAGTATCAGACTTGCGAAAATTTTGATGGTTTCTCAACCATTCCTTAACTTCAAACCCCCATATCTCGCGAACGGATTGATGAAATCGAGAAATTCCTACTGCATCTGAAAGTAGAAGCTCGCCCGATTACAACGGTAAATGTATTTTTCCTCTCGGCAAGAGTGCTTATTGGTTTCGTGTATCAGACCAGCGAAAATTTTGATGGCTTCTCAACCATTCCTTAACTTCAAACTCCCATATCTCGCGAACGGATTGACGAACTCGAGAAATTCCTGTTGCATCTGAAAGTAGAAACTCGCCCGATTACAATGGTCTGTGTATTTTTGCCCTAGGCCATTCCAGTTATTGGTTTCGAGTATCAGACCAGCGAAAATTTTCATGATTTCTCAACCATTCCTTAACTTCAAACTCCCATATCCCGCGAACGGATTACCAACTCGAGAAATTCCAGTTGCATCTGAAAGCATAATCTCGCCCGATTACAATGGGGTGTGTACTTTTCCCCTAGGGCATTCCAGTTATTGGTTTCGAGTATCAGACCAGCGAAAATTTTGATGGTTTCTCAACCATTCCTTAACTTCAAACTCCCATATCTCGCGAACGGATTGACGAACGCGAGAAATTCCAGTTGTATCTGAAAGCAGAAACTCGCGCGATTATAATGGTATGTGTATTTTTGCCCTAGGCCATTCCAGTTATTGGTTTCGAGTATCAGACCAGCGAAAATTTTGATGGTTTCTCAACCATTCCTTAACTTCAAACTCCCATATCTCGCGAACGGATTGACGAACGCGAGAAATTCCAGTTGTATCTGAAAGCAGAAACTCGCGCGATTATAATGGTATGTGTATTTTTGCCCTAGGCCATAGTAGTTATTGGTTTCGAGTATCAGACTTGCGAAAATTTTGATGGCTTCTCAACCATTCCTTAACTTCAAACTCCCATATCTCGCGAACGGATTGATGAACTCGAGAAATTCCTGCTGCATCTGAAAGTAGAAGCTCGCCCGATTACAACGGTATGTGTATTTTTGCCCGAGGCAATAGTAGTTGTTGGTTTCGGGTATCAGACTTGCGAAAATTTTGATGATTTCTCAACCATTCCTTAACTTCAAACTCCCATATCTCGCGAACGGATTGACGAACCAGAGAAATTCCAGTTGCATCTGAATGCAGAAACTCGCCCGATTTCAGTGGTATGTGTACTTTTCCCCTAGGCCATTCCAGTTAATGGTTTCGAGTATCAGACCAGCGAAAATTTTGTTGGTTTCTCAACCATTCCTTAACTTCAAAGTCCCATATCTCGCGAACGGATTCACGAACTCGAGAAATTCCTGCTGCATCTGATAGCAGAAGCTCGCCCAATTACAACGGTATGTGTATTTTTGCGCTAGGCAATAGTAGTTATTGGTTTCGAGTATCAGACTTGCGAAAATTTTGATGATTTCTCAACCATTCCTTAACTTCAAACTCCCATATCTCGCGAACGGATCACCAACTCGACAAATTCCAGTTGCATCTGAAAGCATAATCTCGCCGGATTACAACGGTATTTGTATTTTTGCCCTAGGCCATAGCAGCTATTGGTTTCGAGTATCAGACTTGCGAAAATTTTTATGGCTTCTCAACCATTCCTTAACTTCAAACTCCCATATCTCGCGAACGGATTGACGAACTCGAGAAATTCCTGTTGCATCTGAAAGTAGAAACTCGCCCGATTACAATGGGGTGAGTACTTTTCCCCTAGGCCATTCCAGTTATTGGTTTCGAGTATCAGACTTGCGAAAATTTTGATGGCTTCTCAACCATTCCTTAACTTCAAACTCCCATATCTCGCGAACGGATTGACGAACTCGAGAAATTCCTGTTGCATCTGAAAGTAGAAACTCGCCCGATTTCAGTGGTATGTGTACTTTTCCCCTAGGCCATTCCAGTTATTGGTTTCGAGTATCAGACTTGCGAAAATTTTGATGGCTTCTCAAACATTCCTTACCTTCAAACTCCCATATCTCGCGAACGGATTGACGAACTATAGAAATTCCAGTTGCATCTGAAAGCAGAAACTCGCCCGATTTCAGAGGTATGTGTACTTTTCCCCTAGGCCATTCCAGTTATTGGTTTCGAGTATCAGACCAGCGACAATTTTCATGATTTCTCAACCATTCCTTAACTTCAAACTCCCATATCTCGCGAACGGATTACCAACTCGAGAAATTCCAGTTGCATCTGAAAGCATAATCTCGCCCGATTATAATGGTATGTGTATTTTAGCCCTAGGCCATAGCAGTTATTGGTTTCGAGTATCAGACTTGCGAAAATTTTGAAGGTTCCTCAACCATTCCTTAACTTCAAACTCCCATATCTCGCGAACGGATTGACGAACTCGAGAAATTCCTGTTGCATCTGAAAGTAGAAACTCGCCCGATTACAATGGGGTGAGTACTTTTCCCCTAGGCCATTCCAGTTATTGGTTTCGAGTATCAGACCAGCGAAAATTTTGATGGTTTCTCAAGCATTCCTTAACTTCAAACTCCCATATCTCGCGAACGGATTGCCGAACTCGAGAAATTCCTCTTGCATCTGAAAGTAGAAACTCGCCCGATTACAGTGGTATGTGTACTTTTCCCAGAGGCCATTCCAGTTATTGGTTTCGAGTATCAGACCAGCGAAAATTTTGATGGTTTCTCAACCATTCCTTAACTTCAGACTCCCATATCTCGGGAACGGATTGACGAACTCGAGAAATTCCTGTTGCATCTGAAAGTAGAAACTCGCCCGATTACAATGGTGTGTGTACTTTCCCCCTAGGCCATTCCTGTTATTGGTTTCGAGTATCAGACCCGCGAAAATTTTGATGGTTTCTCAACCATTCCTTAACCTCAGACTCCCATATCTCGCGAACGGATTGACGAACTCGAGAAACTCGTGTGGCATGTGAAAGTAGAAACTCGCCCGATTACAATGGTGTGAGTACATTTCCCCTAGGCCATTCCAGTTATTAATTTCGAGTATGAGACCAGCAAAAATTTTGACGGTTTCTCAGCCATTCCTTAATTCCAAACTCCGATATTTCGCGAACGGATTTACGAATCCGAAAAATTTCTGTTGCATCTGAATGTAGAAACTCTCCCGATTGCAACGGTATGGGTATTTTTACCTAGAGCATTGTAGTTATTGGTTTCGAGTGTCAGACTTGTGAAAATTTTGATGGTTTCTCAACCATTCCTTACTTTTAAACTCCCATAGCTCGCGAACATATTGACGAACTTGAGAAATTCCTGTTGCATCTGCAAGCAGAAACTCGCCCGATTACAACGGTATGTGTATTTTTGCCCTGGACCAATGTAGCTATTGGTGTCGAGTATCAGACTTGCGAAAATTTTGATGGTTTCTCAACCATTCCTTAATTTCAAACTCCCATATCTCGCGAACGGTTTGACGAATCCGAGAAATTTCCGTGCATCTGAAAGTACAAACACTCCCGATTACAACGGTATGTGTATTTTTACCCTAGGCCATTGTAGTTATTGGTTTCGAGTATCTGACTTGTGAAAATTTTGATGGTTTCTCTACCATTCCTTAATTTCAAACTCCCATATCTTGCGAACGGATTGACGAACTCGAGAAGTTCCTGTTGCATCTGAAAGGAGAAGCTCCCCCGATTACAATGGTGTGTGTACTTTTACCCTAGGCCATTCCTGTTATTGGTTTCGAGTATCAGACTTGCGAAAATTTTGATGGTTTCTCAACCATTCCTTAACTTCAAACTCCCATATCTCGCGAACGGATTGACGAACTCCAGAAATTCCTGTTGCATCTGAAAGTAGGAACTCGCCCGATTACAACGGTATGTGAATTTTTCCCCTAGACCATTGTAGTTATTGGTTTCGAGTATCAGACTTGCGAAAATTTTGATCGCTTCTCTACCATTCCTTAATATCAAGCTCCAATATCTCGCGAACGACTTGACGAACTCGATAAATTCCTGTTGAATCTGATAGCAGAAACTCGCCCGATTAAAACGGTACGTGTATTTTTGCCCTACACCATAGTAGTTATTGGTTTCGAGTATCAGATTCCGAAAATTTTGATGGTTCCTCAACCATTCCTTAATTTCAAACTCCCATATCTCGCGAACGGATTGACGAACTCGAGAAATTCCTGTTGCATCTGAAAGTAGAAACCTGCCCGATTACAATGGTTCTAGTACTTTTCCCCAAGACCGTTCCAGTTACTGGTTTCGAGTATCAGACTTCCGAAATTTTTGATTGTTTCTCAACCATTCCTTAACTTCAAACTCCCATATCTCACGAACGGATTGACGAACTCGAGAAATTCCCATTGCAACTGAAGGCAGAAACTCGCCCGATTACAATGGAGTGTGTACTTTTCCCCTAGGCAATTCCAGTTATTGTTTTCGAGTATCAGACTTGCGAAAATTTTATGGACTCTCTACCATTCCTTAAATTCAAGCTCCCATATCTCGCGAAGCGGTTGAAGAACTCGTGTAATTCCTGTTGCATCTGAAAGTTGAATCTCGCCCGATTACAACGGTATGTGTATTTTTGCTCTAGACCATAGTAGTTATTGGTTTCGAGTATCAGACTTGCGAAAACTTTGATGGTTTCTCAACCATTCCTTAACTTCAAACTCCCATATCTCGCGAACGTATTGACGAACTCGAGAAATTCCTGTTGCATCTGAAGGCAGAAACTCGCCCGATTACAAAGTTGTGTTTAACTTTCCCCTAGGCCATTCCGGTTATTGGTTTCGTGTATCAGTCTTGCGAAAATCTTATGGACGCTCTACCATTCCTTAAATTCAAACTCCCATATCTCGCGAAGCGGTTGAAGAACTCGCGAAATTCCTGTTGCATCTGAAAGTTGAAACTCGCCCGATTACAACGGTATGTGTATTTTTGCTCTAGACCATAGTAGTTATTGGTTTCGAGTATCAGACTTCCGAAAATTTTGATGGTTTCTCAACCATTCATTAACTTCAAACTCCCATATCTCGCGAACGAATTGACGAACTCGAGAAATTCCTGTTGCATCTGAAAGCAGAAACTCGCCCGATTACAACGGTATGGGTATTTTTGCACCACACCATAGTAGTTATTAGTTTCGAGTATCAGATTCCGAAAATTTTGATGGTTCCTCAACCATTCCTTAATTTCAAACAACCATATCTCGCGAACGGATTGACGAACTCGAGAAATTCCTGTTGGATCTGAAAGTAGAAGCTCGCCCAATTACAACGGTATGCGTATTATCGCCCTAGACCATGGTAGTTAGTGTTTACGCGTATCAGACTTGCGAAAATTTTGATGGTTTCTCAACCATTCCTTAACTTCAAGCTCCCATATCTCGCGAACGGATTGACGAACTCGAGAAATTCCTGTTGCAACTGAAAGTAGAAACTCGCCCGATAACAACGGTATGTGTATTTCTCCCCTACGCCATTCCTGTTATTGGTTTCTAGTATCAGAGCAGCGGAAGTTTTGGTGGTTTCACAACAGTTCCATAACATCAAACTCCCATATCTCGCGAACGGATTGACGGACTCGAGAAATTCCTGTTGCATCTGAAAGTAGAAACCCGCCCGATTACAACGGTATGTGTATTTGTGCCCTAGGCCATAGTAGTTATTGGTTTCGAGTATCAGACTTGCGAAAATTTTGATCGCTTCTCTACCATTCCTTAATTTCGAGCTCCAATATCTCGCGAACGAATTGACGAACTCGAGAAATTCCTGTTGCATCTGAAAGCAGAAACTCGCCCGATTACAACGGTATGGGTATTTTTGCCCTACACCATAGTAGTTATTGGTTTCGAGTATCAGATTCCGAAAATTTTGATGGTTCCTCAACCATTCCTTAATTTCAAACTCCCATATTTCGCGAACGGATAGACGAACTCGAGAAATTCCTGTTGCATCTGAAAGTAGAAACCTGCCCGATTACAATGTTGCGTGTACTTTTCCCAAGGCCATTCCAGTTATTGGTTTCGAGTATCAGACTTGCGAAAATCTTGATCGTTTCTCAACAATTCCATAACTTCAAACTCCCATATCTAGCGAACGGATTGACGAACTCGAGTAATTCCTGTTGAATCTGATAGCAGAAACCCGCCCGATTACAACGGTATGTGTATTTGTGCCCTAGGCCATAGAAGTTATTGGTTTCGGGTATCAGACTTGCGAAAATTTTGATCGCTTCTCTACCATTCCTTAATTTCGAGCTCCAATATCTCGCGAACGGATTGACGAACTCGAGAAATTCCTGTTGCATTTGAAAGTAGAAGCTCGCCCAATTACAACGGTATGCGTATTTTCGCCCTAGACCATGGTAGTTATTGGTTTCGGGTCTCAGACTTGCGAAAATTTTGATGGTTTCTCTAATATTCCATAACTTCAAACTCCCATATATCGCGAAAGAATTGACGAACTCGAGAAATTCCTGTTGCATCTGAAAGCAGAAACTCGCCCGATTACAACGGTATGTGTATTTTTTGTCTACACAATAGTAGTTATTGGTTTCGAGTATCAGATTCCGAAAATTTTGATGGTTTCTCAACCATTCCATAACTTCAAACTCCCATATATCGCGAACGGATTGACGAACTCGAGAAATTCCTGTTGCATCTGAAAGCAGAAACTCGCCCGATTACAACGGTATGGGTATTTTTGCCCTACACCATAGTAGTTTTTGGTTTCGAGTATCAGATTCCGAAAATTTTGATGGTTTCTCTAATATTCCATAACTTCAAACTCCCATATATCGCGAAAGAATTGACGAACTCGAGAAATTCCTGTTGCATCTGAAAGCAGAAACTCGCCCGATTACAACGGTATGTGTATTTTTGCCCTACACAATAGTAGTTATTGGTTTCGAGTATCAGATTCCGAAAATTTTGATGGTTTCTCAACCATTCCATAACTTCAAACTCCCATATATCGCGAACGGATTGACGAACTCGAGAAATTCCTGTTGCATCTGAAAGCAGAAACTCGCCCGATTACAACGGTATGGGTATTTTTGCCCTACACCATAGTCGTTTTTGGTTTCGAGTATCAGATTCCGAAAATTTTGATGGTTTCTCTAATATTCCATAACTTCAAACTCCCATATATCGCGAAAGAATTGACGAACTCGAGAAATTCCTGTTGCATCTGAAAGCAGAAACTCGCCCGATTACAACGGTATGTGTATTTTTGCCCTACACCATAGTAGTTATTGGTTTCGAGTATCAGATTCCGAAAATTTTGATGGTTCCTCAACCATTCCTTAATTTCAAACTCCCATATCTCGCGAACGGATTGACGAACTCGAGAAATTCCTGTTGCATCCGAAAGTAGAAACCTGCCCGATGACAATGGTGTGTGTACTTTTCCCCAAGGCCATTCCAGTTATTGGTTTCGAGTATCAGACTTGCGAAGATCTTGATCGTTTCTCAACCATTCCTTAACTTCAAAATCCCATATCTAGCGAACGGATTGACGATCTCGACTAATTCCTGTTGAATCTGATAGCAGAAACTCGCCCGATTACAACGGTATGTGTATTTTTGCCCTACACCATAGTAGTTATTGGTTTCGAGTATCAGATTCCGAACATTTTGATGGTTTCTCAACCATTCCATAACTTCAAGCTCCCATATATCGCGAACGGATTGACGAACTCGAGAAATTCCTGTTGCATCTGAAAGCAGAAGCTAGCCCGATTACAAAGGTATGTGCATTTTTGCCCTAGGCCATAGTAGTTATTGGTTTCGAGTATAAGATATGCGAAAATTTTAATGGTTTCTCAAACATTCCATAACTTCAAACTCCCATATATCGCGAACGAATTGACGAACTCGAGAAATTCCTGTTGCATCTGAAAGCAGAAACTCGCCCGATTACAACGGTATGGGTATTTTTGCCCTACACCATAGTAGTTATTGGTTTCGAGTATCAGATTCCGAAAATTTTGATGGGTCCTCAACCATTCCTTAATTTCAAACTCCCATATCTCGCGAACGGATTGACGAACTCGAGAAATTCCTGTTGCATCTGAAAGTAGAAACCTGCCAGATGACAATGGTGTGTGTACTTTTCCCCAAGGCCATTCCAGTTATTGGTTTCGAGTATCAGACTTGCGAAGATCTTGATCGTTTCTCAACCATTCCTTAACTTCAAACTCCCATATCTAGCGAACGGATTGACGATCTCGACTAATTCCTGTTGAATCTGATAGCAGAAACTCGCCCGATTACAACGGTATGTGTATTTTTGCCCTACACCATAGTAGTTATTGGTTTCGAGTATCAGATTCCGAACATTTTGATGGTTCCTCAACCATTCCTTAATTTCAAACTCCCATATCTCGCGAACGGATTGACGAACTCGAGAAATTCCTGTTGCATCTGAAAGTAGAAACCTGCCCGATTACAATGGTGCGTGTACTTTTCCCCAAGGCCATTCCAGTTATTGGTTTCGAGTATCAGACTTGCGAAAATCTTGATCGTTTCTCAACCATTCCATAACTTCAAACTCCCATATATCGCGAACGGATTGACGAACTCGAGAAATTCCTGTTGCATCTAAAAGCAGAAGCTAGCCCGATTACAAAGGTATGTGCATTTTTGCCCTAGGCCATAGTAGTTATTGGTTTCGAGTATCAGACTTGCGAAAATCTTGATCGTTTCTCAACCATTCCTTAACTTCAAACTCCCATATCTAGCGAATGGATTGACGAACTCGAGAAATTCCTATTGCATCTGAAAGTATTACAGAAACTGGCCCGATTACAATGGTGTGTGTACTTTTCCCCTCGGCCATTCCAGTCATTGGTTTCGAGTATCAGATTTGCGAAAATTTTGATGGTTTCTCAACCATTCCTTAACTTCAAACTCCAACATCTCGCGAACGGATTGACGAATCCGAAAAATTTCTGTTGCATCTGAAAGTAGAAGCTCTCCCGATTACAACAGTGTGTGTATTTTTGCCCTAGGGCATAGTTGTTATTTGTTTCGAGTATCAGACTTTGAAAATTTTGATGGTTTCTCAACCATCTCTTAACTCCAAACTCCGATATTTCGCGAACGCATTGACGAATCCGAAAAATTTCTGTTGCATCTGACAGTAGAAACTCTCCCGATTACAACGGTATGTGTATTTCTGCCCTAGGGCATAGTAGTTATTGGTTTCGAGCATCAGACTTGGAAAATTTTGTTGGTTTCTCAACCATTCCTTAACTTCAAACTCACATATCTCGCAAACGGATTGACGAACTCGAGAAATTCCTGTTGCATCTGAAAGTAGAAACGCGCCCGATTACAATGGTGTGTTTATTTTCCCCCTAGGCCACAGTAGTTATTGGTTTCGAGTATCAGACTTGCGAAAATTTTGATGGTTTCTCAACCTTTCCTTAACTTCAAACTCCTATATCTCGCGAACGGATCGACGAACTCGAGAAATTCCTGTTGCATCCGAAAGTAGAAACTCGCCCGATTACAAAGGTATGTGTATTTTTCCCCTAGGCCTTTGTAGTTATTGGTTTCGCGTATCACACTTGCGCAAATTTTGATGGTTTCACAAGCATTCCTTAACTTGAAACCCACATATCTCACGAACGGATTGCCGAATCCGAAAAATTTCTGTTGCATCTGAAAGTAGAAACTCTCCCGATTACAAAGGTATGTGTATTTTTGCCCTAGGGCATAGTAGTTATTGGTTTCGAGTATCAGACTTGGAAAATTTTGATGGTTTCACAACCATTCCTTAACTTCAAACTCACATATCTCGCAAACGGATTGACGAACTCGAGAAATTCCTGTTGCATCTGAAAGTAGAAACACGCCCGATTACAATGGTGTGTGTACTTTTCCCCTAGGCCATTCCAGTTAATGGTTTCGAGTATCAGATTTGCGAAAATTTTGATGGTTTCTCAACCATTCCTTAAATTCATACTCCCATATCTCGCGAACGGATTGACGAAGTCGAGAAATTCCAGTTGCATCTGATAGTAGAAACGCGCCCGATTACAATGGTGTGTGTATTTTTGCCCTAGGCTACAGTAGTTATTGGTTTCGAGTATCAGACTTGCGAAAATTTTGATGGTTTCCCAACCATTCCTTGACTTCGAACTGCTATATCTCGCGAACGGATTGACGAACTCGAGAAATTCCTGTTGCATCCGAAAGAAGAAACTCGCCCGATTACAAAGGTATGTGTATTTTTCCCCTAGGCCTTTGTAGTTATTGGTTTCGCGTATCACACTTGCGCAAATTTTGATGGTTTCTCAAGCATTCCTTAACTTGAAACTCACATATCCCACGAACGGATTGCCGAATCCGAAAAATTTCTGTTGCATCTGAAGGTAGAAACTCTCCTGATTACAACGGTATGTGTATTTTCCCCCTAGGCCACAGTAGTTATTGGTTTCGAGTATCAGACTTGCGAAAATTTTGATGGTTTCTCAACCTTTCCTTAACTTCAAAGTCCTATATCTCGCGAACGGATTGACGAACACGAGAAATTCCTGTTGCATCCGAAAGTAGAAACTCGCCCGATTACAAAGGTATGTGTATTTTTCCCCTAGGCCTTTGTAGTTATTGGTTTCGTGTATCACACTTGCGCAAATTTTGATGGTTTCTCAACCATTCCTTAAATTCAAACTCCCATATCTCGCGAACGGATTGACGAAGTCGAGAAATTCCTGTTGCATCTGAAAGTAGAAACGCGCCCGATTACAATGGTGTGTGTATTTTTGCCCTAGGCCTCAGTAGTAATTGGTTTCGAGTATCAGACTTGCGAAAACTTTGATGGTTTCCCAACCATTCCTTAACTTCAAACTCCTATATCTCGCGAACGGATTGACGAACTCGAGAAATACCTGTTGCATCCGAAAGTAGAAACTCGCCCGATTACAAAGGTATGTGTATTTTTCCCCTAGGCCTTTGTAGTTATTGGTTTCGCGTATCACACTTGCGCAAATTTTGATGGTTTCTCAAGCATTCCTTAACTTGAAACTCACATATCTCACGAACGGATTGCCGAATCCGAAAAATTTCTATTGTATCTGATAGTAGAAACTCTCCCGATTACAACGGTATGTGTATTTTTGCCCTAGGGCATAGTAGTTATTGGTTTCGAGTATCAGACTTGGAAAATTTTGATGGTTTCTCTACCATTCCTTAACTTCAAACTCACATATCTCGCAAACGGATTGACGAACTCGAGAAATTCCTGTTGCATCCGAAAGTGGAAACTCGCCCGATTACAAAGGTATGTGTATTTTTCCCCTAGGCCTTTGTAGTTGTTGGTTTCGCGTATCACACTTGAGCAAATTTTGATGGTTTCTCAAGCATTCCTTAAGTTGAAACTCAGATATCTCACGAACGGATTGCCGAATCCGAAAAAATTTCTGTTGCATCTGAAAGTAGAAACTCTCCCGATTACAACGGTATTTGTATTTTTGCCCTAGGGCATAGTAGTTATTGGTTTCGAGTATCAGACTTGGAAAATTTTGATGGTTTCTCAACCATTCCTTAACTTCAAACTCCCATATCTCGCGAACGGATTGACGAACTCGAGAAATTACTGTTGCATCTGAAAGTAGAAACGCGCCCGATTACAATGGTGTGTGTATTTTTGCCCTAGGCCACAGTAGTTAATGGTTTCGAGTATCAGACTTGCGAAAATTTTGATGGTTTCTCAACCATTCCTTAACTTCAAACTCCCATATCTCACGAACGGATTGACGAACTCGAGAATTTCCTATTGCATCTGAAAGCAGAAACTCGCCCGATTACAACGGTGTGTGTACTTATCCCCTAGGCCATTCCAGTTATTGGTTTCGAGTATCAGA